>NC_135735.1:14094166-14425000 GCF_041903045.1 Epinephelus lanceolatus
CTTACCTGGATGTGGCGGCCCCCACTTTTTCATTAAAAACTGCAATCGTGCAGCTGAGGCTCCGTTACACCACAATGTGACAGAGCTATACAAGGGCAAACATATGCGACCTGGACCCAACCTTCAAATATGCCCCACTAGATAGATCTTTCGCTCTTCTCTATTTTGCAACAAGTTTGAATGCAAATTGATGCAGACCGTTTTCAAAGAATATGTGTCGAGCATTGTCATTGGCCTTGCTGTGCTGTTTTCTCAGGCTTCCCTTGTTTAAGTATTGAAATGTCTGCATATTGGGTACAAGAGTTTACACGCCTCTCTGTGGGGACCCACGAGGGATCAGGTTTTGTTTATTCTCCCCCCCCAACAAATAATGCCTGTTTTTAAATATGCAAATTGTGCAGTAACACCCAGAAAATATCAGGTTTAATCTAGTTTGTTGTTTTCGGTAACATTTTCATTCAGTAATAGCTTTCTATTGGCAGGATTTCCTGTGGCACATGTAGTAAAATCTGAATCAGTCCATTCCCTGGGCTATCATTATGATTTTGCGGGCCATGTGAGAGCAACAGAGGTATTGAAGTGAGGTAATTGAAGTGTCCAAGACCAACCCGCTCCGGTGAGATGTGTGAGCAAAGTAGCAATGTAATTACAGGTCATAAGTTGACCACCTCAGAACCACAGCAAGGCGCGGGGAGAGCTCAGCCTGTCAAGCACTCTGACATGCACACACACACTCTCACACTCTCACACACTCACACACACACACACAGACAAACAGCCATCATAAATCCACAGAATCAAGTGTCATTACTCCGTCCTGAAGCTTAACTCTATGTGACCCTCTGGTAAGTTGTGAATGTATTTGCCAAAAACATATTTGATCATAGCTGAATAGTTGTGTGCCAGGAAGTCAAAGTGTCTCCTTGAAAGCCATCTTCAAGTCTGTCCATATAATACTACCCCCTAGTGATGAAATAAGGAACTACTAAGACTGGGAGTGTGATGCAGTTAAATTGAAACAGAGCTTCCACAGAATTAAAAATGGCGTTAATATAAAATGTTTTATTCCTCAGATAAATATTTGAACTTGTAGACTTTTTAAAGTTTTAATAAAACTTAAACACCAGCACTAAAAAAAAACAAATAAAAACAACTGACTGTGAGAGTGTGGGATGTTTGTAATTGATTCGGACACATCCTTTACCTAGTGAAGTGGTGTAACTGGCCCAGGGTGAGTCCGGCCTAGCACCCTCCCCCCTCAGTTGAGTCATTTGTTATCACCTCATGGCGCCTCCTGTGCACGGTGCAATTGGTCGAGCTCCTCCGGGGTGAAGGGTCAAGCCTTTAAAAGGGAATTACTTCATTGACACAATAAGAGATGACAGTTTATTTGACGTCTTACCACCACTTCACTCCCCTCCTACACCCAGCCCTGCCCTGCATCCTAACTGCTCCCCAGGGATCATTGGATCTGTGTGTAAGTGTGTTTTTATCTGCCCTCGTGTGTTTATCTGTGGCTAATGTTTTTTCCAAAAGAGCTGCTGTGCCTGAGGAAATTGTGACTTAAACATATCCTAATAAAATAATAAAAAATAATCTGATCAGTGTAAATCAAGACATCACATTACAATAAATGATTGAAGATGTAAAAAAATGGGTTGAAATCTAAAAATTAAATAAAACTACTATCAAAAATCTATCCAAATGTTGTAGACCAATGTCACAGCCATATGGGTTTCAAGGATTTGGCCCTTTATTGCGACATTTGGGGACTCTGTTGCTTCTTCCCAATTCAGTTCTTCCCAGTCTGACATATCAGCCTTTATTTTTTGACAAGACAATGTATTTCACTATGGAAATCTTCTAAAGCACCATTCAAGGTTCCCACACATTTTCATGAACAACATTTCGAAACTTTTCAATGTCTTTTCAAGGACCCATTATACAAAATTCTTTTTTTTTCTTGCCCTACTTGGCCTGCGTTTTTCACACATACCAGAAACTGAAACTGTACTGAATATTAATTTCAACTAGCTGGCACACAATGAAGGAAGAGATGGAACGCAGGGAGAAAACGTTGATCAACGCAGATTAGAGCTACCTTATGTTACACATAAGGTTATCCGCAGAGGATTACTGTAACAATTTTAATTACACACAACAAAATTCCATAACTGTTCCAAAACTTTCAGTGATTTTTACTTCTTCCATGACTTTTCCAGGTTTTCCATGACCTTAGATACCCTGACCATCTATGTCCCTGTGGCTTAGAGATGTTATGTCTTTTCTAAAGTCAGAAAAATAAGATTTTCAGTGAGAGGAAGCTCTGCTAGTTTTTTTTGTGAATGGAATTCTGTAAGAGATGACTTTAATTCAATTTTTTTTTCCATCTTTAACAACTATGTCAAGGATTTTTATTTTTCTTACACTTTTTATCTTCCTAATCATTATTGTTTGTATGCCTATATATTTGAAATACTCATACACACCTCAGTTACAGTATTTCTTACAGAGACAGTGTCTTGTTGTTTGATGGGTGGATGGGGTCCTGCTTCAAAACACAGGAAACACTTGCGATAAAACAATTTTTATACTATTTTTTGTATTTCCAACAAAAAGATTAGATAGAAAATTAATAGAAATAAAATAGATAAAAGTGTATTTGTGTTTTGTAGTGTAAAAGTATCAGTTTGTATCTGTGTATTCAGCACTCACAATGTATTCTGTAGTGTGTGTGTATTTATTACTGCATCCCTGTCAGGTGTATTTAGAATGAACAGACTGCAGATGTTACTTAGGATTCAAGCGCAGACCTGAGGCCTCTGTTTGAGCGTGTGTGTGTGTGTGTGTGTGTGAGCGTGAGTGAGTGATTGACACCAGACATGTGTGTCACTCCCAGGGGGATTGGGAGAGGCCATGCAGCCAGTCTGGCAGGTCATTATCAGTGTGTCACACAGCGGTGTGACGGCTACTTCCTTTGAGACAAAACACACCACACACACACACACACACACACATATACACACTAACTCCTTCACTGAGTCATTGAGGAATGCCTATCCAAGCCAATCAATTGGGCGATCAATTGGGGACCAACTGGCAATCCCCTGCAATCAATACGCCCCTTGTTGCATGGCTCCAGAAGTGCCACAATGGCTGTGGCACTTAATTAAGTTGTTAATTGCTGCGTTAAGCTTTCTCAGGTACCCTCCCTAGACGGTAATTGAGAGTGGCTGGACAATTCAGCTATCGGCAGCACTTTGCTAAATTTAATCACAAATCCAAGTAATGGCAAAGGCTGTGATACAACGAGCCAAACAACAGCAGCTGTGTCAGTGAACACGGAGGAGAGACAGTGCACACTGTTGCAGTCGCACTTCTGGAAAGTAGACATAATCCTGATTTCTGTTTCTGTTGAGCACCCTGTTTATTGCACCATGTAGACATCTGGATGACATCGTGCAGCTGTGCCAGCCAATCACAGTGCGGTACACACAGTCCAGCATTTTTAGGGATGATGAGGTTTGTTCTGGGAACACTTTTTTTATTCCAGAAGATTCCTCCTGAGCAGTGGTGTAGTGGTAGTTGATGAGGTGGGTGCATTTAGATGAGTATGATACCAAGGAGGTAGTGTGTATACTCTCCTATATATTCCAATGGATTTTTGGCTGATAGGTGGGTATCCGCCATAAACCTGTGTATACCCTCCGCTGCACCAGTGATCATCAGTTACTGCCGATGTTTTGAATGAGGTGGAGGAGTTTAAGTATCTCAGGAGAGGGTACGAGTGAGGGTAGGATGGAGCGGGAGATTGACAGGCGGATTGGGGTGGCGTCAGCAGTGATGCAGGCACTTAACCGATCCGTTGTGGTGAAGAGGGAGCTTAGCCAGAAAGCGAAGCTCTCGATTTACCGGTCGATCTACGTTCCAACCCTCACCTATGGTCACGAGCTCTGGGTAGTGACCGAAAGAACGAGATCGCGAGTACAAGCAGCCGAAATGAGTTTCCTCCGCAGGGTGGCTGGGCTCAGCCTTAGAGATAGGGTGAGGAGCTCGGACATCCAGGAGGGACTCGGAGTAGAGCTGCTGCTCCTCCACATCGAGAGGAGCCAGTTGAGGTGGTTTGGGCATCTGGTAAGGATGCCTTCCGGACGCCTCCCCTAGGAGGTGTTTCGGGCATGTCCAACCGGGAGGAGACCTCAGGGCCGCCCCAGGACACGCTGGAGGGATTACATTGCCCGGCTGGCCTGGGAACGCCTCGGGGTTCCCTCGGAAGAGCTGAAAGAAGTGGCTGGGGAGAGGACTATCTGGGCTTCTTTGCTGAGGCTGCTGTCCCCGCGATCTGGACCCGGATAAGTGGAGGACGATGAGTACAAGTACGAGTACGAGTACAAGTTTTGAATCTCAAATGTGTACTTTACTGACCTTCAAAAGATGAGCAGTGATCAATGCGGACGGTTTTTAGTACACGGGGCTGCATACAGAATATTGTATGTACAATATACAAACAGTACACAATATGCACCCCCCAGTACTAACAACCTACTGGTGCCACAGTAAAAAATGAAAGTGTATCTCTCAGTTACCCACAGTTGAAATGTGTAATTTTCTAATGAATGGCAGTTAGTTGACAGTTATGTAACGCATGACTTAACATGTGAGTTCAGTATTTTTTAAACTGGACCCTTTCTTCCATGTTTTGTGTCGAAATGATTAATGTGAACAACATTTATTTTAAACTGGTCCAGGCCTGAGTAAGAGCTGCAGCCGACAGCAGCTACATAAAAAGACTGTAATGAAACCACTTGGAGCATACGCACCCTAAATTTACATCAATTAAAAGTTCTTGTTCTTGCCACTGACAGGCTCAGATTGTTGAAGTGTCTGAAAACAGTATAGAAAAGATTCCTACAGAGATAGCCTCCTGAGACCTCAACTTCTGTTTGGTGAGCCTAGTCTCACTCTGAAGTTGTCGAAATCCTTGTGATACCAGAAACCAATGAAAAAAGGCATCCTTGATATGGCATGATACTTGGCTGGCTGCTATTAAAGTTTAATGGTGCCAGGCGGCATCAGGGGGAAACGCCATGGGACAAGGACAAAAGTTAAGACTGTGAAAGTCCTAGTGGGGTGGGCAGGAGTGGTGGTGGATGGGTCCAACAAACAATGACATTCACCTGAGAGAGTGGTGCTCGCATCCCGCAAGATTCTAAAGCCAAACCCTTTTCTTTTTTGCTAAACCTACCACGTGTTTTTGTTGCCAAAACCTAAGCACATGCATTAGTTGTTGAAGGAAACACCTCAATTCATGTTGTTGTAATGACACAGTGCGTTTATTTTGAAAGAGACTGTATGTAAACAGTAAA
Source organism: Epinephelus lanceolatus (assembly GCF_041903045.1). Classification (NCBI taxonomy): domain Eukaryota; kingdom Metazoa; phylum Chordata; class Actinopteri; order Perciformes; family Serranidae; genus Epinephelus; species Epinephelus lanceolatus. Next base: position 14,099,533 of record NC_135735.1, read on the forward strand.
TTTCCTGTGAAAGCAGAAATGAAAGAAACAGCCAGAACTTGACACGGTGTCCCACAACGTCAACAACCAACACACCCAGGGTACCTTGCACGTCGTATGTGGACGTGGCAAGTCCATGACCAAAACGTCAATAGGTGATGAGGTTGAAGTGAGAATGTGTTGGTTTGGTTGGTTGGTTGGTTTATAGATTGCTACTGACTATTTCACTAAAGAAAAAACAGAAACGTTGATGGAGATGGGTTTGCCTTCTCGAGGGCATGTAAAGCAGATAACAACAATTGCATTTTAACATGTTCTCTTCTTTGAACACAAGTGTATGTCAGAAGTGGCAAGTTGAATCACTCGCAAGGGCCCGTTCTCTGCTCTACAGAGAGCGGCCAGTCCAACCACTCTCTCCTCACCTCACGCGCCCCAGTGAAACTGCACTGCTTACACTGTCTATATTTACGCCCCTGCACAGTGTACTGCCAACAGCATGGTGGTTTTACAGGTTCAAACGAAACAGAAATCATGTTTTATTTCTGTCATCTCAATGGGTTGTATTTTGAGTTATTTACATGATCAGTCAGCACGAGACAGAGTCAGGTGAAGTGTGTTTGTCGATGCCCCATCTGTAGAAAAAAAGGAAAGGGTTGAAAATGTAAAATCAGATTTTAGGACGTGCAACTAAATAAAATCAATGATCGTTTGTGTTTTTCTTGATTTTAGTGTTGTGTGACCGACTTTATGCTCACCTTTGTTGCTGTAGATCATGGCAAACAACATGAACTCGCATTTGAATGGATTTTTCCTTCATAGTCATTATGTACTATCAGATATGACACATACAGTGTCGCACTCCACTGATTGCTGCTCTGTTACTACTTATCTAAGATGTTTCCCATGCAGTAAAATTAAAACAGCAGGTCTTTGATTTCAAACAGGTAGCTCTACCTGTTTGTGCGTTCTTTACAAAATGGGTCTAATTTAATGAAATATTGATGCAAGAGCTCTGTGATGAAATCAAACACTCAACCTCCCACAAAGCCGAGGCTGTGCTCCTCGCTCCTCAACATGGTGTTTGGTCTGAGGGGGGTGATTACCCGAACTGCCTCCAACCAGGGTGGGGTTACGAGGGAGTCAGACGACTGCTGGCTGGCACTTTTATGGTGCTATTAGCACACGTCCCAGCGTCTCGGTGTTAACACGCCTTTTGTAGCCTAATCCCATTACTTTCAACACTCAAATGGAATTCAGATGGAATGGGTGTCCTCCATTTTAAGAAACGACTCCAAACACAGCAGGCGTCTACATTCTTATCCCTGCTTTGCTGGGAAATTAGAACAGCGCAGCCAGGAGCCAAAAGCGTATCAAATCATCATTACAAAATAGGAGCTTTTTTACATCGCACATAGTGCAAACGTTTTCACCGCAGCACATCCACTTCTCCGGCTTCCAGAGAGGCCTGAAAGTACTGCACAGCTCTTCAGAGATTTGGTAAGAAGTGTTGGGGTGTAGTGGAGCAGGAAAAGTGGAAGTAGCAGCGAGACAATGAGAAACAACCACTGCTGCTCTAGGCTCTGTGAACAGGCTTGCCATTGATTAAAACAGCAAGGTGTGCAATAAAGCGCAAGGCAAAGTGTTTCCTTCCATATGGACCCCCGGACCCTTAGGCTCTGGCCACCAATTGGGCCTTTCTGTCTGCCGCTGCTCCCCTTTTCTCCTTTCTGCTTCCCCTTCTCTCTCCCTCGGTCCCCAGATGGTAAAAACAATTTTCCAGCCCTCTGTCTCTCTCTGCTGCTGCCCCCCACTCTGCAACCACAAAGGGCCCTGGCCGCGATTCAACCGTTTACTCCAGTAATTAACAGCACCCATACCACAACAATTACAGTCACTAGGCTACTACACTCCAAATATACACTCAGACACACACACACCCACACACACAGTGTTAACAGTGTCACAGTGTGAATTAGAAGGGAAGGTAACAGCCGGAAGCTGTAAAAATAAAATTAAAATAGTATTAACAAAAAGGTGAGAACAACATGCTGGCACTACAGCAATGATTACCTCATAATTAGACGAGACAAAGCTCTCTCCCTATCTAGTGGCAAAACACTGTAATTACTGCCGTGACAGAAAATCAAAGGCTACTTTGTAAGCAGCAGGAAAAATTAACATTTCAGGCCCTGAAGCTGTATGTCCTGATTAGAAACGTATTAAATCAATGCATTGCTAACTGCTGGGCATAAATACATACCCCTCCTGAAGGGGCCTATAATTGCGAGAGCAAAAAAGAAAAAAGTGTGTTTCAATTTCACAAGGAGGTGGCATTAATCGTAATGGCAGTATTGTTTGGCAAACGTACACTCCCTTTGTTATAAGATGATGCACTTAAAGCGGCGCTTTTTCAAATGTGTTTTTGGTCGGAGTGAAGATCAAAGCGTGGTTTACATTAATTGTTGGAGGCCTCTGGCCTGATGTGATTTTCAGAATGTTGCAATGCATCAAAACAACTGCATTTCTTGTAAAATCTATTTATACACGACCATCAGAATACTGTACTTTGTTTGATTCTTGTTAAAGGGGGCTGTCTGTTGGAAAACTGATGAGGCATTTGGTATAAAATGTAAAAGTCCAGTGTGTAGGATTTAGGGTGCTTTCAGACCTAGAGTTGTCTTGCTTTGGTCTGAATCAGGGACTAATTTTGTTACAAAGTTCTATAATTGTCTAGAGTTGGTTCGTGTTCTCATGGCAGCATTTACAAGCGGACCAGATAAAATGCCTTGCACGAGAAAGCTGCTCTGGATTGGTCAGAATTTCCATGTGGGAAAAATCCAGGAAGTAAAGCAAATGTTGAAGAAGAGTACACTTGCAAGATAAATGTGACACTTTCTAATGTCACAATGGAGGGACAACTACACAGGTTGATTTTAGCGCTGCTCATCGTGGATTATATTGCTGTCATTGTTCATTTTAGTCAAACCATACAGTTTGAAAACCAGGCGCGGCTCCAACTAGAAAACAATGTTTTGATGCATTGGATGTGCTGAATGTGCATATTAAGGCAGTACAGGAGGAGGTGCACATTAATAATCCTCCAGGACTGTAACATGCTCATGTTTAACCCAAACAATGTGTCATGTGACTGCAGTTGGTTCAGATCCAGGTCGGAACACCTTTTTTTAGTTACTTTTTGTCTCTTTGCAGTTCATTTGCATCTTTTTGTGGTCATTTTGAGTCTCTTCTTTGTCGGTACTAATTTTAGTGACATTTTGCAGGTGAAGGCCCGGGGGTCCCCTGACACTTTGGGCCCCCTGGACCTGTACCTGGTAGGCCCTTTCAATCATCCATCCATGTCTGTGTCACACAGTGCAGAAGTAGTGCCATCATCTGGATAATTTTATACATGACAGTTGAACTTCTTGGCTTCACGCACCACTAGCAACTTTCATGAGAATGAACAGGGCCCTGCCTCCAGCACTGTATCCAGTTCTCTTTACACATCCAGTGGGTTCTCGTCACAGAGTCCACTATATAATTTCTACAGTAGCTCTGAGCGGTCAAATCAAACACTGGCTCTAGACAGGGCCATTCGCGTTATCGCATTGGTCACTGTAGTTCTCCTACTCCAAAGTCGTCAAAATCTTCCGTGGGCAGTGACTTGTGTCAGACACTGATGAAAAAGCTGTCCTTTAACAACGGCATGATACGTGGCAGGTCAGCCTTATAGTTTAACGGCACTTGGTGGCATCCGGGTGAAATGTAGTGGGACAAGAACGAAGTTCACGTGCGTTTGTTCTTGAAGGAAAAAAAAAAAACATGAATTTGCGGTGCTGTACCAACGTAGTGCGTTTATTTGGAAAGAGACTGTATGTAAACAGTAAATTTCCTGTGAAAACAGAAGTGTATTTTGACAAAAGACAATGCATGTAAAACGCAGAACTTGACACGGCATCCCAGAACGTTAACAACCAACGCACCCAGGGTATCTTTGCACGTCTAATCTGGATGTGGAAAGTACATGACCAAACGTCGATATGTGACGAGGTCGGAGTGAGAATGTGTTGCTCGCACCCTTAGTAAACGGGAGAAGTTTCAGTTCTGCAATCTTACCGCTTGACTGCCACTAAATCCTAAACACTGGACCTTTAATTCAAATGAAGTAGATATAGAAATCCATATGTTTCTGTATGTGCCTGTTTTTTCTGTGCTTTGCTGCTTTTTACTATGTTTATCCTCCTTTCTGTCAGTTTCACTAATTAAGACTCCTTTTTTGTCATGCAGGGTGACACTGGAAATAAGAATTTGCTCTAAGGTTGGCTGAATCAAGGTTAAATAAAAAGGACATTATTACATACTAAGAAAACTGGGAAGCAAAAGCCTCTGTGTAACTGTCCCCTGGTCATGGCTACGAATAATATAAGGCCAGTTTTAGCAAAACAGTAGGCTAGTGGTGCATGAACTTCACTGCTACATTTACCTTGGAATGAATCTGCTGTACCAATATTTTTTTAAAAGAGTTTTTATTGTTGAGTTTCTGTGAGAGCAGAGGCCAGTTTGTCGTTAATCACTAAAGTCAGCTCCGGTTTAAATTTCCAAGCATCACAGACACTTCACCTCGTCTAATTTCCAGGTTGGACGTGTGACTCGTACCAAGCCACATGGGTTATGACCCACCTAGTTTCCGTTCCTTTTTAAATTGATAAAAGCTGCTAGTGGGAGAGCCAGCTGATCCCTAGCATCTTTAACATACCCACAATAGGCTCCTTGGGAATACAACTAATTACTTCACATCTGTATTTATTTGATCCGCGTGGAATTCTCCCTTCTGTCAGTGCCGAGCTATGCCAGCTTGGACTAACAGTGATTCATCTAAGTGACACTTCTGGCGCAGATTCACATCAAAGCAACGCCAAAATCAATGGGGGAAACATGGGGAAGACGGGGAGGAGGAACTTTTTTTCCCCTCAGCAAAACTGTCATGCATAAAATCCACCAGCATAAATAAAGCACGCCTGTGCTTGCAGGTTTGCTGAATCAGATAGGGTGGAAATAAGATACAAGCTGTTTGTTAATGGTAGCTTAAAGAAAGACTTTCACAACTGCAGCATTTTTGGGAAACTTTAGTCCACAGCAGTCGGTGTGACACATCAGCTCTGATGGAGAGGATGTGCCAGCTTCATGCAAGAGCAGCTTCTAGTGACCTCTGTTGTACACTGAGTAAACTGCAAACAACTCACCCTGTTGTGGCCCTGTGTGGTCGACCAACTGGTTTAAGGGACAGGAAGTCAGAGCTGCATCAACAAGAAATTAGATTTTTAGAAGACACAAAACAACATTCATATCAGCCTCTGATTATTACTTCACATGTATGAATATCATACAAATTAAAGTTTAAAAAAATGATGTCTGTTTTAAGTTAATGAAACTGGTTTGTTAATTGTTCTCATCATCAGGTTGAACACTAAAGTCTTACACCCACTAGTGCCCCCTAGAGGTGGTAATATTCATTACACTATATCAGAGTGGACAGAACGTACTGGTTAATAATTGATTGTTGGACCCTTGAGGTAGTAGAAGGCCTGAAGGGTGGCAATGGAGGGAAAGGTCAATTCACCAAAACAAACAGCCTGTTTTCATTCCCAGGTCGTCAACTACAGACACTTAGTCACGCCCAAAGGCAGTCCTCAGCACTTTGAGATACACCAGGCTTTCAACTAACTTCAGTGTAAAACATCCGCAGCAAAACTTAACGCTGATAGAAACTGACGTAGCATAAAGAGCGAGAAGGTGGATGGGTCAAACTAAACTGGGATTTTTTCCCAGGAGAACCATGTAAAACCATATTCAGTGTAGTTTTAATGTTACATTTACAAATGGTTGTTGCACACTGACTTCACTCACGTCAAGTATTTTCATGTCATGTATTTATGTCATGTTATGTAACAAAATAAGCGTGCTTATTTTAACCCAAAATATTTTGAGAATTTTTTTCTAATCCTAATCAAGTAGTTTTGTTGCCTAAACCTAACTGCCAATGTTTTACAAGATTAACTGCGTGTTACTGATTCACATGTAACTGTGTGTTACAATGTATTTCAGCAGTGTATCACATAGATACTGTACACAAAAGGATTGCCCTGTGTGTCGCTATGAGACGCTGAGGGGCGTGACAAAACGTCAGAATTTGGGAATGAGAACAGGTTGCAATAATCAGCATAAATATTTTCAGTAAATTTCAAAGTAATACAGAGTAGTAGTACAGATGATTTTAGGATAAATTTGGAAGACCTAGTCAGAGTTTGACAGTATCCAGCAGGATAAAAATAAAGAAATAAATAAAATGAATAAATAAATAAATAAACTGGATGAGGAAAGTTTAAAGAGTAGTGCCTCAGTGTAGTTGCTCAGTGGCCGACAGAAGACTGTGGCTGTGTCAGTAATTAATGTCTGTAGTTATGTGAGTTTAGCCAAGCGTAGTCTCTATATACAGAGTCTACATTCAGTGAATGTAGAGTCCGGAAGAAGAGTGGAAGAGCCCTGGTTTCCAGTTGTAGGCTGTTTGTAGTCCGCGTGATATTGACCAATCACGTTTGAGCCGGCTGCAGTTGTTGCCAGGTTAAACGGTCCGTGCGGTGAACTAACGAGGCGGAACATAATTGGCGTCACTGCAAACTCTAAATCCATTGCAATGGTTCAGCATATTTACTTATATATAAACGGAAGTCGGAAACGGAAATTCGCCTCCTCCGGCCAAATCAAACTGGAATGCCAAAAAATCGGGGGTCTGCCCCCAGAGGCTGTATCGCCGTCTGCCGGAAGTCAGATGCCGAATACAGCCGATGGGTTCCGACAATGAGCCAGGTGTTACTAAAATACTGAGACAAAATGACTCCAGCTCAATAAAGGTTAAGAAGAAGTGACAGAAATTATTAGAATTTGTCCTCAGATGAACATAATTATCCACAACACATTTCATAAAAAAAAAAAATCGTGTGTGCATTGCTGACATTTTGGCCTGAGGGTGTTACCGTGCAGAGAAAAGTTGGAGTTTCCAGAATGCAAGAAGTTCATCTTCTGAAGAAGCTCATTCAATTCCTTAGTGATCAATCATTTAGATTTTGATCAATTTCTTTGTACAAGTGAATGTATTTGTATTATTTGTGGTGCAAAGTTAATTTCATAAATCCTCTGTGGACCATGAATATGTGTAATTCTTATAAAATGCCTGAAGTTTAAGTTTTTTTAAGTTATATTAGAACATTTGGCTTTTTTTAGGGAGCATGCACAAATCAATATTTACTGTTAATTCCCACTAAGCCATAATAACTTGTAATCCTCATACAGCGGTTCATATGACACTTTATAAATCAGTGCTGCATGAGTGGTGTCACATTACATACTTAACATAAAATTACATTGGTAAAGAAACACAATGATGACATACCTTAAAATAAAGTTAATTTGGTTTCACACAGGACACATACACCAGTCTCTCTGGGGGAAAGTCCTGTGCTTGTTTGACCCATCCACCATCCCAGCGTGGCTCTACTTCCGTCTTTACTTGCATCAGTGCACTGGTGATTGCAGCCCTCATAGTTAGGTGGGTTATATAAGAATTCTGGTGTATTAGTTGTCATGTAAAAATAATGAAAATTGCTCATGAAAAAAAGATAACTAAACACCATTTTATGAAAAACATCTGTCCAATTTTAAATGATTATGTTTCTTTTAAAGACCTGTGACCTGCTGCAATGATGCAATATCACCTTTTGACCTTTCATCACAGGTTAAGGGGTTCAGAGCAAGATCAGAAAAAGTTGTGTAACAGAAATATGTTTTATTTTTAATAGTTCTTTTCATATTTTTATGATCCCTCATATTTATCTCAAGATCACCTGGGGAGTCTAAATTCCCAGGCTGGGGTTGATTGAACTATGGTAACCTGTTTATTCTCCTAAACTACAAATGAATTGGTCCCCATGGTATAGAGTCCATTATCAAACAGCATTGTTCTCCTTTACATATATCAAGAGAAATGCAGTGGTAAAACAGAAAGTACTGTGCGACTCACTTTAATCCCAATGAGCCCTCGGGTATCGTGAAACATCTCAGCATGGGGCGACGCAGCCTTTACACACTGCTTCCCTCTGGAAAACAAACAAACTGAGGTCTCAATAAATAAATAAATAAAAAAAATCTCTGTCTTCACAACCTCAAGGCTGGAAGGTGATGGTCGCTCCAGGCAAAGCATTCATATAACTATATAGCTAATTTGAAACAAATTTACATCATAGCGTTGATTATTTAAACACAACTTGGAAAAAACAGGACTTTAACTTCTTAATTATTCTTGTTCACACTGCATTTCCCATGCACACAGTCGCCTTAAGTGCAAATAAAGCCTCCCATCTGTTTGTAATTACAACTACATAATTTCAGTCATTGTGGCTAATCATTTTGACTGCACATTCGATTAAAACTAGTGCAGCAATGGTGCAACTTTGAATATCTGTGTTAAATCTTTTGTGCTCCATACAGATGTGAGCAGAAAATGTAGCAGATTAACGTCTGGCTGCAGAAGTGAGACTGAAAATTGTATAAAAGCTCGTGTAGGCCAACTGGCTCCAAACCAAATCCTTTATAGCCCATTTTCCACAAGCACGTAAAATTACACCACTGCTAGAAAGCTTTTCCTGCTAGCTTGTGTGATGCTTTTTATTCGCCTAATCCCCAAATTAAATGATGTTTGACGCAAGAAATTTTAAACCTCATGTCATCAAGCCTCTGCTCTCATCATGTCTTATTTCCCTGTGGTGCCCATGGAATAGGACAGGCAGGCTGCATGGCAGGCTTCTTCAATAAAAGGAGTTGAGAAACGTCATGTAACATCACTTTACTGCGACTCTATGTAAGCTAACGACATTATGAACCCCGGGGCAATGGTGAAAGCTAATGATGGGAGGATGATGGCAACGCAATGTTGCCATAGAAGCCAATTTCCAGTGGCTTGCCAGATGTTAAACATCTAAATGTGCATTGATCAGTGACTGGATAGCCCATAGAGATTTCTTCATTTGCCCAAAAAGAAAACAAGGTTTGACTGCGTCCCCCTTCAGTTTAACAGGAACTGAACAAAGCATAAATGATATGATTTAAATTAATTACATATGTAAAAACATCTAGTCTCAATTAATTCAGTTAGCCTGCAACATGATTTTACTGGCAAGGGGTAGATGAGTTGGTGTAATTAACCGAAAATGCATCACAACATAATACACACTCACACACACACACACACACACACACACAGTAAACCCTAATTAAAAAGTGATCAGCATTTCCAAACAGATGACAGTTTTGACTTAAAAACTGGTGGCCTTGTATTAATAAAAACGGTTTGTGTTGAAATTATTGATTGATTCATCGATTAGCTAATCAACTCGTTTTACAAAACACTTTTTGGTAAGTGATTAATCATTTAGGTCATCTTCAATTTGGGGATACTTTTTTTCAGTTTTTTATCATTGTAAATTGAACATATACTGTATGGGTTGCTGGCTCTTTGTGATCTGAAGACATCACCTTGGTACACCATGATAAGCATTTTAAATTTTTCACTATTTTCTGGCATTTTGAGTCAATAGTTTGTTGTAGACTCACAATCAATCAAAAAATAATGGTCAAATTAATAGACAATTGAAACAATGTTAGGTGTAGCTCTAAAGAACATCTTATTCCCTTTGACTCAATAATGTTTCAGCAACATTTTATCTAAAACACCGGCCTATTAAAGTTTACGTAGGATTTCGTGCTTGTGTACGAGTATAAGTCAGATACCGACGAGTCAGTACAAAAATGTAGGTGAATAAATTTCCCAAGTTTTGACACAGCTGCTCAGCAAAGTTTAAACACTTTAGCTGTTACACTATGTAAAATTAACCAAACCAGCTAAGTGACACTGGGGAAGGGCGTTTCCTGTACTGAGGTCACAACACCTCAAAATGTGCACTTAATTTATGACCACTTACCACAAGTAAAAAGAGGAACTTAACTTCTGTAAAGTTTGAATGAAGTCAGTTCAACTCATGGATATCCGTTAGCTTAACTGTTAGCAAGCCGCAACTGTAGCAAGTGCTGTTGCTATGGATACCTCCAGTTACCAAGCACCAAAGCCACAGAATACAAAATGTTGCAACAAGTTCAAGAAGTTAAAAATGCTTGATCGTCACGTCAAAGAGCGCCTCAGTAATGAGTCCTAAAACCAAGGAAACTAAAAAGAAGGAAGGTCATTAGTGCCAGCGTTCCAGGAGCCAGACTTTGGTTTCTGTTCTTTTGGCGGCATGGCAAATCACACTATGACTCATGCAACACATTCTCACCCCGACCTCGTCACATATCGATGTTTGGTCATGGACTTTCCACGTCCAGATACATGCAAGGTATCCTGGGTGCGTTGGTTGTTGATGTTCTGGGACGCCGTGTCAAGTTCTGACTGTTACATGTATTGTCTACTTTCAAAATGCACTTCTGTTTTCACAGGAAACTTATCGTTTACATACAGTCTCTTTCATAACAAACGCACTACGTTGGTACAACACCCCTTCAACTACTAATGCACGTGGTTAGGTTTAGGAAAAAAGAATATGGTTTGGCTTCATAATCTAAAGTCTGTGTTTGTTGGACCCTTCCCACTCAACCTATTTGGTCTTTCACCGCCTTAATTTTCGTTCTTGTCCCGCTGTATTTCCGCCTAATGTCACGGGAGACATTAAACAGCGACCTGCCACGTATCATGCTGACATTAAAGGTCGGCTTTTTTTGTCTGTCTGACACCAGAGGTCACTGCCCCAGTGTCGGATGTCGATGACCAGGTGAGACCGGGTTAGACTCATCATATCTTTGTCATGTTGTCATATCCTTCCACCAGACTGAAAAGCACACATTACTTGATGCACACATTACTTGATGCTTGCCTATTACCACTGAACAGATTATAATCATATTATAACTAGAACAATTTACTAATGGCTCTGATTATTATTATGACTGGACTCAGTGACATGGTCTGTCAGCTGGGTAAATATCTGCTGATCTAGGACTTGACCATATGCTACAATGCCTTGCAATTTGCCTCAGTAATTTACATTTGTGCTAACGTTAGACATCTAACATTAATTAGCTAAGACACATATAAATTATGACAAAGATTAGGTTTGAGAGGCTGTAACATTTGTTTCTTTTACACCTTCACCAGGATTGTTGCTTACTAATGTTTGCCAATATTGTCCCCAAAAACTCTGGTCCATAGTTCTTCTTTCTTATATCCTTTACGCCACTGGACACTGGTCATACTTTTCCTACAAACTATGACACTGCTGTTTTTCTCAGGTCATTTTCCCCTCAGTCCAACACTCCTCTTGGTACAGGCCGGAGTCTGAATGGATCAGATTGTGGATCATTTAAGAGAAAATATTCTCCCTGCTGACAACTGACAGTCTTGAGGTATTGTGGAGTTGTTGGACCAGAGGTCAGAGTTGTTCCACAGGACAAGCTTCTCCGCACCAACAAATCTGGAGATCAGGCAGGAGCTGACCTCTTTGGGGAGGTCGAAGGTATAGGAGTCCCATTCCTCCTTGATGATGATGAGTTCTTCTGCATGAATGATGTTGATGAGAGCAAACAGCAGGAAGCAGAGCTCTGTGACTGCAGCCATTCTGCTCTGAGGTCTCCATGTGAGTGTTGTGCAAACACGACAGCTCTCACCTCTGTGTCAGCCCTCATCAACAGGGCTGACACAGAGGTCGGAATAATGTGACTAATATATCTCATCATCGTAAGAAACTTTGAAGCATTCGGCCCTCTAACAAGTAATCAATGTTCTTTTGACAAATCTCGAACCGATGGGGCTGTCATGTCTTCAAACTGATTATTGAGAAATATGGGCATATGTGTTTGTTATGGTCAGTAGCTGCCTGTGTTGGTTAGAAATAGCTGCTTCAGAATTTCCCACATGGCTCACCTTAAAGGAGCATCTGTCCACCCATCCGTCTATCCATAATCTTTCACTTATCCAGGGCCTGGTTGATGGGGCAGCAGGCTAAGCAAAGCATTCCAGTTTCCCCCACTGAGTCATGTTACGGTTTGCCAAAATTTATTTGAGGCCAAACGAAAATCCATCTCCATGGCCTCCCTGAACTCCTCCCACACCCAGGTTTTTGTTTTGGTGACCATCACGGCTGCGGCTGCAGCCCTTTCAGCTGCACGGTACCTGTCTGCTTCTTCAGGAAACTCCTGGGCCAACCAAGCCTAAAAGGCCTCCTTCTTCAGCTTGTTGCCTTCTTCACTACTGGTGTCACTTAGCGGGTTGTTAGGTTGCTGCCATGATGGGCAACAATGATATTTTAACCACAACCATCTCCACAATGGAAGTCCATATCAATGGTTCCCTTATGGCCCAGCCAAGGGGTCCAGATTTTTCCTTAGTCGTTCGTTCAAGGTCTGCACAGTGTAATACATTCAGTGTCATACTTAGGTTTGGCCATGTTGTCCAGCTAGTTTGCTGTCTCTGTTAAGTAGCTGTCCGTTAGTCAGTCACTCTGCAGCAGGACACAGTACTTCAAATTCACTGTACTTAAAAATAAAGTGTTTTTTTTTTTAATAAACCTGACATGTTTCCAAGTCACTTGCGGTTCATTCAGAATGGACCACGTCCCACCAGTTGGGAACCACTGATCTAGATGACACCAAATTACAAATGATGCACAACTGTGGGGTTGAGACGTTTTACTTTCCTTTTTTTGTTTGTTCCCATCTCCACAGCCAAGAAGCTTAAGGGACTGACTGCCTGAAAGCATATTCGGAAATCATCATCACGCCATCATGGGACAAATTGCTAGTTCTGGTGATGAAACACCAGCGAGCCATGTGTTTATTCTTACATGTTCAGTTCCTGTTTTATCTGTAACCCTGTATTTAACGTCACAACCCAATGAACTGTTGGTTAGTCCTTGAGGCAAAGTCTGCAGGAATGTGGACTTAAGGAAAGTGTGTATAAAAGGCACAACCAATCTGCAGGACAGCTTTCATGCATGTGGTGATTTGACAGTGGGACAGCTCTAAGCCCTTGTGGACTTAGTGGGAAGGAGCCTCGAAGTCTGTGGCTGCAGTCGAATGGTCCACAAAAATATATTTCCTAAACTCTTTTACTTGACCTTGATGGAAAATGTCATGAAGTCAAGGACAGATGTGAACGAGAAATTATAAGGACTTACGAAAAGACAGTAAACCTGTGTAGTTACTTCTATGAAGCTTTGTGGTCTCTTCACACAGCACAGTTTAACCAACGCCTGCTGTGATCTGTTTATTTGTAGCTCCGATTCAGCAGCTCTAATTTATATCAGAGAGATTGCTGAATCCCTAAACTCTGTGAAGTTGGCTGGTTCAGCAGCTTGTGATCAGCGCTGAGTCACACACATAACGCTGCTCCTGCATCTCCTAACATCTTGCACTAATTTAGCGTGGTGGAGTATTTCCTGTGTCAGTGGACATCCCGCTTTGAGGACACGTGACGACACAGTTTCCCAACATCTTTAATCAACAAACTCTGTTACTCATGACGGCAGCTCCCCTGAGCTTTGAAAACAAATCAATAACATCATGTTTATCTACTCCCAACTGACTCCAGACCAGCCAGACTGATAACAGCAGCTCTAGTTACTGTCAAACTGATTTTCTCAGCTACACAAAAGATGACAACCAAGTGACAGGGCCTCGCCCAATAAACACGAAACAAGCAATTAACCCAGCTATCACCCTATAATCATGAATCAACTGTGGAGCTAGCTGGTTCCCGCTTTGCTCACGATCGGTCCCAGTTTGGCAGCAGAGCCTTTTGGAGGGAAAACATGGAACATCTGGTGGAAGCAGACAGGGGCTGGCGCTACACGATGGGAGAACAAGTGCCTGAAAGCTTCATTATGTCCCAGCTGTTGGGCTTGCTGTTGCCCTCAGCAAAAACAACTTCTGCAGGATGATGTTCCTGGCAAATACGCTGCAGATTATTTCAAGCAAGACCTTTTTTTATGTTGTGTTGCAGGGAAGCGTGAGCAGTTGCTGGTGGTGATTGTGTTTGTGAGCTGACCTGTGTGCATGACGGGGCCAAGCTTTCAAGGAAGCAGTACTAACATGTGGCTAAACATGGACACTCAGACGAAGGGAATCACTTTTGAATTTCTTCTCCTTTTCTTTTTTTCCTGCTCTCTGGAGTTTTTCCAGGAGCTTGAGCTGTCAGGAGCCAGTACTGTGGCCCTGCACCCCAATTAAAACATTGTACTATCTCTATGTGACATTGTGGGCGATACAAATAGACCTAACTTGACAGGAAACAACTGACGAAAGACAATTTAGATCTAAAACAAGAGGGGATTGTGCAACACCTATGAGCAGGTATGCCTTCAGACAGCAGAGTAGTTCACACACGAAAACAGTATGTCAACACTTATCAGAGACTGTGACACATATTGTTCATCTGAAAATAATCTAAAATCACCGCATAAAGACAATCAAGTGTGTGACCATTTATTTAACCTCAGACCGTGTCCTCATATGAGGACATCAAATTATGGGTTTACTGGACCTTATACTTCATTCTACTTAACTCACACCTGTTGTCCTTGTTCGTGGACACTTTTTTGTGGCATCTAGTGGTAGTAAGAGCACAATACACTAATCTGTGTAAAAACAAGATGGCAGCCATCTGTGCCAAGTCAGTCTGCAGCCGATCCCGACACAGAAGTCGACAAGGTCCAAAACCTGATCACATTTTATGGTTGAAACTTGTTTATTTATGATTAATAATGTTTGTAGTTTGATATGGTGACAAATTTGACCAGTTTTAGCAACAGTAACAAGCTTAGACACTGTTAATTAGGAAGTACTCATTTGAAGACTTTGGGACTTTATTGTCGTTGTCAATGTTTATTTTTTTTATACTTATCAGGTCCTACTGATCCCAGTAGCTAGGAGAAATTAAAAATACATACCAAACAAAAGTTAAGGTCTCAGGAGGATAAAATCTGAACTGTGCTTTGTTTTTATGTTTTATGTACTGTTCTCCCTGATTTTATGTATTTTATGTGCTCGTATGAAGTGCACTTTGTTCTCTGTACAGTACTGCTGTCCCTGTTTTATTGTACTGTATGTGTTTTTCTGTAGCTGTTATCACACCTGTCCCTGTAATCTTAAACGGTATAAATAAATAAATCAGAATTAGCCTTAAGAAACACTACTTTGCAGAATACCACCAAGACCATAGCCAGAATTTCGGAAGCTAAGCTCATTAGTCAATATCCTGCAAACTGTTACCTGAGTAGAGGAGGGCAGGGATGAAAGTATAACTGTTTAGTATTTCCCCTTAGCACAAAGATGCATTTATTTAGAGTGACCCTATTTTTTTTTGTGAACAACATATAAATGTCCTGTACCAATACCAACCATTTTTTAAAGCATTGGATAAATGAGTCAGACGTAATCAGAGCGGGAATTGACATTGCACATTGTTACTTTTGCCCCTCTCTGTCAGGATGAATCAAACACTGGTGTAGCATACAAGTAACGGTTGGATGAATCAACCACAAAACAATTAAGTACTTAATATTTCTGGCATTTAAAGCTCATTAATGCTTCAGTTAGTCCTCCGAGCAATCAGTTGATCATGTTTTATAATGCTGAAATTGAAAGCACAAAATGAGATTTACTGCTCACTACTTGTGTAAACTATTTCGTGTGTATTATGTAGAGAACAGTCAGTGAGTGAACAAAGTGATTTTGGACACAGCGTGGAGTCAGGTTAGGTGCTCAAAGTTCAAAGGTTTCCATGTGAACCTTCTTTCCATGTTTCTAACTTTTCTTATTTCCTCTTCTTTCCAGCCCGGTGCTGTAGCAGCAGCAGCAGAGCCCGCTCTCTCAGGTTGGACAGCTTGTTCAAGTCGAATGCTATTAGTTCTAGGTCAGCGCCTGGGCTTTCTCTACACCCCAACAACACCTTTTCACCAGGCAGGGATTCCAACCACCATTAATCAGAGTGGTGACAGCCCATGGATGTCAGTAAATATGTTTCCCTCACTGCCTCTTTTTCCCACCACTTTCCTTCCCCACTCTCTCCACCGCTCCTCTGATTGTTCTTTTTTCCTGTTCTTTGGGGTTTAATGTTGACCTGTTCTTGCTTTGATCTTTATTATTAACACCAGGATTCAACAGTAGAAGCATTGCTACACATTAAAGTTGGATAGTGTGAGGTGTTTTTGGGAAGCAGGAGAGAAAAGACTGCACCAAAGAGCAGAAAATTGCTGCGAGGTGCAAAATTAAACTCTTTTTCTTGTTCCCTGCTGCACCAAACATTCTCTTACAACCAGCTTGCATTCGAACATCTTATATGCATGTTTTTTTTGCACTGAACATAAGTGTTGGCCAGGTGCTTATGAATGTTGTCGGAACAAAACGTCTGCTCAGTTGAGACAGTGTGACAGTTTCTTCTCCTGCACGGGTGGTACAGCTGACAACGGGGGGGATGAGTGTTGGCTAGTACTGGCTGGTGTGTGTATGTGTGTGTGTGTGTGGGTGTGGGTGACATGCGGGCAGAGGTCCAACGGCAGCCGGTTGGAGAAGTGGGTGCCCATCTTGGTTGGCATGCAGGGCCGGGTACCTGCTGCTGTCCAGAGACAGCTGTAACGTAGCCACCCGTGGCCGTGCAATCAGGTTGGTGGCTACTGAATGCTGATAATGCTGCAGTCTGCGCTTTTCCCTGCCTGGCAGACGGAGCTGTGACCGGCCAATGACAGGCATTCCTCATGAAAATAACTCAGGCCGCAGCCAGAGAAGTAAACAGAGAGCAGGAAAGAGCAGGAAGAGGGCAGAGACGTGACAACGAGGGAGAGACGAGGAGATAAGGAGAGGATAAAGAGAGACTAAGGGAGGATGACATGAAGCAAATGGTGACCTTTGCAAAGATGGATTTGTTTACCAACAAATGTTCTCGCTGTCAACACCTGCTCCAGTGTGACCTTCACGTGGAGACAGAGCTGACGGCACTCATCTGTTCATCTTTGTGCAACTCGTTGACACTGAGTCGTATCAATTCAACAGACAACATGAGCCATGTTTCCTACGTCTCTGTCGATGCACCGAGCCCTTTTGTTTCACTGCATACACTCATGTTCATTTAATCACTATTAGCTGTAACCATGAGGGCCTAAACACTAACAGGCTAATGATTATTCACTTAAAGGGACAGTTCACCCCAAAATCAAAACCACATATTTTTCCTCCTACCTGTAGTGCTGTTTATTAATCCAGATATCAGCTGTAGAGATGTCTGCCTTCTCTCAAACATAAGGGAACTAGATGGTCCTCAGCTCGTGGTGCTCAAATCACACACACACACAAAAAACAAAACCTCAGCAGCATGTCTCTTTCCAAAAAAATCATGACCCGGTAACTCAAGATAATCCACAGACCATGATGTGAGCAGTTTCATGTAGTGTGATGACCCTGCCTCTTGTGGCTGCTGAGCTGGCTGATTGTTTTGTCTTTGTGTTGCAGGTGTGGTCAGGTCATTGGTTATTGGAAACACCTGAGGCCTGGTGTTCCCAGCACTATGAGAGGCTGTTTACACGTACACGGTGATTTTGATAAACGGAGACATCTTCCTTCGTTTGTACCCTTCGTTTACACGCAAACAGAGATTTCTCCTCTGAAAACGAGTCTTTCTAAAAACTCCGGCCAGAGTGGAGATTTTGGAAAACTCCGGTTGCGCGTTTGCATGTAAACTGAGATAAACGGAGATAGACGGAGTTATAGGCAGCCGACGTCACAGTATGCGCCGGAACTTGCACCTGTGTCAAAAGTGCGACCCATGAGTGCGACCTATGTTGCTATGGTGACAATGGATACATGGAAGGCTTGAGCTTCTCGTTACACTGCCACCTACAGGTTTGGCATGCTCTTGTGTATATATACACGGGTAAGTGTAAACGAAGAATTTTTTGAAAACGGAGACGGTGAAATGTCCGTTTATGAAAATAGCCGGCAACGTGTAAACGGCCTCTAAATATGTACCTAACTTACTCTGTGTGATTCACTGACAGCCACACCTCATCTTCTTTTGACATTTGTAGTTGTTTGTGTTACTTCTCAAATAAAGTACTTGTTCAATTGCTGAAACAATATTTGTCATGTTCTTTGAGCTGGCCATGACAATAGGAATTATTTTCTTTCTACCAAACTACCCTACCAGCTGTATAACAGTGCAGAAGGAAGTGTGCATCTACTCGTGGACGAGAGGCTTGTGACAGCAAGATGTAAACATGAATGGCGTCTTCCTGGGCTGAGCTGTAGCGTTAGCTAGCTCAGTGGTGCTAGGTGAGCTAGCAGTAGATGCACGCTTCATTGTGTGCAGTGATACAGTTGGTGGGTGTAGTTCAGTAGAAAGAAAATAGTTCCTACATGAAACTACTCACAACAAGGTCTGTGGATTATCTTGAGTAACCGGGTCATGATTTCTAGAAAGAGACATTGCTGTTGAGTTTTTCAAATGCATTTTTTTGGCACTTTGAGCACCACAAGCTGAGTGCCATCTAGTTCCATTACATTTGAGAGAAGACAGACATGTCGCAGCTCACACCAAAACAGTCTCGATGATAAGTAGCACTACAGGTAAGAGGAAAAATATATTTTTGATTTTGAGGTGAATTGTCCCTTTAATTTAAGTGTTTGAGTGACAAATGCAGGTACACATATATGAATCTGCTGCTAAATGGGTTTGATATTTGTGCAGTGATTGAATCGGCACCCTAATAATATTTTTCACAGTGCACAGTGAAAGGTGCATGACAAAAAATTTGCCTCACAAACCAACTGTAGATTTAAAAGTTAACTTTAAAACGTCTTGATCAGTTCAACTGGAAAATATTAGAAAAACTGTCTTTGTTTACATAAAATACAAGAAGACATGCTGTATTTAAAGTGTGTCTGAACTGTATGTACATCTTAGTTTGTTAAATATCTTCAGCTGAGTGTGTGCTGCACAGACTGAGAGAATACAGACTGTCAGTACTGGATCTGTCCTGTTACAGATGATCATTTTCACATCACAGTGATACAAGCACACGGGCTCACATTCAAACTAATAATAGTGTTGCGTCATCTCTCTAGTGTCAGTTATCAAATAAATGCAAAATGATCTCAAAACTAACTAAATAAATAATGGTTTGGAGCCATTACAACACGCTTGAGTTCCTCGTTTTAATGTAGTTCCCTTTGTGTCAGGCCCATCAGTAATGCCTGCAGCCAGCAGATGGCAGTGTTGAGCTAAAACAACCCTGCTGCTGCTGATAGTAACTATCACTGAATCTGCTGAATGAATTATGGTTTCCTCTGTATGGGTGCATTTGTTTTTAATTGAAAACAGTAAGGACTAAACAGACACATGTTAAATTTTGGGTGTACCTCCTCTGTGACATGAGCTGTGAGTGATACCACGCCACAGTTCATCCAAATAATAATGAAAAAAAATGGTTGGTTCTATTTATGAGATAATGTGGGGAGTTGTGAGGGTTTTAGCAGACATAACATTATGAGTGAAAATATTTAGATGTTTCAGTGATAACAGAACATAATGCACTTGAACACGTTTCCCATCCTCCTACTCTGCACTCATTTTTAAAAAGGCTTCAGTCTGTGTGGAACAAATCATGATTTATAAATGATTTTCACTCAGACAGGAACCACTCCCCACGCTCTCAAGAAAAAAACAACAGTGTCTGCTACCTGATACCATGTTCTGTGTGACTGTGATACACTGACCAACCCTGTGGACAGGATCCATCCAGGTCTTTATTTAGTTTAGAGCATTAACCTGAAATTATTTTATATTTACACACAAAAAGTGTTGGTTCCTTAGAGGTTCTTTGGCGTGGGATGAGGCACTATATAGCACCACTGCTACACAAAGAAGTCTTTAAGCCCCTGTATGGATCTTAAGAGGTTCTATACTGGTTCTTTCCCCAATAAACTAAACTAAACTACGATAAAGAGTCAATATAGAACGTTTAAAGCACCTGTATTATTCTTTACAGGTTCTCTACTGGTTCTTTCCCCAGGAAACTAAAATAAACTTGTCAAGCCAAAATCTCAAGGCACACCTGCAATATCTGTGCACAACAGCTTCTATAACACGTGTCACTCTTACCATGACATAAGACAATAGAAATAAGAAAAATAAGACAGGTACTGTACAGACAGTTTTTTTCTTTTCTTTCAGTGGCAGGTCGTCTTCGCTGGTGCTTTGTTGTAATTTGCTCCGTACAATAAAGCGATCCATTGTCTCCTTTTAAATGTTATCATCCCTCACACTGGCTGCCAATCAGGGCTTTGGATGTGTCACACACTTAAAATTCCCACGCATGAATGGCCACAAATAGGTTCCCCATGAAGGTTTGTTTGTTTTTTTTAAATTAAATACTTTTTTTTAAGGTAGATTTTGCCTCTTTCTTAGGAAATTTGTGCGCACTACATACTGATACAGTCAATTAAAAATTCATTCATTCACTCCTTTTATAGGTCCAGTTGAATATTGCAATAAAAATGTGTGGTTATTACAAAATCCCACGGCACACCAGTGTGGTGCGGCACACCATTTGAGAACCACTGAACTAAGCTAAAGAACAAGTAGAGAACCGTTAAAGCCTCTGTATTATTCTTAGGAGGTTTTATACTGGTTCTTTATCTTAGTTTATTTACTTTACTAGGGAAAAACTCTAAAGAGAACCTTTAAAGTCCCTGTATTATTCTTTAGAGGTACTTTAATAGTTCTTCAGCTTTAATTTAGTTTAGTTTAGACACAGTGTATTTCGTGAGGATAACACATTAAACCAGTGGCTCATAACCTCCTGCCCCCATGTACATGACAAATATTCCAGTGCTTCCAACAGAGGACATGATAACCTGTCCAACGATTCATAAGAACTGATTAATATTTCAATAATATTTAAAGTAAAAGTGTCATTTAGAAGCATATTGACTCGTTAATTGTATTTTCTGGCATTATTCCTAGGGTCCCTTAAGTAATGCCAGAAAATACAATTAACGAGTCAATATACATTTAGAAGCATATTGACTCGTTAATTGTATTTTCTGGCATTACTTAAGGGACCCTAGGCTCAAAAAATCAAAAATAATTGTGTAGTGTTGTGTCGCACCAAAACAGGTTCCCCTATGATTACAGGCCAAAGAACCATTTTAAGGTACTGTTTAGCACTGTGTTTGTTTAGAGTGATCTCGAGCTACCCTTCAGAAGAACATGACTTTCTAATAAGTAAGTTGAAGTACATTAAACTGTATTTCTGGCACAAATCTTGGTCAGAGTTTTACAAAAATCTCCAGAATAGAAGTTTTTGTGTACACCTGTCTATGTTTCTATAACCTAAGTGCTCACAAACTGCCAATATATTAAAGAATACACATTCTTTTCAAACCAATGAGTCAAATAGCTTAAAAACTGTGTTCAAAAACTGTATAAAACTGTTTTTATTTTGCTGACTGTACACCGTATACCTTAAGATAACAGCTCCAGTAGTGTGCTAATCCTTTGAGAAACAAAGCAGTCTCCTATCCAGCAGCAGTATGTACACACACACGTACACATATACAGTCTCAGCTCCGTGTGTGTTTAATTATTAAGTTTGTTTATGTGGAAGGAAGCTGAGGCAGAACTGGGCTCTAACAACAGGAGACTGTGGTGGAGATGTAATGAAAAGCTGACTGTGCAGAAGTTTCTGCTTCAGCTTTTGATGCCAACACACAGTCGTATATGTATAGTACTAAAATGTTAAATAATTCATGATGAAGATTTTTACCACTGCAGTGACTGTTATAAATACAGATATTACAAGGAGGGAACCAGCAG
Organism: Epinephelus lanceolatus; assembly: GCF_041903045.1. Taxonomy (NCBI): domain Eukaryota; kingdom Metazoa; phylum Chordata; class Actinopteri; order Perciformes; family Serranidae; genus Epinephelus; species Epinephelus lanceolatus. Next base: position 14,121,479 of record NC_135735.1, read on the forward strand.
AATTAAAACCTCCTGCTCTCTCTCACTTCAACAACCGATATCCTTACACACCTAAACTATTTGTCCCCACAGTGAAGTGTTTCCTGACATGCCTCGCAGGTTGTTCAGCCGTCTTTACCTCACGGGCATCAGAACAAAGCCAGCATTCATATTCAAAGCCATGTCGTGCCTCTGTGACGGCAGGAACGGTTATGGTTTGCATTAACTTGTAACGCAGCAATAAGTGAAGAGCCTAGAGTGTCTGCTTTGGGTCTGTAATTACTGTTTCTGTCTGCTTCTGAGGACAGTGCCAAATTATCCACTACAGACCAGGAAATCCCCAAACTACAGAAGAACACAGAGACTAAGAACCTGAAGTGTCTCCAGAGACATCTGTAATGACTGCCTTTAAGTACGTTTCATGCTAACAAAACTCATTAAGCTGTAAAGTCAAGTCACTTTCTAATGTTGAAATTATTCCATATTTGATTGATTAAGCTCAACAAAGTGAATTTGGGTAAAAAAATAACCTTAATTGTTACTGAGAAACAGATGTGGTTTGACATCAAAGGAAAACTTGGTGTTTTTGAACCTGGGACCTATTTTCTCATGTTTTTGTGTTTAATAACCCTTCTCCACCAAAACTTGCTTGTGTACACAGGTATTTTAAACACAGGAAGACAAGCTAAAATAGCCTATTGCCTATATACCTCTTGCCAGTAGACCAGAGCTGTGAACACGGCTCTGCAGCAGACAAGCATGCCCCTCTGTTTTCTACTGTGTCAAGCTAACGTCACAAACAGGCCAGAAAACAGGTTAGTAAACATTAGAAAGAAGCTTGGAGGCCAGGGTAAACATCTTTATATCTCTTACCTATTCAGCTTCTCTTTCAAACTCAGCACAGACCAATTTGTAACGTTATTTCAGCGCTACTTAGTTTGAGACGGACGGTATTTTGTGCAGGCGTGTCATTGTATCTCACCGGTAAAGAGGCTAAAATTAGTGCGTTCACCCGGGTGTTGTATTTCTATCGCTGCTGATCGGAGCCAGAGCCGATAAATATCTGTGACTACTGCAGTGTAAAACTTCAAGTAAAAGTCTAGTCCCAATTAAACACCCCGTCCCTTCTATTAGCCTGGTTTGGCTACACATTTTGACAAATAAAGGCCTGTCTCAATTAGAAGCCTGGTCTGGCTGCTGAGCAGTTCATTTTTATAGAAGTTCTTTGGATGTAATAAAACCGGATTGTTGGATACCCACTTGAGCTCACGTTGGTTAGCTGTTTAGATCGTGCATACAAATATAAATGTTTAATCTTTTTTCAATATGGAGATGCTACACATCGTTAGCTCAGTTAGATTCTCCACAGTTCAATCATTCAATTCATTTTACTGAAACCAGGAGCACCAAAGAATAATCAGCTCAGATTTACCACCATAGTAAACAAGGGAGAAGAAAAGAAAAAGGCGGTAACTCCTGTCCTCTTAAGTGGTCATGAAGTCAGAATATGTGTCCATCCCTTGATACCCCGGTAAGTTATTCGTGTTCCATTAGTCCACAAGGGTCCAGGTTGCAAATGTTATTATTTATTAATGTGTTAAAGAGGTGTTGTGTCAGTATGCCGGGTGCTATAATCCTCGGGTGCCGTAAAACTAGTGTTGTAACTGTTGAAGCTGTCTCTTGGATCTAGATCAAATGATTCACAATTGAAACAAATTTTTATACAAGTAATATTCACACTGGTTTAAATAAATATTTCCCATCTTTGCTGAGCAACAGTTTTGGGAATCAAGGGCCTGTCCCAAACATAAGTCTGTGGTGTTCAGTGATTTAAGCAAATAATACTCTGGGCTACGAATTGAAGTTTTACAGTAAATACAAGAGTGAATTGTTAGCAGGTGTTAGTGGTTTTTTTTGGCAGTGGGATTTAATGACTAATGGAGACAACAATTTTTGACACTGGTCCAGTATTGAGCAAGAACACTGCAGCCACAGCAGCAAAACAGGCTGCAATGTAATCCCTGTAGGCAACTCTGCACTGTCAATTTAGGTCCAACAAATGTTTGTTTTTGCCACTGACAGGCTCAGATTGTAAGTGTCTAACGTTACATAAAAGACCCTACGGAGAAATGAAACAATTTTCCTTACCATTCTCTGGCGTTTTTGTTATTGTGACCAAGTCTCACTCAAGGAGAAGTCTCATTCCTAAATCTGGCGAGGTGTGACTTGTTGCAGGAAAAACAAAAGTGGTGAAGAGTTTGAGAGAGGAGTCCCGGGAAGTGTTTGTTGTGTTGGAGTACAGAAAGCGTAGCTTATTGTGACAAAAGATTTTCAGTATCATGGTAGAATATTTAGCTGATTTCATCACGAGACTTCTCCTCGAGTGAGATTTCGTGACGCACACTAACAAGCAGACAAGCGAAAGCTAAGAAAAACGTTTCATTTCTCTGTGGGGGTTCAATTCCATTTTCAACCATTTATCCGAGGCTGGGTCACAGGGGCAGCAGGCTTAGCAAAGTACTCCGGATGCTCCTCTCCCAAGCAACGCTTTTCAGCTCCTCCTGGGGGATCCTGAGGGGTTCCCAGACCAGACGAGATATGTAATCTCTCCAGCGTCTTTTGGGTCTGCCCCGGGGCTTCATACCAGTTAAAGGTTCCTGGAACACCTCTAACGGGAGGCGCCCAGGAGGATCATGAGCAGATGCCTGAACCACCTCAACTGGCCCCTTTTGACGCAAAGTTTCGTGCAATGTTGTCACACTTAAAATCTCAATGTGAGCCTGTCAGAGGTAAAAACAAGTACTTTTTGTCTCCATTAGTTACTTAGACACAAAAACATGGGAAAATAGGGTCCACATTGGAGAAATACCTTAGTCTCCATTTAAAGGTTTGTAATATCGAGCTTGAGTTTCCTTCTTACTTGGCCCCAGTATCACCATGAGATATATATTTTATTCATAGACCAACAAAAATAAACAAAAATATAGAGCATCACATCAACTTTTTATAGGCAGAGAAAAATAAAGGGTATAATTTTATACAAGACATCTAAAGAGACCAATTCAAAGCACAAACACATAAATCACGACTAATAATAACGATTACAGTGAACAATTTAAACAAGGGGGAAAGCACAAGCACTATAACTTGAAGAGTGTATAAAAAAGACAAATTTGTTTGCAAAATATTCCCTACTGGGTAATTACATTGACCGCGGGGTTAAAGAGCCCGTCAGGGTCAGGATTGCTGCGTTTAAGGACACTAGAAGCTCTACAGAGAGCTGTCTTGTCTCAGATCGGTAGATGCTACTGTCTCTGAAACAATCCCACATTATAGTTTGAACAAGTCATCATCATTTAATAGAGATTAAAAATCTACCAGCTTTAAAATCGTATGGCTTTGCTGTTCTCTTGAGTCCCTAAAATGTTAAAGATTAGCACCACTGGGCTGGCATTAACATCAAAAGCTGGTTTAATGTAAATAAGTACTGTAAAAGGGTTCAATACATCGTCCGTGCTCGCCCACTGTGTCTTTGTCTAGTGTTATAGAACCAGAAGGAAATCGATCCACTTCCACCACAGCGGGTAGCTGACAGGAAACAGGACCCAAACTAAGACTATGCTTTCCTATTCCAGCAAAAGCTTCTCTCAATATTTACTCAACAACTTTTGCATTTTTGAGCCTCTGTTTTCCAAAACCATCAACATTATAAAGGTTAACGGTCACATTATAACACATGTATATAAGTATGTACTACATGTACATAGAGCTAAAAAAAAAAAAAAATACAGAGACTTCAGATTTCGAGGAGTTATTAGTTACTACTGTTATTTACACGCCTCTATCTGTCTAAACATTTCCCTTTGTAGAAAGCTGTGCTTTGTACTCAAACTGCCTCGTCTTCACAGGTACAAAAATACGATGTTCGTATCCCCACACCTGCTCGCAGTATTTTCTGTCATGTCATGCAAAAACACTTAGTTATCACCTTAACTGTCCTACAAAAATAATTGGTAGCAAAATAGATTTTAAAGTCTCGAGAGTCATGCATCTGTCCTTTTCACTGGTTTCTGTACATAATTCAGCTTTTTTTTTTCTTTTACGGTCCTGAGTGTGCAAAAAGTCGATATCACTGATGGCTAAAAATAAGACCAATGTTATGGACTGCTGAGAAAGAAAATTAAAAAATAAAAAGCAAAGGCATCTTCCTGCTCTCTTTACACAGCCGTCTGCGGAGCACACACGTATTCCAACTACATCATGTGTGTTCAAATGATAATTTAACTACAGGTTTGCAGAATAGCGCAGTCTGTGAGATGTTTTCAAGTTCTGTGTGATCCTATGCTACCTACTACACAGTACAATGCAAAAGTATTTTGCAAATTGGCAAAGCTTCCTGAAATTAATGCAGGAAAATATTTCATATAACCTTATTGCAGCTGTGAACTACAACTGAATGTTCTCTGCCAGCATTGCCTCATGAGAATATTAACATTTTACAAAAGTGCATCATCCTCCTGATGACATCTGATGAATGCCACTGTCTTTAAGTACTCATGTATGGGTTTAAAGGTTGTACCTCCCGTCTGCTTTATCTAGAGTGACTGATTTCTTGTTTTTACTGTAACATTTGTTCCTGTATGAAACTCAGATGTTGAGTTAAACACTGTTATCTGCCGAGTCAGAGTGACATAGACTGCATGAAATGACAGTATGAAAACCTAAACAGATTACAGCTTACAGTATATTCCTTCACACAGTGTTTAAAAACGGTGGTTAACATCTCCGTTATATGATCATTTTCAATCCGTCTCTCTGGGTCACATTTGTAAATGTCTTCATAACCTATCAAATGCCCAAATACAGAAACAAAGTCAAGTGACATGCATTTTACATGATCTTAAACGTTGAACAAAACTGTCATTAATGCTTACAAAAGTTCATTTTTATGTCCACGGTTAACGTTAACATCTGTACAAAACAAACGTAAAAATCATGAAAAATGAAATTTAAACAAAAGAGGAAAGAAATAAGAATCTCTTAACTGAAAAGACAAACAAAAAAACCCTCCTCCCACTGCTACAGCCTTTCTGGCACTTTAAAATCTGCCAGAATAATAATTCAGGACAAACTGTGGAGATCATACTAACATGGTACTGCTTTAATGCACTTGTCCCCTTTTGCCACAAACAACATGTATATAAAAAGTGCTACTGACAGCTGGTGGGGAGGAAGGACTGAGTTACAGAGTGAGGATTGGCTGAGTGAGGGGGGCTCGTCATCTTTCCGGGTTTGTGTAGCCGTTCTTGCCTGCGTGCAGTCTATGTGTTTTCTTAGTCACTGACAGGAAGTGGGTGGATGAAGGGTTTCCCTAAGAGACGCTGGAGCAGCGGATGCTGGGGGAGCCCATTTGTGTGAGCACCTTGTCGAGCCACTGCAGGGGGCCGTTCAGGTGCAGCTCGATCCAACAGGGGGTGCTGGTCACTGTCTGTCGCCTGGGAGAGACACGAGAAGACCAGAGACAGATGTTGAGAACACAGGGAAGGCTGATGAGAGTAAACTTACAAAGTCAAGTTTCAGCAAAGTCAAACTACTTTCATTTTAGCTGTCATGTAAGCTGAGAAGCTGACCTGAGAAAACAAAAAGAAAGAAAACACCAACACTGGATGTATGTAGTTCCATTTTTAAGACATCATAATGCCAATTAAGACAGAATTTAAAGTGGACCTATTATGCCCATTTTCAGGTTTCAGGTACTTGCATTTTTGGTTTCTATAAGAACATGTTTACATAGTTTACCGGTCAGATAACACTTACACACTCTTTATACTGTCGTTGTTGAAACCAAGCGGGGACCTCTGGGGCTAAATAATGAAGCCAGTACAGAGGTGCCAAAACATTTAGTGCACGCTGGCTGCCAGTGTGTGTGTAGCATCCTCAGCTTCACAATCACCCGTCACTCCCCCGCAGCGCCATCCTCCCCAAAAATGGTCACTTCTAGCTCAAAAAACCCAAGATGGTGACGGCCTAAGTGCCAAACTCAAGGCTTCAAAATGGGAGTCCACAAACCAATGGGTGACGCCATGGTCGCTACGCCTATTAGTTTTACAGTCTATGGCTGGAACACCTGAATTTACCCTCTGTCTGAAATGCTCAGTTTTAGCGCCTCTCTCTTTACGCCCTCTTCCTGAATAAACCCAGTCTGCTCTAATAAGTCAAACTTTCTGGGTCTTCCATATCTCTGCAGCCGAAGAAATAACTGTAACAGAGAATGGCGCCACTTTCCACCCTAAAAAAACACTAACAAAAGCTTCCCAACACAACCGAACATATTGAAGCAGGAATATGATCCGCAATCAGGGAGAAGTTTATGACATTGGCAACCAAGCTGACATGTTTCCCTGATGTTAGCATGTAGCTACATGTAGCAGTGTAAGCTACATAATATAAAAACGTGCAGCAGTGTGCCTGGAGCTGACGACCAGATGGAGAAATCTGACACACGATGACATCATACTGTAGCCAGAGTAGAAAAAACTGAGTATTCAGAACAGTCTTAAGGCTGAGGGATTACTTCTACATATGTTTACCTCATTATTTAGAACTTCTGACATGTTTAATACAAACATCCTTGATTGTAATAAGACACAAAATACATAGAGGCATGATAGGTCCCCTTTAAAATCAGTTTAATGTCAACTGAGCCAAAAGTATTAGGTGAGCTGAAAAACCAACCTTGTCTTTTCTATTTGTGTTGTCATCTTTATTTCGTGCCTACAACAATTGTGTTTTAGTGATGAGTTAAGCTAAACCAGAATAAATATGACCTTGGCTAGCGCTTGCTATCCTCTATGTCTCTCTGCTGAAATAATGCTCAGGAAAAAATGTGATTTTATAGGTATCATACTGAAACTGAAAAGAGGATGTTCTATCTCACAAACATTTGTTCTATAAACATCTAAAAAGGATGTACAAAGTGATGGTAAGTTTTCTCCACTTACATGTTCTTTAAAAATGGTTTTGAGAGGGTAATTTATTTCTGTTGTTTTTGGTTCTTGAAAAACTAAAACTTTAGAAGAGGCAATATAAATAAAGCTTTCCACACATTCAACATTTGATCTCCATATCCTTTGGCACATCTGTGATTCCCCACAGCCTTCATACAAAAACCCTCACTGCTTTTCCCATAAAGAGGAGAGGCAATCGTGTTCAAAGTAGAATAATGTATGAGTGTGAGTGGAGTTAAATGACTGCTCTTATGTCTAAAGTGCCTGGTGAAAGAGCAACATCAGCTGCAGAAAACATTGCAGACGCTATATTAAAAAATGCACAAGAGTTTTTATGTTCTATAAAAAAAGACGGATCAGATTTCCGAAAGGATTCTGGTTTCAGTGTGCCTCACCCGGTGATAGTAACCCTGTCATTTCAGCCTCTGTTCTCTGCCGCTGACTTCTTTGTGTTGTGTTGAATTGCCTGACAAATCATTCAAAACTGATTTCATTTGGTGAGAAAATAAAGATCCACACCCCATGTTTTAATCCAGCTTGAATGAGCAAAGTGAATCAAACACCATAATCTCTCAGTTAATGCCAACGACAACAGCAGGCAAAACGTATCCTGTACGTTGTTATACATCTAATTTATGCACTGGCAGAGCCAGATGAATGGAAACACTTGCCAGCTGCATGATTTCCCTCTGGTTTATATGGTTTGTTTCATGACTGCTGGCAATAAAGCTTCTGTCTGAATAAATTAGGTGCAACAAGGATGCAAAAGTGAGATCTTTCATTCATCTTTACATCCGCCTGTTGACATTTTGTGGACTTTTTCTTTTACTGGATTAAAGAAAGAACAGGTAAAAGGGACAAAAGGGTTAAAAACATCCAACAGTCAGCATGGGAAAAGACAGAGACAGTGAGGTGTGGGTGGAGGCCCGGCTGGTCCAGTAACCTGAATCCTGTTTTTAACTGTCTCCACATGTCAGCATTTGGTCTGGACAGGACTGGTGAGCAGTCGCTCGCAGCACGAAGGTTTCCCCCTTGAGGAAACCTCCTCAGCAGAGCCAACTTTCAGCCAATCACCGGCTCGCCTTTTATTCCGTCTCGTCCTTTTTCACTATCACTGAGTCAGACAGTATGGAAAACAGGGAGGGGATGGAAGAGGGAAAATCTGACATCTCTTTTTGACACAGCACATGTGTGTTTGTTTAAAAATAGTCTGGCGTGCCAACTGGGGCCTGTTCCTATTGATGAGGGCCCGGCGACGTCACACCGGACTCACCAGAGTGTGAGCAGATGCCTGAGAGCGGGGGCGGCTGGACTGTGGGATGTGATTCACAGTCTGTTTGTTTCTATTGTCTGTGTTTACATAAGGGCTTGCTAAGGACTTGATCTTTGCACAACAGCGCCTATAATGTTGCTGACAAGTTGGCTGTGGGTTTTATCATGTGTTAAGCAGTTCAGCTTTGTAGCGGTCGAGGTTTACCGTTTAGGAAACGTGTGAGTGGTTGTCATGAACCCAAAGCTGATGAGCAGCTTACCTGTACTCGGCTCCCCAGCCCTTGACGAAGCTCATGCGGATGGTGCACATCCTCGTGAGCTGGTACACAGCCTCAAAGCCCTGGTTGACTGACTGGGCTAGCAGGGCAGCAAACTCCTGGTTGTTGAAGATCTTCAGGTTACATCCTGGAGGAAACAACCAGCACAGAACCAAAAGTCAGGCCACAACAGCTGGTCACAATAACTGTGGTATTAAGACATGATGTACATAAGGCTGGGGACAGCTTTTGGGGCGGTGTTGCTTTAAGGGGAACTCGTATAAAGTCTTTTGTGGCTCCAGAGGGAGCAGAAACCTGATAAACTGCCTCAGATGATGTAACACTGCATCATGAGTAATGGAGGCGCCAGGTTTTGACAAGAATGCATGGAATAAAAAAGATTATTTCTCTGGTTCTGCTGATTCAATTCTGAAACTGTTTTCTTTAACTGTTTATCGTGTGCCGAGCAATGATGCAGGAATGCAAAGCTAAATCAGTGGAGCATTCTTTTAAACATGGGTGGGAACTGTGGATGAAAGTTAATATAAGGAGGGAGACAGCTGGCCTGCATGTTACTCTGTTTCTACAGGCTCACAATTTATTTAGCCTAATTTGACAGGGAAAGGAATCTCCCTAGAATTGTAAAATCACCTGATTCACACAGTTTCATACATAAAAGTCCCAGTGAAACAGAAGTTAAGGCATCTTGTGCTTCAGTACTGTGATGAATTTCCCAGTGAAACAGACTTTTTGAGCACTGTACAGTTACAAGACTGATTTAAATCAAATCTTGCGCAATTTACTGGACCGCTTAAGTGGGCCGGCTTAGAGTTTAGCGCGATTCGTTCGTGGCTGAGCAGACTGTTGGCTCCACTAAGACTTCCCTCGCTGTTAGATAGGGAGGAGGACAAGGGGGAGATTAATGAATTAGACTTGCACCACAGTGTTTCGGAAATGAAATCAAAGGTTTTGCCATATTCTCTCTATTCTGTCTCCATATTGCTTTGTTAGTCACTACAACCCACGGTTGGTGGAGTGTGACCTGCGTGGCTAGTTTGTGGCTCAAAGTCTCATGTGATTGGATGGACTTTTGTAAACGCCCCTGAGTGGAGGATGAGTCATCAAACATTTGAAAGTTTTACCTGGTTTTACAGGAAGAAGAAAGACTGGATTTGATGTAAAAAATACTTGAATACTATTATTTTTGAACATGTATTTAGCTTATAAACAGAAATAAATGCTCAGTTAACAAGATTACAACTGGGAAAATGTATTTTTCATTTCAAGGGAACTTTAATTTTTCAATTTCTAGATGATACTTGACACAGTGATCTATGCATTCAATAAGATACGCATTTAATTTCTCTGGTTATGTAACCTTTTGTAGCCTTTACGTTAATCAGACAGCAATCACTTCAGACTTGTGTTGTGTTAATAGTGTTACGGGGTTGGACCTCATACATGACCTTTACATCAAAGAAACCCAGGTGCTTATTCAGACATGAAACAAACATGTAAAACTGTCATTACATGCAGATAAAGATGTGCATGTCTGGGAAGGATACAAGTGACTCAGAAAACAAAGGGCAGCAATGCGTTGTGTAAACATCTTGCTGCCAACAGCAAAACTCTATTAGGACTTGTGTGATGTGTTTTAAGGGAAAACTTGTACCAATTTTACAAATCATGTGGTAAAAGTAAACAGACTACTGTGGAGAGGAAAACTTTAACCAATGAGGACAGCCCTGGACTGGTGATGAGGGAAAGTGATGGGCCTGATGTGTCCTCTGCTGTTCTGCTCTGAATCATCCATTTTAAAAGAATTAACTAAACTTAGATTAATCACAACTTGGCTGAGTAACAATCCTCCAATGTCGTCAGTTTTGCCATAGACATTGAAAGTGCTCAAACTGGAGGATTTGTGAAGTGGAAAAGTCATCCACCTCTGCAATTTTAACTTGTGTCTCCAGAAGTATATTCCTGCCCCGAGGACTTCACTCAGTTATTAAAGTTAAGAACAGCCCAACTTCATGGTGGACACTGGAAAAAGGTGTCTCTAGCCATTTTGACACATGCACTGCAACTCTGCATTTATCTAGACATTACCCAGAGGAGCTGTATGTGAGAACGCAAATGTCCGAATCAGTTTAATCAGAAAGTAAGTGGGCTTTACCCTGCCAACTCCCTAGTACATAGCAGGCGTAATTTCCGATTGAGTCCATGCGTGAAAAGAGCAGGTAATTGTCAAGTGAGTTGGCATGTTGATGATGTTTCTATGATGCGGCCTACCCGAAACTGTAAAAAAAATAACGTCTGGCGGTGAAAAAAGAGGGCCATTTACACGAAGATGCCGATAAAAATGCCTAACTGGAGAGATGACAAGATACGGGAATGTGTGTTGGTAAGGGCCAAAGCTGAAATGAAACGGCAAGTGACTCTGTTGTTTAAGACCAAACTTTGAGCGGCTATGTGGCCACAGTGTAATCTGCATCACATCCTGCCTCCTGCACGCTCTACCAAGGCGCCACCGTATTTTCAGAAGGCGAGAACGCTTCCGACACAGACTATCTCCTGTTGTGTGCTACATCGTATGAGAAAACTGCCTCTGTCAGCTTGGCACACACCTGGAGGGATCTTGCAGACTGTGGCAGGGTGCCAGCCGTAGCGTTGGTTACAGTTGGGGCTCTGGACAAAGATGGCGCTGTCACTGAGACACTCAGCGAAGACTTCTCCTCCGATGTAATACAGCCGCACACCACGGCCTTGAGGAAAACAGACAGAACAAACTCAGATAAAATGCCACAATGAAGACATGAGCAGTAATCACAAATGTAGACTCACGTCATGTTTGGAGTAGCTCTAAAAATGAGCATGTGATTATAAATGAATTATATGTGCACTGAATGATGTCTCACCAATATGCCTGCGCGTTAACTCCACAGCTGCGTTGCGGTTGACGTTGGACAACAGGCCCAGGCAGAAACGCTCCGAGTTGGAGGGGTCCGTGAAGCCATCCACTGTCAGCGAGGGCTGTGAGGCGTGGAAGGTTTCTCCTACTCGCTGGTTCAACTCGTAGTATGAGATAGAGCACCAGAAGGCCGGCTCGCAGTATGTCACTGGTTGAAGATCTGACACAGAGAGACGGAGAAAGATACAGTTTGATTTCATCAAACCCAAATAGGAAGTAGAGAGAAATGACAGAATGACACTGTAGATAGTAGGGTGGCTAATAAACCGTGCAGATTAGGACGGTGCAACATATTGTTTCAGCACTGATGTTGCAATGTGCTCACACACAATCATCACATCGCAGGACGTGCAACGTCAAGTACAGTAAATTGAATCAAACGTGTCATGCTAGATCTTTATCTGCTGAAGCTTGCACGGTTCTCATTTTCATGACTCATGTTACCGGTCTAGCCCTCCCCTTTAATACAGGTTACATGTGTATGTGATGAAGTTTGGCAGCGTTTGTTACGGGAAGCGAGACTCCCCTGCATGTGTGTGTGCCTGTGTGTGTAAAAGCACAAAAAACGGGCTGGCAAGTGCCACAGACAGTAAGGAGCATGCTTTTCCAAAGCGACAGCAGTCAGCATCAAGTGTTGAAATAAGCTCAGCTTCCAGTAAAGCGACTGTAAAGAAGGGCTGTGGTTTGTGTTCACTCCACAGAAGAGATAAAGCTTTAATGCAATTTTATCACAACATCTCACAATCAGTCTTTACCCCACAGTCTTCACAGTTGCCAGACTAGTTACCAGCCGCAAGCCAGGCTAAAGTTTTATGACTTATCCTAAAGAAACCAGGAGTCTCCCATCTACAGCTCGGAGCCGCAAGGCTGGAAAGATAACGTTAACACTCATAATAATCTATAAGAGAAGTCTGTATGTTTAACAACCAAAGCACGTCTGGCTAGCAGTCAACCACAACCTAAAAATGAGAGAGGAGCAGGAGGGGAGCAACATAAGGAAGCCCCCTTATTTCAGGGTAAACAACATGCATTATTAATATGACATGTTAAATTATTGACTTTAGCCTGGATTGATAGAAGAGTAATATATGAATACAATGGAGTCATGGTGAGGCAACCAGTGCATTAAACTACCTACCGCCCCCCTCCTCCCTATCAAGAGAGTCCTCAGAGTAAAAAGTAATTTTTCAGCTTTTATTTTTTATAAGTATTTTATTTTCTATGCAGATGTGCTCTCCTACAAAATCACCCCAACAATTATGTTATGTGTAATTATTTCCAAACAGAGCTGTTCAAGTTATCTGATGAAAACTCCTGCAAAATACCACAGAAAAGAAAATCGAAAGAAATAAAGAAATTCAATGCTTAAAACAATACAGGAGGGGAAAAAACAAATGGATAACAGGAGACAGGAGTCAAGGTTGGTGCAAATCAGAGGAGTATCGGCCAGAAAACAGATGGGGGAGAAAATGAAAATGAACAGGAGCAAAGAAGATGCAAAATGCGAGGAGAAAAGGGGCTGAGGTGGACCTAGAGGGGGAAGAAAAACCCCAACCAAAGAAAACATTTGGCTGAGCTTGCGTCACAAAATGTCAAACCCATACGCTGTTTCCCAGAAGCTTCTACCAGACGAAATGTGGAAACTCAACCCTCACTGGTGGGATGCTGGAGCCAAAATGGTCAAATTACAGGCTTATCCATGATCATTTTCAGTAACTTCAACTGGTTCCGTTAATTTGCTCTTTTTTCCCTCAACATGGCCACTGTCTAACAACCCCGACATTTTGTCCTCGGCTTTGAAGTCCAGAACAGAGCTGGACGGCACTGCCAAATGAAACTGGTGTGATTTTGTTATTTCACCAGACGCTTTCCAGCCAAGCCCCCCTGGCGTTTTTCCATCCTGATAGAATAAACATAGGATATTGTCATTGAAGTGAGCGTGGGCTGAATGGTGTCTTGGCCTGCGTAACAGGGAAGACAAAGGCTTCTTTCATCACCTGGTTTCCTCTTACAAAACTGGAGTCAAATCAAACAGAGAATTCCCACTGGGGAGATACACTATTGAAACATTTGTCTGTAAGTGAGGGCAGACAGACAGAAAAGTACACAAACACACTCTTACGCACACACACAGACGCATAGTCCTTACCTAAGTTGCTGTGTGTGGGTGAAACGGGGTTTGGTGACAAGTTTGGGGAGCTTGTGTCCATGCTGTGGGTCATCTGGTGATCGGTCTCGCCATCCTCACTGAGGTAGCCTGGTGGTGGCGTTTCTGAGAGACACAAAACCATAAAGACAGAAAATAACTCATCACATTCGTGGCAAAGTTTCCTAAAATAGATCGGGTGGAAATTTGCTGTGTAGTGGCTGGCACAACACAATACAAAAACATAAGGAGGACAATAATACACACTGGCAAACCATTCACATTACATAAAATGAATATCTAACACAGCAAAATTTCAGTTCCCGTGTGTGTTTAAAAATGACTGATGAGTATGTTGAAGCCATGTCAGATAACAATCATCAACACATTCAGATTGACAACAAACATGTATCATGAGTCCTGCACAGATCTGATTTTCAAAACCTGCTCTAAAACCAGAACCTTGACATTCAAAACTGCACCCGCCCAACCACCCGCACATATAATATATTTATCACCCAACACCTGCGATCTGACCCACATGTACTTTTTCTTCCCCCCGAAACAAACGCGGATATAAAATTTAGACAAAATATCACTCCGTGAGTCACCTTTTTTAGCAGGTCGCCGATACAAGATTATGCTCAAACGAGGAAGCACCTCCAATTTATTTAAATCAATCATTTTCTAACATTGCTCAGCAACAACGCAGGAACAGAAGCTTGTCAGCACTCAACTCTTGAACTTAAGACCAGGTTAACCGATAATATCCCTTACAACTATCTGTCCACAAGATCAAATCTTCTCTTAGAAGTGAAGTCATAAAATGCCAGAAAAGACAAAAATGTGATGCACTTCCTGACCCACGGCTGTTAAATGTTTACAGCTCAACACTGGAAAACAAATCAGATTCTTACACAAGTGTTGGTGTAAAAGTATCTGAGTGTGAGTCCTCTAAGGAACCATGCTGGTACCTGGTATGTAGTTGCTCTGGGGCTCGATACCAGCAGGGAAGTTGGTGTTTTCTGGGATTGAATGGCTGTAATCATCCAGAGGTGGGAACTCGCTGGGGATTTCTGTGTGTCTGGGCACCAGCACTGGTGGGAGTACTGTATAATGGACATGAAGACACACAAACACAAATAGCTCCTTAGAACATAACAACAGCCATTGGCTTCATAATGGGCAATGTAAATAAATATATAATGCAATTAAATTCATTAACAAACAATAAATAATGCAATTAAAAAGTAGGATGAAGTTGAAGGTGAAATAAATCTGGACAAATTGTATCCTTCAGATTATTGGAAAAGAAACTTCCATTCCTTCATAAAAATCTAAATAAGGGATAAACACGCTCCAAGCTTTCGTACCTGGCGTCTCTACTCTCTGGTAGTGATACGGGTTGACACACACTTCATCCTTCTTCGTGTGGAAGGCATATTCGCACAGCTCCACCGCCCGCAGCTCATGGTGGGACTGCAGGTCGGGCCAGCGCCACAGACGGCAGTAGATGACGTGGGGCAAACCTTTTCTGTGGGAGACCTGCAGACGGCCATCCAGAGACCTGCAGGCAGGACGAGAGGAAGAAGCAGAAAGGTTTGTCAGTCAT
The DNA here is from genome assembly GCF_041903045.1 of Epinephelus lanceolatus. Lineage (NCBI taxonomy): Eukaryota > Metazoa > Chordata > Actinopteri > Perciformes > Serranidae > Epinephelus > Epinephelus lanceolatus. Next base: position 14,136,720 of record NC_135735.1, read on the forward strand.
CTGTAACCTTCTGTTTGAAATACTGACTCGTGACTTTAAACATTTTCAATCGTAAACAAAAAAGTTTTATTGTTTGGTATTTTGATTATTTCTTGGCCCCATATGCATAACATGTCTGCCATTTAACTATTTACTTGGGTTTTTACTTGAAATATTGACTTGATATTATGTGGAATATTTGAATGTTTACTTAAAATTTCATAATTTGAATAATAGTATTTAATCATATTGCCACGTCTTCATTTATAGATATGTGATCTTCTCTCTTCTTCACGGTTATGATGAATTACCAGTCCAGATATGAGACTCTGACAAGTTATTGTGTGATCTGTCCTCCCTATCACCTTTGTGCACTTAGTACAATGAAAATCTAATTTTGTTTTGCCATAAAAAAACTAGTTATTTTTAATACATCTCTTATCTTAGATTGTATTCTATGGACATTGGTATATATATTGTTTGCCTCATTTTAAGGATGTTTTGAACAGTTTCGATGTGGTTATTGACTCAGGTGTTTCAGATTTGGCACTGATTTCTGACTGGCTGTTGCAGCCTGTGGCTTTGGTATAAACACAGGTATTTTCAAATTGTAAAGTGATACCTGACCAGGGTTCATGTCCAAAATGTAATAATAATAATAATGATAATATCAAGAAGAAGAAGAAAAAGAAAAAGATGAAGATGTAGAGGAAGAATTCACACATCAGACACTAGGTGTGGTACAGTATTTACTATTGTTGATGTCAGGTCTCCTACACTACCTCCTACTAATGAGGGTCCCAGCTGTGTGTGCACTGGATATGAGGTGATGTCTAATAATAAACAACCGGCAATGAGATTTCAGTAAGTAAAACAGGATTTTCATTGTGTTGTGTAACATCTGCACTCATCTGACATACAATACTGCTGGCAGAATGATGATTTCTGCTGCCATACAGTAATGTACATTGTCATAATGGGGATGCAGCCTGTAATCTGCACAAGCACAATGACCCAAAAACACACTCATCATCTTATGCAAGAGGCAACAACCACATATGCCCCCACCATCTCTCTGTCTCGCCCACTCACTCTCACACACAAATACAGAGTAAGGGTCAAAAGCGTACGCTAAAGCCCTTCAGAAGGACAAATGTCAGTTGCCACATAAAAACAAGGCTGTGTACTGTTCAGCTACTGAAAACTCAGCAGTGCCCCATCTGGGTCAGCCATTGTACATCCAGAAAGCAGATAATGGTGTTTTAATTTTTCATGGCAAAGGCTTTCATTCACTGCCTCTGTACTTTAAAAGGGGCTGGAGAGTGTGTGTCAGGGGGGAGGGTGTCTTGAATTTGTAAATGGTGTCTGAGTACTTTATGTGCACACAAGCATACAGGAGCATACAGTAGAAGAGGCAGACTATCAGGGGAGGAAAGCTGAAAACACATTAACGCCTGAAAGTGAGAGCTGGTGTGTAAATGTACAGCTGACTGGCACCACAAATCTGCATCCAACAGCCTGATAAGAGACCAAATCCTGTAAAATAAGTTGATATAATTTAGAAGAAATGTGCTGGACCTTACAAACCTTAAATGATGTGCTTCCCCATGTGATGAAAGTCACGTGACCATAGAAACACAATGAGAGTAGAATTGATTTTTATGTGTATCGTTGCCTTTGCAACCGTTGTGTGACAATTTTGGACAAAGGTGCAAAAAAAAATCGGACTCAGTGTGCAAAGGCTTGACTTCTGTATGAACAAACCGACTTTCGGCAAGTTGCAGACTCACTGAGGTGAGATCTTGAAGTAACAACCAAATCGGCAGCAGAGTAGTGGGCTAAATTTTCAAATAAACAAGCTTATTTTTAAATATTACCGAAAATGTTTTTACCTGTTTCTTTTGCTGCCATTAATTGCATGTTTGTTGAAAGAGTGATGTTAAGTTACTCTAGCTGCCTTCCATAAAGAGCCACAGCCCAGTGGACAGCTGAACAGTGGCTATTTTCACAGCAACTCAATGATTTAAGGGTTCATTTCAACCAAACCTGGGCTGATGACTGTTGGAACAGTGGACTAACTAACTAGATGACTAGCAAGTCTACTTATGATGGTTTTGGTGAGTTTTATTTTGTTTCTGTCAAGTTTGAATGAGATGTTTTTTTATGACGAGTTGACAAAGCAATTAAGCGGAGTTCTCAAACTAGCAACAATCACCATTTACTGTTTTACTAGTCAAACGACCACAGCAAACACTAAGATGTCCTTTCTATTCATTCCATTTCTATGCACGTAACGTAACAAGAGGTTAAGAGGGGATCCTGTTATAGACAGCTAATGATTAAAAGTTGTAATCTAACTGCCTACGTTTTTCACAGCTTGTAAAAAAACAGCCACTTCTTGGGGTTTTACACTTTAGTGGTCGAGTAGCCACTATTAGAGAAGTGAAAGTTGATGGCAGAGCTGTCCACAACCATCAAATACTATTATGTCCAATCAACAATACATAAAACAGCAGGTTTTTCCTTCATAAATGTCACAACAAAAGCAGAAATGATGTCTCGCTCTTTGTACAATCTGTTTAGTTCAGGCTGTTTTGTACTGTTTCTATTAAAGCTTGTCCTTAGTAAGAAGTCATTTATCAGAGTGAGCCAAAGCAACATCATGCAGGATATCACTGCTGACACATCAAAAAGGGAAGTGAGCAACACAACAACACAAAAAAATAATATTTCTGTTATATCACAGCTAAGAACATAACAATGTAATGCCACTAGGGATGTCTCAATGTTAACACAGTGTCTGATCAAAGACCTCCCAGACTCCAGGCTTTTAAACCAAGGACAAACAACAGTGCTCGTCCCACTACTCTGCTTTTGAACTCAGTGTTGAGAGAAAACATTCAACAAGACTGAGAGATTTGGCTGCTCCCACAAGTACAGTCTGTAGACAAATAAACAAAAACACCTCAGGCTGTTATGCAACCAAGTACAGCACCTTGCAATAAATACAATCTTTGTAAAGCTAATAGTGTTAATCTTTTTATGGTTGTTTTATAGCTTTTCACATTTTGTCAAATGTCTTTCACTTAATGTCTGTGAGGGTCTACTTGTGATCACTGTTCCTCTTTTCTATCGCAGTTTTCCTGTGTTTGGCCTCTATTGCCATGATGTATTGGTGCTGTTTCCCTTTACCACATCGCATGATTTTTTAAAGCTGTGACTGATGCAACAGCAATTCAGTCCTTGATGTACCTCTGTAAGTCGCCTCAAAACTCACTAAAAAGATGCTGTCACACTGGCATTAAAGTAACTGACTCGGTTTACCAAGGGCTGAACAGAATAAAAGAACTATAAAGACAGTTAGCAGCTTTGAAGCAACTAAATCACAGTTAGGCGAACAAACGCAGCTACAAAAGTGAATCATGGGAAATTGTCCAAAATGTCATGATGACACAAGGCAAACACATGTAAAATGCATTTGCAAAGAGGAACAGTGATCACGAGAAGACTCACAACACTGAGATGTTTCTCAACACAACTGTGTGATCAGAAAAGACAAAAGAGATATACAATCTTCAAAGAGGTATTATTTAATGCAGGGTTATTGTGCTTTTACTCATTTACTTGTTTGAAGCAGAACAAGTAAAGAAAGAAAAAGAAAAACTCCCTCTCCACTGTAGATGTGTTAAATGGTCAGCCAGGGCTGATCTGATGTCAGTGGTATGTGTGTTAGGTCCCTGTTGCTGAGTGGGTGTTTGGTGGGGCTTGACTCAGCGTGGGCTGAGGCTGCGGTGGCATTACTAGCTACTTGGTGTCCTACAATACTTAGTATCCTTCTCTTGGTAAAGCCCCTTCCAGTCAGTGTTTTCACTTAAAGAGTTACAGTAAAAGTATGATATGAGTCACACTATTAAGTTCAATAGCTGAAATGCAGATGTGCAGTACAGCATAGCAGAGGATCTACACCCAACCAGAAACAATGAATATGAGTTTATGCAACAGCAAATGACCAACAGCACCAATGCTCAGGCTGACAGCAATGCTGGGAGTCAAATCAAGTCAAGTTCATTTATATTCATGCAGCACAAGGTCTCAGCTTGATGTATGGATCATGCACAAAAGCAGAAGTTGACAAATGAGCCAAAATTATCCAAGAAAACAAGAAAAAGGTTCACTAAAACTTTGGGAATGTAAAGAAATGGAAGAAACACAGGGAGAGGTCGATGTCAAGTTGAACTCTGAACTGTTCAGTGAAACATAGCAACAGCCCACCACATGTTAACTAGTAATACCTAGTGTGAGAATGTTGAGGATTAGAATCTCGAGCCTCCTGACTGACCTCACATTTAGGACGCATTTACACTGGCGCTATTTGGTCCACTTTAACGAACGCTGGTCCACTTCCACGGATAGTTTGGTTCGTTTGGAGTGGTGTGTACGCTCATTTGAACTGTAGTGCGCACTCAGGTCTGCTTGAAAACTGGTGCGGTTCGCTTACAGTGGGAGATGCAAACAGACTATCCAGCGAACCAAAGAGAGGAAGTGAACCAAAGAGAGGAAGTGACGTAGAGCGCAGCGCATTTTGGGTTAAAAAAAAAAAATAAATAAAAAAAGCCAACAGTACGAACCGGGAGAAGCCGTTTTTAAACTGTTTAGCGAGAGGATGGATCAGTGTCTCATCAAGGTAAAAAAACTACAACAGCAACATATTAAGGTCCATGACTGAAAGGGGTGGATTTCCATTTTCGGTCCTGGCCAATCGATGAGCCGGATTTTCTTCCTCGTGCATTTTTTCTTCCTGACCAGTGGTCATTTCAGGCAATACAGCCCCCAAACGAGCTGCTGTCGGAACTGCGAGACATTGTCCAGGCGGTTTGGTCCACTTTAAAAAGTGCAGTGTGAAAGTGAACCAAACCAATTGAAGGTGTGAAATTACTATTACTACTACTGACTATACTGACGTGAATGCGCCCTTAAAGATGTTTAAGACGTTTAAGACACCGATGACGTCAGCACGCTGGCTGACTCTGTCGTCTGTGGACATTTCCCATAGGAAAGTTGTAATAGAACTAGCGCTGGCTCCAAGCGGCAGTGATGTGACTGGATTCAAATCCGTGTACTTCCGTACTTCCTCGACCAACGGCTGATTAGCTTTGCCTTACACCCGTCTACACCGGAATTGCTGTTCCCCAAATTGTTGTCCGTAGTACAACAGAAAAGAAAGTGTTCAGTGCATCGCAAGAAGAGATTAAAATGGATATGATTTCATTTGATTCAGCTATATTGCAGAGCTGCAACGTCCACAAGATTGGAGAAATTAAGGATTTACAGCTGGATATTCCCGCCCATTTCTATTACAAAACAAAAGACGAATGTCCCCAGACTCCCATTCCGAAGTAAGGGAGGCTGGTCACGCGAGACTAGGCCGAAAGTAGGGAGGTATGAGGTATAGAAGTGGCCAATGCCCCCTCACTTTACACTTGTTTCCTTGGCCCACATTTGTTTTAAGTCACAGATCACTGTATTACAGCTAGAGTGATCCCATTGCAACATGGCCTCCAGTCTATTTCTGTGACAGGAACCTTGACACATCCTATGTCGGAACTGTCTTGATGTGATTCGTAGTTTGTTCCTGGGAGTTAAGGTCATCTGTGATGTTTTCTTGAAAAGAAACTTTTGTTTATATCAGTGTTTCTTACCAAAACAGGTGTACATCCAAACATGTTGAAAGCATTTCCTTTCATAAGACATGCATGTTGGATACATGCAATACAAACAGAACAGGGAATCGTTCGTAAAACCATTTCTCCATAGCACTACTTAAAGTTAAGTGGTATACACGACAGTATTCACAGATTATTTCACTTTTTGCTCTTGTGCGGTAGTTTTATTTAATGTAATTGTTTATCTCCAAGAAGAAAAACAGCAACACTTAAAGCACTGTGCATATGAAACATATGGACAGGCCCAAACACACACCATACCCTCCTCAATCTGAATGACTCACTGTAATGAAGAAATTTATGACGACAAGTTTATTGAGACTTGAATGGGAAAAACACAGTAAAAACCACTCCTGCACCACCATCAAGCCTCAGCCTGCTGTTTAGAGGAAGAGCGAGCAGCACCGTCTAAACAGGCAACTCTAGATCCTGCAAACACTTGAAAATGATTTGGAACTCAGAGTTCTTCAACTATGTAAGGGAGGGGGGCAAAAAGGGGGGAAGACTATGACCCCAAATTCCCTGCTGGTTGGACATGTGTGGGATCTGAAGGCTTCCAAGAATCCAGGCCAGCAGTTTTCAAGTTACAGCTCCTCCCTACAGCACCAGAAACTGATCAACACAGACTTTACTTACAGATAAATTTACACTGAACAATTAAGATGGACACTGATGAATAAGATTAGGTTCTTTTTGTAATGCTTAAGATTTATTTTGTGTGTACAATTGGTTTTGGGTGCCTCAAATTTGACTTTCAAAAAAGCAAACAGTAGCTCAAAACTTTGAAATTGGTAATGTACGATTTGAGGCTGGAGAAACCTTTAGGACTTTAGCATGTGTTGCCAGATGACTGTATTCAGAGTATTTAGTAGTATACTGCGTGATACTGGATAAGGTCTGCAATTAATAATTATTTTAATTAATAATCACTCTGGTTTTCTTAATTATGTCAAAAACTGTCAAGGGTACCCATCACAGTTTCCCAACATCCTATGTGACATATTCAAATGTCTTGTTTTGTCCTTTAAACGGTCTAAAACCTGAAGATCAAGTTTATATAAATGTGTATAAAACAGAGAAAAGGAACAAATTCTTACTTTGGAGAAGCTGGTGACAGCAAATTACTGACATTTTTACTACTACTTACTTTAGTTTTATTTTCCATTGATCAACAAAAAACTCTGCCAAGTATTTTACATCTCAACTTATATTCACACACACATTTGATTGTGACTTTACTTCCAGTTTTTAAACAACAATTGTCACAGTCCAACTACGTGATGATCACAATGATTTGAAGTTGAAAACACAAAGCTAGTACTGGGTCTGCGACTAAGCATTATTTTCATCATCAATTGACATGCCAGTCATGTTCTCAATTAATTGATAAATCTTTTGGTCGATAAAATGTCGACTGAAATTTCTTAATGTTGTCAGATTGCTCCTTTTGTCAGACCAAAACAAAAAGATATTTAATTTTGTGTCACATAAAACAAATACAGCAGCAAATATTCACTACTCAGAGGCCAGAACGTGGGGATGTTGTAAAATGAGGTCAACAGATTAATCGATTATTTATCAAAATAACTGACAACTGTTAATCGATGAGCAAAAAACAAAAATCCCACATAAAGTTTACCAAAGGTTTCAAAAAGTTGACTTGATGACTCAGAATAAAAAACGAATTTAAATATCTGAACAAACTTCCCTCCACTTTTCTGCCCTGCACTGCATTTTTATTTCCTTCTGTAGACACATGTAAGGCTAGTTGAAACGTGCCTGCGTCATCTAGTTCATCTTGATTCCCTTTCAGATTGAGGACAAGAGCCGAAGCGTTGACGTTACTCTGTCAAGGGACAGTCAGAGTGAAATTGATGTTCAAAAAGGAAAGTGACAAATTGGTATAGATTTTTTGCCGCGGGGGAAATTGTGTCAACATCATTGTGTTTCATGACCCATAGCGGAGGCTGAACCTGACCTTTACGCACATCATCTGTGTAAAGGATGTGTTTGAATGGAAAATAAGGACACACAGATGTCAGTAACTTGAGGACTAGATGCAAAAATTTTACATGTGTGAGTGTTTGTCTGACTCAAAAAACAGACTCAGACAGAGCAGATTGAGCTTCACTGAGCTGCGGAGGGAGGGGGGCAAAACAAACACTCTGAGGCATGCCCAGTTACGCTCAGAGACACAAACATATACACTGTGTGTGTGTGTTCAGACTGGCAATGGTCCGAGCAGTGCTGAACAAACACACGCACACACACACATACACACACTCTCCCTGTGGGCTCAGACCTTTTGACATGAACTCTGTACAACTCTCTGCCAGGCTTCCAACTCAAATGAAAGTCTAAGCTCACTAAAAAGATGCCAGCAAACAGTGTAAGGAGCTGCATGCCTTTTAGAGTCTACTTTTTGTTTTCCAGTGTTCGTAGCTGCTGCTCTCATGTTTTATCTAAAAATCACAAGAAATGATTTGGACATTTCAGATGCCTGAAAGTGCATGTAAACATCAGGGTCTCTGGTCACAATCTGTCCTATGAGAGCACAGAGGGGGGAGGACAAAGTGGATGATGGATAAAGAAAGGAGGGTGCTGTTGGACAATAGGGCTGGCAGACTGTCTCAGCAGCTCAGGGCAGCTCAGAGTGTCTGTGACGGGGCCCCTAAACCCCCTCCTTCCCTCTCCTCCGTCTGTCCCACTGTCCCACTATCCCGACTGCCCTGCCTCCGTCCTAGTACTGAGTGAGGGGTGAGGGTGGGGGCGCAGGGCTGAAATGGCCTTTGTGCCTTTCATAAAGTCTGTGGTCGGTCTGTCGAGACACGACCAACAGGGCTGCAGTCCAATGACATTTAGCAGAGAGCTGCTGTCTTCCAACAACAACACGTGAAGACGCAAATCATTCACTAATTCTGGAGAAGGGGCAGCAATAAAGTTCTGGTTTTGAAACTTGACACAGGGCTTGTTGGTGATTTGATTTTCCCTAAAAGTGCCTCATCTGCTTCTACTATGTTACATTAATAAATGTATTTTCAACCCATGATGAATCTGTTTTTGTGTGTCAGTTGTTACAGGTTAATCCCTTGTTGTGTCACTACTCAAAAAATCTGTAACCAAAGAATTACACAGAATTAATTACATTACGCAATGACAAAAATAGTCACAGTTTCAGTTCTCTCTCTCTTTCTGCACGCTCATTTCTCATCTCTCCCATGAGATCTGGTTCTAGGGAAGTGGTTAAATGTTATTTAAAAAACATTAACATTGAATTAAAGCCCCTACTGGAAACACCTGTTCAGAAAAGCTGAGCAGCATCCACATTCAGCTCTAGTGTCAGGAGGACGACCACAATCCAGATGTGCACTGACCCTTCAGTTCTGTCACTGACATGAGTTTAACCCATGTCACTGTGTTATATAGACAAAAAACAGATATGTATTAAAACAATGCAAGGGACTGTGTTGGTCAGAGGGTGTTGTTTCAGATACTGGTGAGACAATCAAACAATCCAGGAAGGCCGGTTTACAAAAACAGACTCATGAGTTTTAAATCCCATCAGACGCCAAAATAGGGCTATCGTAATATCGTTGTCGTATCATACGTGTTGCCATTTTCTGGTTTTAAAGGCTTTATTACAGTTCAGTGATTACATTTTCTGAGCTTATCAGACTGTTGTAGCTGTTTTATCATTCGCCTTTACCCATTTAGTTATTATATCCACATTACTTATGATTATTTATCAAAAATCTCATTCTGCAAATATTTTTAAAAAGCACCCAAAGCCAACCCTACAATATCAGCAACTTCAATATGAAGAGATATTGTCATGGTTTTTGATTTTCTTTATACTACCAAGTCCTGAGCTAAAACCCTACACAGAGGTTTATAATAGTGTGAGACAGGATTTTATGAAGTTATTATGACAACAGTAATTTCATTTACAGGAAGTTATATTTGTTTTTGGCTAATCCAGGTAACTAAACACCTGAAAAGAAGGCACCCCATCCCGATGCAAAAATTCTGTTAACAAAATACTCAGTTTTTCTTGCAATATTACCAGAAACAGTAAAGGGATGACTAGAAGGGCACTCAGAGAGTACAGACCTTCGCCCAAGTCAAATACCCTATCTCGCAATGTTAACAAAGTGAAAAAGAGTTTGTGTTTCTGTGATGACATTGCGATGTGCTTCAAGATGTAATAAGTTATTCCTTGGCCAATGCTACACTCTTCCACCAAGTTTTAGGAAAATCAGACCACAAGATTTTCCATAATCCTGCTGATAAACAGTCAAACCAACAAACCAGACTGAAAACATAACCTTCTTGGAAGAGGTAACTATCTAAGTAGAAAAAGTACAGTACTCACATCAGTCAACTCTACTTAAAACAGAATACTGTCTCCTGGTTGCATTGCATTCTGGTCTGCTAAAGCCAAAAGTCAGTAGAGAAATTAATCTCTTCTGCAAAACTGTGAGACTAAAAACATAAAGCTGTCCAATTATTCAATTAATTGATTAGTGGACTGGCACAAAATGATTTGGTTTTGATAATTTATCATTCATTTCAGTCATTACTAAGCAAAACTCCAAACATGTTCCGGTTCCAGATTCTCAATATATGCAGAGTTTTTTGTCTTAGGTTGTATTAAACTGATTAACTTTGAGGTTTTGGACAAAAACAAGATATCAAAAGATTAACTGAGAAAACAATTGAAAGACCAATCAATGATAAAAAAAAATAGGGGGGCAAATAAAAACTTGCTCTGGGTCTGTTTATCTACACATGGACAACTTCACAAACGTCTGATTGATAACAAAACATTCTTTCTTTCTTATTCAGATTTTTTGTTTCATACAAATATTTCATCATTGAAAGGCAGCAGTCATCAACTTGATCACAGAAAGAAAATGCTTAAAGTGCTCAAAGTCTTGGCTTGTGAGTTCATTCCAGCAGTGGTGTAACTCACACAGACGAACGTATTCCACACACACACACACCTCCCACTCTCTCTGGAAAACCCATCAAACTTCTCCTTTTCTTACAAAAGCAGGAGGGGGGTGTGAAGGAAGAGAACCAAGAATAGAGTGTGAGAGAAAAGCAAGTCCGACTGTAACCCACAGGTGATATCATGGGGCTGGAGTGCGCTGGGACCAGTGAAGGATGTGAAATAAGAAACCAGCAGACAGATGACTGGCAAGGCTAGACGACAAATAACATAGTCTGGCCTCAAAAACGGGGACACAATAGAGGACTGGGAACTATTAGTTTTACTGCTAATAGTCAATGAGCTGAGCAGCCTCTCTTTCTGAATCAAAATGATGAATGACTGAAAATATTCCAGATGCAAGTCATCAATTCATTTTTCCTACAGTAGGGCAGAGTGTAGGCAGGTCTACTAGTCCAGTGAAATGAATCTGTTCATTCTTTTTAACCAAATCCATCATCCTCCACCTGGATATGATATCCCACAAAATGAAATTTCAACCATCAAAAAGAAACAATTTGCAGCATGTTTGAATACTGAGTGTGATTTGATAAACAACTGATAAACACTTGACAAATTGAAAATATTACATGGGACTCAGTGGCTAGAAACAACTGAGCTTCACTGACAACTTAAACTTAAGATTTAATACAGCTTTTGTTATTTAACATGGCGTCTCCATGTTTGATAACTAATCATTCCTGTTACTTTTAGAGACTAGTTTTAGATTAGTTTGTGCAGTAACTTTAGCTACAAAAGTTAACCTCGAAATCAGTCCCACGACTTCCTTCAGTGGCTGACAATGGGGTGAATATTTTTCTGAGCTGACGGGAAGAGATCTGAAATATAGGCCAGAAAAATAAGCTGTATGAGCTCAGATGTGGCTACAACTCAAAACTAAACAAAAAACAAAAAAGCTGTGGCAAGTGCTTACTGTCCAACTTACAAAACATGCTCCTTCAACATTCACACTGAGGATACTGAGAGAAAAGTAAACTTCTGTTGAAATACCAGCAAAAATAAGGATTCCCATTCTTAACAAATCAAGCCCTGTTTCTACTAAGCAGTCCGGTTCAGTTCAGTTCAGTTCAGTACACATTTTTTCCGTTTCCATTGTGAAAAGGTGTGGATGGCACCAATCGAACCGTTCCTTTCCGTCACCATTTTTCGTCACCCCTCTGTTGGGGTACCTAGCACACTGCTCCAGTACTAAAAAGGTGGAGCTAGAGACACTGCAGTCTGTTAATTGGTCAATAGATTGCAGGGAGCTCAGGGAGCAAGAGTGACCTGAGTTGTGGCTGGTTTTGAAGCTTATGTAACCACTGTTCATACCGTGGCAAGCTTTACATACATTAGTAAACTTGGCGGCAACTTTTAAGGTGGAACGCTTACTTGAAATGTTACTCAATGCATGGGCTGATGACGTGACTCCACCAACACACCTCAAATTTCAATATGACAACTTTTCCATTCCATTAGTTTTTATTCGCTCTCTTGGATGACTTGCGATTTTAGAAATGAGTGGATCTTCAAGTGTTTAAAAACGTATGTAAATTTCGACCACATTATGTGAAGTGCATATATTCTAATCCTCACTTGAGAAAAAAATAACCTTGCAGAGCCTTGTTCTGGTGCACTCCGGCAACACTACACCCCTGCTCTTGCCTGAGAAGGACTCAGTGCACAAACAAATATCCCATATTCCCATCGCGAGACTCTCATTCCAGCCTGTTCTTTTTTGTTCTGAAAATGTCTGCGTGCAACCCTGTTCTATGGACAACAAACAAGGTGCAGACTTCTCTCTGCATCATCGACGAAAAGGAAATACAGCAAGTGTTGGACGGAGCAGTGAGTAACAACAACTTCTCCCACGTTTAATAGGTGGAAACGCTAAACCAATCCAGGGTCTAGTTACATGTCCGTAGGAGTTACTTTTGGTTCCAAAGGTACTATACTGAAAGTTTTTGGTGGAAACGGGGCTTTACCTTCTATGGACAAACATAAGAGTTTTTCTGAATTGCTTAGCGAGAGAGTAGAGAATATTTGTCATCCTTCTATCCATCCCTCCATATTGTCAACTGATTATCTGATCAGTATTGTGGGGGCTGGAATCTATGCATTAAATCAACTACAAGAACACTGAAGACACTAAAAAACACTCAGGTAGATTAACTTTATATCTTTACTTCACATGAATCAACTAAATAAAGAAGACTGGTATGCACATTGCTGACCACTGGATAACCAAAATGTTCCTACTAGTGATGTGTGCGTCAGGGTTTTTTTTTTTTTTAATACCCACACCCACATTATGAGCCCCAATCCGCACTACACTTTAATCATCCAATAAGACTCAACCGGACCCACAACCTGCCATCTTTATGCATTATAATAGCAACAACTGTCAGGACTGAAACAGGACTGATGCAAAAGACTGAACTGTGACACTTCGACTGAGGACGTTAGTGTTGGAGTTTCAGTCGCGGTTTCAGAACCGTTACACCCCTACTTAACATAGGCAGAGATAGAAGAACTAAAGCAGACTTTAAATGCTGAAATTCAGATTTAAATCAGGAACTATCTGATCAAAGAATAAGTAAACAAGATTACGTATCTCATGCCTGAACAGTGTACAAAGTAGTCTCGCTCACCAGACCTTTCTCAAGAAAAGAAAGGTCTGGCTGGGCCGACTCTCACTTTAAGATTGGAGAAAAAAACACCCCGGCTGCTTGTATTTCTTTCAACCAATCACAATCGTTCTGGGCGGTGCCACAGCAACGGTGCGCTTGCAAAAATATTCCCGGGGGGAAACAGGTTTTGGTGTAACACGCCCACAAAAATATCGCCTACAGGACGCGAACCATGGCAGAAAAATGACTACATCCCCGCAAGATCAAACACTGCAAAAGTTAGTAAAGAACGTGTTGAAAACGGTTGAAAACTACTACACAACTGGAGGTGGTAGGGCGGGACTTCAGCGGGTGGCTCGTTCCGCCCAATGAGAGGCTGATCTATGCAGCAAACTTCCGCCCACTCAGACTACGTACAAAGAGACAGACATATTCACACCTTACAAACAGTTTTGAGTCTCCAACCCATCATGTGTTTCTGAACTGTGTGCGGAAACCAGAGTACCCAGGGTTCCAAGCAGTCCAGGCAAATTAAGGCATTGTTAAATATCACTAGTACTTCACAACCTAGATGGTGGCATGTCACAAGAAAATTTAAGGATTAATATTTTGATAACAGGGTACATTACAACAGTAAAATTCTCTACAAATCGTGGCAGATGAGGTCCCTGACGTCAAAATCTTGTGTTGCTATATTTGGTATCTTTGACAGTTAAGTGTCTGCATAGCTCTTTGGTGGACTTAAGTTTCTGGTTCTTCAACTCTGGCTGAAGTGGTGCTCTCATCTCATCTGTTTCTGACAACCTAATAGAATACATGACTACAGATGATTTTTGTCAACCAGAGTCCCACAAGGATTCTTGTCTGTCTTTTTAAGTGAGTCATGGGCCACTGTGGTATCTTTGACGATGGTCGCTATTTATCCCCAACAACATCCCACAACATCCTTTTACCAACCTTCTCAGCCATCTATTGCTCTCTTTCTGTGTTTTAAGATGTTAACTTGTACTTGTGGCTTAAACGTAATGCCCACCTCTCTTTTTAAACCACTGCTCCTTCACATCAAGTTGTTTTGCCACACACATCCAGCTGTAGTCCAGCAACCCAGAGCAGCAGCAGCAGTAGTAGTGGTGGCCAGTGGAGCACAAAGACCGACTTGTTGTCTGGTGAACGTGTCTGAGTACATATGTGTGTATGTGTTTCTGTGCTGTGCACGTGCACTCCCCCGCAGATAGTGAGAAGGCCAAGTCGAGGCAGAGCTGTCTCTCTAACCCCCTCCACCCCTGGAGCAAGCCGAAAACCAAACAGCAGCCGACGCCCTCCTCAAGGCCCGGCAGGCAGAGGGAGCATTCCTCTGAGATGACTAACCACATACACATACACACACACACACACACACACACACACACACATACAGAGTTTCAACATGTATGATGACTTAAAATCCATTTGATATTAGTAAGCGGCCTGAATGCGGTAATCGTATTTTCTGTTAGTACATAATGACTTAAAACTACATGACAGTTCATGCAGTCCAATGTGATTCAGTGTGATTTCAATTAGCCTGTTAAAAAAAACTGTTTCATCCCTTATCTTGTCTTTTTCTTATTAATAATCAGCTGCTACCCATTTAAACATTGCAAATATCAGAAATAACATATGTTATTGTGCATATTGGTATCATAATATCATCACTGTATGAAACAGTAAACAATTAAATTAAATTATTTCCCAGCAGTAGCAGCCGGGTGAAGTCACTGAGCTTTGACTCATTCAGATTTTTTTCAGGTTAATACTCTCTGGTTACAAGGTAAACAACACAACACAGGTATTGTAGTCTTCAAACACACACATACACACACATGGTGCAGCAGTATTCACTTTCTGTCAAGCAAATCAAACAATGACAGGAATCCTGAACCCAACTGTTGAGGGCAGCTTATTACCATCATTAGAGCAGCCAACCACACACAGACAGACAACACACATAAACTCTCTGTGACCTGTGTTGTATCGTGTCCCTGTCGAACAATGCTGTCTCGGATGACTCAGGTGTGATACTTGACATGAAAGCTAAGTGAATGAGTGGCAAAGAGGGAGAGATAGTGTGTGTGTGTGTGTGTGTGTGTGTGTGTGTGTGTTGGTGTAAAAAAGAGATAGTAGACAGAAGCACAATAAAGATAAAGTTGCGAGAAAACAGCAAGGAGGGAATCAGCAAGGATCTCCCACATACTTAAATGTATTGATTCTTTAAGTGTCCGTTAAAAATACAGTTATTATATAGATACTGTGATTATTTTATGATTTCCAGTCATTCATAAATATTGGACTTTGCAAAGGGTGCATCATGATATTAACGAGATAGGCAACATACCTTGTTGGAGAATCTAATCTAGAGCTGCCCAACATTAATTTATTGGTCTATTGACAGAAAATTAATCAACAACTTTTTAATAATTTATGAAAGGTTATTTCCTGCCAGTGCGACGAAAAAAAGATCCTGTAATGCATTATCATAAAAATGGAAGTCATTACTTTGAGGAAATTTGCCTTTATTTTGAGATACTAACTCATTTGTTTGAGATAAGTAAGTCATTATTCTGAGAGAGTTTGTCATTATAGTGACTTACAGATAGCTCTGCATGATAAGCAAAAAGAAAATCACATTGTGATTGTTTTGACAGAGACTGTGATTGCAATATGAGTCACAAAGTGAAAATGGTCATTTTTACAATATAAAAATGATGACGATGTGATTTTTGCTTAGGTCTGTACCAAATGTGCATGTTCCCTTACATCTGAAATACGATTTGTATGCACTGGCATCTCTGTAGCAACTAAATGCTTCTTCTAATGACACATTTTACCTTTATGAAAAAAGTTGCAGCTCCTACGATTTGGATATTGCACTTGGCCATGTTGTGATTTCGATAATATTTCCATTTAATTGAGCAGCCCTGCTTGCAGGATCTTTTTTTTTCATCACGGTAGCACTAGTTTAAGTCGCTTTTTAATCAAAAATGACAAATTTGTTGGTTAAAGCTTGTCAAATGTGAGAATTAGCTGCTTTCCTGTGTCTTAACTTTATAGTTAATTGAAAATATTGGGGCATGATAAATAAATGAGGCATTTGATGATGTTTTCTTATGTTTTATAGACCACACAAACAATTTATAAATTGTGAAAATAATGCCAGCCTGTAAAATAAAGCTTTGGTTCAACTTAAAAATCCACTCCAAATTTGTTTTCAAATCTGGACTTGACTTGGGCAGGTGTTGCTTAAAGGTAAATCTCTGTGGGTGTATTATCATCATGTCTATTTCCATTGACAAAAAAGCGACATTTGTTGTTTCAGCATTTCACTTGCGGTGTCATCTACCAACTTCAACCACAGTAAGAAAACAATAGCATGCATCACACATGATGGCTAACAACTGACTCACGAGACGTAGTGGCAATATGAAAATCACTAGGAAGCACAAACAAACATTCCCACACAACTCAGACAAACAATACGCATTGATAAAAACAGGATACGCAGACCTCTGCTATGCCAAATGACAGGATGTGTAGGGCGGCTATGTGTACTGTACAGTGTGTATGTGCGGTATTCAAGCAGACCTGGTGTGCGTAAATATCTTCTTGACACAGTAGCTGCAGTGTCTGTGTGTCATTTAATGTGTGTCATCCAGACACACTCAGACACGCTTCTTTTGATGCTCAACTGCTGACTATCTGGAAAACACAACAACTCTATCTCAGCTATTAGCGTGTTTCTTTTTTTGCATGCCAACCACAGTAACCACAGTCTCCCTCTGATAAGCCTGAGAATCCAACACGCCGCCTCTTGCCAAATATTCTGTCTCCTTCTCTTCCTTCATCTAAACCTTTGGCTCTCTGGTGTACCTTTCTCTTTCCTATTATGAGCTCCTCAAATTTCTCCCCTCTGTTGTTTTCACTCTTTTTATACTATCGTATTCTGTCTATCATTTGTGTATCATCCTCCCTCATTAAATCACACCTCCGCCCTCCCCTGCAGCCCAGACACAACACTGGGAATCCCCAACTCCACTCCACATCCCTCTGTATTTCCCTTTATCTCTCACATACTTTCTCTCACTCTGTCACTTTCTCAGAGCTCGACACCACAGCATGAATCTGTATGAAATACGATTATATGATGTTAACATATTAACCTGTTAGTGCTGTGAAGAGGAAATAGCCATTTTTACACACAGAGATTGTGCTATAGGGCCGCAACAAAGCCCCTTCTTTATGCCGCCTTTGCATTTTTCACAGAATGAAACGACGACGGCAGCATGCCACTCCTGTGATATTAGATGGTATGCCGTCATTACAAAATCAAAGAGGTGTGACGGGTGTGACATTTAACACATTAGCCTCTAATGTGACACATAACTTATGTGTCAGCAGTGCTTTATAAACAATAACAATGGCATAATTAACTCCTCTGCTCAGACGTTAAGGAGCTCACGGACCTCATTGTTTTCCCAATTTGCGGACATTTACAGCCACTGTTCTTCTTCTTTGAGTTAACCACTAAATTATCCTGCGGTGGGTCACAAGCAAAATATGTCATCAAAACGTCACATCCGTGCCATCCACAATCCCGTTCTGCCAGCTTTCCCGTTTATACAGACATCATTCTGGCACTGTTACTACCTCCATTCCCGGCTCAGAGGCAAGACAACTCTGCCCCCCCTTTCCACAACTGTACTTTTAAAAGAGAACTACAAGGCAGAATAATAGTGCAATATTCCCGCTTTGAACAGGCAGTGTTAAAGGGGCTAATGGGATATGTGAGTTTTAAGAATGACGACAAACAGAACTTTTTTTTTCAAAGAATAAGTAAACAAGAGCACAAATCTTGACTCAAAATGGTGACCACATGTTTCTGTAATTAGAGGATTACCACAGGACCACTATGGGATTGCTAAAGTAAATCTATTGGTTTTGACTTCAAGCTGTTTCAGTCATAAATTGTGCTGTTCTGGATCACAGCGACACCTCTACATGGTTGTGGACACAGGTCTTGTCCTGTGAATGGATAGGGGTCTCTCTGTTCTTCTCTTCTGCTTTGTAATGGATGCAGCTCTCTTCTTCTCAGTCCATATTCTTTTTTGTTTCATCCCATCTTTTATTTCTGTGCTTGGGATTCCTTCACTCCCTCCCTCCTGCCCTGACATGCAGCAGGGTGAATCAGACTGTCGTCTCGCTGCCAGGAGGGATGTGTGTGGACAAGACCAAAGCACTCCCCAGCACTGGCCAAAACCCAGACTAAGTAAAGGTAGGTAAGAATGAGGAATCCACTCCCCCAGGCTTTGTGAAAAGACATAACACACACATACATGCAACACACATCTTGAATAATTCTATTTAATTTCCCACCAGTGTTCCACCACTCAACTGCTGCTGGAATCCAACATTATTTTGCTGCTCTATAAGCTTCTATTAGATCCTTTCCCCCCTTTTTAACCACTGTGAGACATAGAACCTAAACTTAAATGTGTTTATCTTTCAGTTAAGGACTGTTTGTCTTCCCTACACAGTTCTGTTAAAAAGTTGTCTCTGTTCAAACATGACAGGACCGTTACAGATGGGTACACAATGTTCGTGTCATAATTGCCATTTGGCATGCAAGACTAGACAATGCAAGGATTTACTGAGAGACTGTACCTGTTAACTCATTTCAACGTCAGACTAATTTCCATTCATTGTTACATAAGTTGTAGTTTGTAAAAGTCTCTCTTCAGAATCAAATCTGCCCCTTCAATGCGATGTTCATGATCAAGACCCTTGATCAAGAACTTGCACGGTGCATTTTTTACTTCATTTTTTCACTTTCCTTCATGTTTTTTTTTTTTTGACATTTTATAGGCTTAACCCTCAGAGACCCGCAGGACACCAGCAATCTTGGCTGATATTAGCAAGTCAGTGGCAATTTTATGTGAAATTAGACAACCTAAGGCATCGACCAGTATCAACCATGTCATGCTAGCTTGTCGGAAAAGGGGCTAAATAATGCTCCAAAGTTCAAAAGGGTCCCTAGAGCTCTCACCTCAAGACATCTAAATGAAAATGGGTTCTATAGGTACCAAAGAGGCACCCCGGCCATAGCTCAGTCAACAGCCCGCTTGGGAGCTGGAGGGTAGCTGATTCAAGTCCCTGTACGGACCAAAAGTATGGAGCATTAACTAATAGCTGGAGAGGTGCCAGTTTGCTTCCTGGGCACTGCTGAGGGGCTGTTGAGCAAGGCCCTGAACCCCCAACTGCTCGGGGTGCCCGTCCAAGGCAGCCCCCTCGCTCGGACATGTCTCCATTTAATGCATGTATAGGTCCTGTTTGTGCACGTGTGTGTATTTTGGGCCTGTGTGTATATGACAACAGTGTAAATCAAGATAAAAATATGCAGTTCTTGACGAAATCTCCAAATGTCAAAAGCTTTTCATACCAAATCATAACATGGATTTTTCTATGGTGTTCCTCAAGGTCCTGAGCATTTTTTTGGACATTTTATCAATTCTCGTGTGGTCTATAAAATGGCTTAATTTTGCACCAAAAATGTAGCCTGGAAATCCAGACCCAAATCTAGAACGATTTAGGGTCTGGCCATGAGTAATGAAAATGGCCCATCTCGAAGGGCGGCACCAAGCTTGCATTTGTAAATATCACTGCTCGCAATTGGATAACACTACGACCAATCAGAACAATACACGGGGTGATGTATATGCTTAGCTACCAGCGGAGCTAACTGGTAGATTAGACTCTTGCCGTATCCGGTCGGCAAAACAGCGAAAACGTCCTTCTTGCAAAGGAAAGATTCGAGCGCCATCTTCTGTTCCTCTTTTAGAGAAAAAGCCAAGTCTAACTCATTCATTGTAGCGGCCAAAGCCATTTCAAACAACTGGTGTTCATCCGTAGCCATCTTGCAGTGTTTACTGACTGATTCCGGACTTCGTCGTCACAGTGTTGTCGTCACCTGTTTAGCTCGCCTCTGGCCCGCCTATATCAGATACACCGATGTGATTGGTGCAGCTCAGTTTCATGGGCATAGGTAATAAGCATCATTACTGATTGCCAGAGTGACTCGCTGAGCAAATTCAAATTGTGCTCTTGCGAGAACTCTGGATTTCCAGGGTACCAAAAATGTGTAACATATGGTATCAATCCGAATATTGCTTCAGCGACTTATAAGACATAACTGAACATGTGAATGGCATTAGGGATGTCCCGATCCGATATTCGGATCGGTATTGGCCGCCGATATTAGCAAAAAACGGGCATCGGCATCGGATCGGACTGCATGGAAAAATGCCAATCCATGAACTCCGATCCAGTTTTTCACAGTGTCCGTGCCAGGTTTTCTGGGCCAGCCCAGCGCTCTGCGATTCAAGCAGTCCATTCCAGTGATCCGCTCCAGCTCTTACTATCAATCCACCAGGCCAGCATGCAGACAGCAGATACACAGAGGGTAGGAAGAGTCGCGGTCAATTTAGTTAACTGACTATTTGTTTTCTGCTCTGGTTTTTTTGAGAGTGATATTTTTATTTGGTTTACACTCTTACTGTTTAAGTAAAGAGCACTGATGGCATTGTTTTGGGCACAATTAGTGAAATTGGAGCCATGGATGGACTACAAAAACACTACTAAAATAACTGAAAAGGAAAGGCTGCATTGTTTGTTAAATGCCAACAATGTCTTGTGGTGTTAATCTTTTTTTTATTTATTAGGGGGCCAAAGCACAAATGTGTGGAGTCTTGCTGCTATTTTAATTTCATTGTTAGACATTTTAAAGATTTCTTGTGTTGATTCATTTTCTATTTATTAAGGGGCCAAAGCAGCCAAAGCAAACCAGCTGTATTTTTTATTTAATGTTAATGTTCAAGTTTAAAGTTTGTTTATTTAACCCTGTTAACAATAAACAGGTCAGTTTCTTATACCAACTGTTGTGGATCATTGTAACTAACCTGATTAAGTAGTTGTTCTTTGCTTGATCAAACCTTTTCTAACATGACTGACAACAAAATAAGTGAATATGTATAATACGTGCTTGGATCGGATCGGTATCGGCCAAAACTCAAGGCTGTAATATCGGTATCGGATCGGAAGAGAAAAAGCTGGATCGGGACATCCCTAAATGGCATACTTCTGTTATGTTCTTGAAAGGTAAGTATGTATAAGAACACACAAGATGATAAAATGATGTATAGGTATCACTTCTATGTAGCATATACTGTTAACCCTTCTATCTTCCTCGAAGGATTCCCCCATAAAAAGACAAAAACAGTCTATGGTGGGTTTCAGAGGGTGAACAATGACTTGAGTAATCAAAAAAATTATGAAAATAGCTGTTAGTTGCTGCCCTTTGGTACATACACAAAATGTTACATAATGCGACAGTGTAAAATTACAGGAAACAATACACGCCCGACAGAAGTTTTCACACAAGTCTGCTTTAATGGTCTGCCTGCTAATTACATCAGGCATGCTTGGTGTGGGTCGATGTTAATACTGCTATTCCTTCTTAAATCACAAAACTAAATACATATAGTTTTGCTACAGGTTTGCTTGTCAGTGTGAACTTGAGAAAATGTGTGTAGCCTGCATCAGAAATGTATGCACTCAGACCTAATATTGTATCTTGAGGAAGTAACCAATATAGAAACTTGCAGTACACTATTGTTGCAGCGTAACTAACAGCAAGTGTAGAGTACATAACACTGAGAGTCACATACATACATGTCTTACAGAAGGAACTTGGTAAATGCTTGACTGCTTAAAGAGTGAACAAACAAAATATACTGTGTGTAAATGTCCTCTAGAAGGACACAAATAAGACTTTCTGACAGCTTAGGACAACATCAAATTAGTGCCTTCCAAAAAAGTTACAAATTACTATTGTAAAGACAAAAAAAACATCCTGGTCTGACAAAAAATGACTTGGTTAGGGTTAGGATTAGGAAAAGGTCATGGTTTGGGTTAAAATAGTCTGAGTGGGCAGAAGTTCGCTGCATAGATCAGCCTCTCATTGGGCGGAACGAGCCACCCGCTGAAGTCCCGCCCTACCACCTCCGGTTGTGTAGCAGTTTTCAACCGTTTTCAACACGTCCTTTACTAACTTTTGCAGTGTTTGATCTTGCGGGGATGTAGCCATTTTTCTGCCATGGTTCGCGTCCTGTAGGTGATATTTTTGTGGGCGTGTTACACCAAAACCTGTTTCCCCCCGGCAATATTTTTGCAAGCGCACCGTTGCTGTGGCACCGCCCAGAACGACTGTGATTGGTTGAAAGAAGTACAAGCAGCCGGGGTGTTTTTTTCTTCAATCTCAAAGTGAGAGTCGGCCCAGCCAGACCTTTCTTTTCTTGAGAAAGGTCTGGTGAGCGAGACTAGGGTTAAAATAACTTTTTTGGTTTATGTTAGGGAAGCACTGTGGTTTGGGTAAAATCCCTACTTCCTTAAGGTTACAGGACCTTTATCGTCTTGGTTAAGGTCAAGGAACAATCATTGCTAAAAGAAACTAACACTCACTGCTGGTGTCGTCAATTGGGACAAAAGTCAAATTTTCAATGGCCACTGAGGGCTTTGGAAAATTTAGTTATGGAGCATTTGCATTTTAACCACATATTTACCAACACACAGGCATAACTGAAACAGACTTAGCTTCTGTTAATAAATGCACGATGTGGTAAAGTCATTTTTGTTAGTCATCCTTTCAAGTTCAAACAGTGCCGGCTACCGCACTTCACATCCATCATTGGAAACTAGTAGACTTTCAAGGCCTGACGCATTTTACACACTAGTGTTTGTGACTAACCCAAGTTTACAGCTCATAGGAAGAGAGGACTTTAAAAGGAGAAAGAGGGAGAAAAAGAGGGAGGGAGGGTAGGTCAACACCACAATGCCACAATTGCCCGTTGTTGAGTGACTAAGGCTTGAACTTGGACAGGAGCCTCAGCGTTCACTTTGCTTACTGCTCCTGAAAAAAAGTGAAAACAGCTCACTGTGAAAACCACAATGATCTAAAAGGCACGTAAAGCAGCAGCCCTGCCCGAGCGATAGGCACAACCTGATGTGCTGTTAAAAGGCCTTTGTTTCCTACTTTGAATTGGAATTTAAATCAAAGTGACTGTGACAAATGTTTTTTCATGGAATGCGGGCTTTATCTCCAGTGTAAACATATTGGGACATACACACACATCGCCCACATAAACCACCCACACACCGCCCACACCCAAAAATAACTGTGTCTGGACCAAACACACCAAGTTGTGATACCATGGCTTCTAACCAGAGACCGTCATGCTGTTTTAAATGTCATCTAGCTGACAGCTGACAGCTGGCTTTCCTAAATCTCCTAACCATCTAATTTTTTTACCACTTGGCAAGGTAGATCGAAGGACAAACTTACTGGAAGGAGCTACTTAAGACAACCCTATAAACAGCCTTAACTTTGTTTGACACAACTGGAAAACATAAGCCTTGAGATTTCAAAATCCACTTCTGGCACATGGCCCTTTAAGAGATGACATCTGAATCAGCTGTGATGAGTAAATTGCCTGTTTCCCCCTTTTTCAGTACTGATAATCCTACCTAAAATTCCCTCAACAGATACTTGATCTGCTAATCCACCACCGGATGCAACTACTGACTCAATCAATGCGCGTCGCCTGCTTCTTCAGGCACTCAGCATCACGGCAAACCGTCATCAAGAGGGGTAGCGATGCGCCTCATCAGGGAGTTCATATGTCAGAGAGATAGGAGCTGACCTCCTCATGGACAGGCCTAAACACGCAGGCAGCTGCTGTCAGTGAGCCAGAACGTAGGGGAATTAATAGAAACAGCAGCTCTCCAGGGACACTGTTAGCCCACACTGACAGCCAGCTCTGATCTGGGGTCATCTTAATGCACTCTCCCTCTTCCCCTCTGCATTAGTGGTGAGCAACATGAAACCTGGATCATGACAAACATTATTTAACTTTCCGGGTAGGCTTAACTTTGAACGCTGGCCCAGGCCTGTGCAAGCTGTGATATGCACACTTGTGGCAATAAAGAATGTGGGAGTGCCCTGCGCGGGGTTCAATTTTCATCTGACACACAGTATGCTATTAAATCTAAATTGCCCACACATGCTAGTGAGATTCTGTGGACACAAGCAAACCTTTGAGGCCTTTATTTGTTACTTACAACCTGCAAAAATAGTAGAGACGTAAAAATAGCTGCAAACATACACTCTGTTGCCAGGTTATTAGTTACAACTAACTGAAACTAATGAAGTCTAATATGACAACCCTGCAATACCAATACCTTACTTTCATTAAGGTTCCAATGTTTAGTTTTTGTTGAGACTATTATAAAGAGGCATTGATTCAACTTCATTGTCATTTAGGAGGCTGTCGATTGTGCGGCTGTTGAATTTCTTTGAACACTTATTTTCCATTATTTATAATACAGTCAAAGGATTGTTTTCATTACTGATCCATCTGCCAATTATTTCCTTGATTTATCGACTTATTGTTAGGTCAAGATGCCTGAAAATTGTTATAAATGCCTTTTAAATACACAGTCCAAGGAGATGAACTCAAAAGTTTTGTGTCCAAAACCACAAGATATCTAGTTACGACCACATATGACAGAGTTAACCATCAAAACCTCTCAACTGAAAAGATGGAAAAAACAGATGTTCGATATTTTCACTTGAAAAATGAAAATAATTTATCGATTATCAAATGGACTATAATTATTGTCACTGCAGCTTCACCCTCACTGATATACTGTATGTAAATTGTACAAAATTCTGCTGAGTGTGCAAAGAAAACTGACACTGAGTGTACATAATAGATGCTGTCCTTTTATCTCAAAATGCAATTTACATGTAGTGTGTTAGGATCTGCACTACACATGCCTACTGTAACTGCTGCAAATGTTCACTATACCTAGGGTATTCACATCTAGCCCTTACTGTTTGTTATGTCCATTTTACCACTATGTATTTCTACATCACTCTGCACTTTATTTCTGGTTAGATGCTACACTGCATTTTGTTGCTCAGACTTTTGTCAGACATCGTCTTTGTTTACAAACAACACCTCACCAGCTCTTACCTGTAACAGCCTCTCATCAAGGCATGGAAGTGAGTGCTTATTATTGAGCCTAATGCATAAAACTACAATAACTAATTTGTTGTTGATTGTTTATTTTAAATAACTTACTGATGGACAAATGGTTGTACAGATGCAATGAAAGGAGACACAGGAGCCCAGCTCCACAGACTCGCCTACGCACTAACACCCACAGCGATAGAAAGCGTCCCAGATTAAGGCCAAGTTATATAACTTGGACTCCATTTGTGCTTTTGCATTGCATGTGCGCTGCTGGCCACTCAATGCACTCACTATGTCCCCTCATTCAACAACATTACTTTAGTTAAATGTCAATTCGATGACAAGAAACTGCAGAAAATGTTTCAGGTCACTTAAACAAAGTGTACATATGATGGCATGGCAGCTAACTGACTGCGATGATTTGCTAGCTTTCCTTATGGACCACTGTTAGCTCGTTAAGCATACTTACATAACTTATATTAGCCACCTGTGTAATCAACGTAAAGGAAAGCAGGGGTTTGAAATATTGACGCGAGGCAGGAAGTGGAAACTTATCAGTCAAGTGAGGATGCCACACATGTGTGTATATAGGTATAGGTGAACATGCTACATACAGTTAGCTAAACACTGGGATAACATTCGAGTTTTGTGTAGCAAAGCTGTAATTAAACGTCTGGACTGGAGTAGCCCCCCCTCAGCTAGCTAGGATGCTGACTTCACGGTCACCATCAACACAGCGCTCCAACTCCCCTTACCTCGGTATAGTGATGCATTTTGTGTTGATATTCTGGGTGGTGATTGCTTTCTCCAGCTCGTCCAGCTGTCCTGTCTTCTTCAGCTTCTTCACCAGACTTTTCACCGCCTTTTCACACCATTTCTCCTCCTGGCCGTTCTGCTCTCCCTTCTTCCAGCCCAAAAGTCTTTTGACAATGGGGGGAGTGAAAGGCAAAATTGACATCTTGAGTTCAGTTTAAAGTCCTTCCAGTGTCGAGAAGTCCCGGCGGTTTGGACAAAACACGGGAACAAACTGCTCCTTAGACGGTCCAAACAGTGGAGATGAAGTTGTTAGTGAGCTAAAATATATATTATTGTTGTTTATTAGACGCCACACAGAAGCATCCCAGAGTTAAACCCTCCAGTTTAAGCGCACTCTGTCTGGCTCGAGCTCAGCGGTGAACTGTGCACCGGTAGTCTGTTGCGCTGTGGATTTAGTGCCACTCCGCCAGGGAAGCTAGTCCCGTCTGCACCTCTTCAAACCGGAGTTATTTTAAGTACAACCAACGCAAGTCGCACCTAAACTACGTCTTTAACTCCACCAAAGGCTCAAACATCGAAGCAAATGTACCTCACTAGTGTTTTCCCCACTTTGCTGCGTTAACCTCCGATCAGCAAAGTTTTGTTGAGTTCAGATTCATCCGCCGTGCTGGGTCCCCCCGAGTAAAGTCTGCAAGAAGTCTGCAAGAAGTCTGCATCAAATGCAAATGCAGGAGCTGCTGCTGAGAGTTACCATTCAGGCTGCAGACTGCACAGCAGACCTGCGAGAGGCCAGCCCGAGCAGCTGACCAAATGTTCTGTCCTGATATTGCACAATCTCTGCCTTTTCCCTGCTATTGCTCCCTGATAAAAATGACATGTGGCTGTGCCCTTAGTAAGCTGTCACAATCACACACATGCACAGATATACAAATATGCTTTATTTTTTTCTTTATGAATCCTCTTGAAAACCCCCCAAAATGAAATCATCCATCTGTTTCAGTTTATCTACGTAATGTAATTATAGTCCAAAGAGGGCCATGATGTTCTTACCTCCTTATTTCCCTCCGCAGGGTAATAAAGTTGAGCTTTTTAACTTTTAAGAGGACTCTTTTTTTTCCATTTTATTTTTGGAAATCCACACACTCTTAATTATCCAACAGGCAGCCATGTTAACTGCTTTTGCATAAGGATCCATTCCTGTGTGTGTGTTTACTGTGCAAAGACTTATGGGGGTTTGAAATTCAGCATCTTTGACACAAGGCTTCCATTGCTACTGGGTTGTTTGTCTCCATATGGGTAGATAACCTAGGAGCTGCTGTAAGATGGAAGGTGATAAAAGTCATGCACACACACACAAACCGAGCCACTAACTTGCCTCAGCTTGTTAGAGATATGAACACAGGACGCCTACTCAACAAGGTGGCAGTTTGGTTTGCAGCGTGGCTCAGCCCTCTAAAACCGCAGCTATAGTCTGCACACACTTACACATATGCGTGCACCCCCCTCCCTCGCACACTCACTAGTCCACACACAATGTCAAGGAGTCAAAGTGCCAGATGTACAATAGAGTGTGTTCCACAGCTGAGCTCACCACATACAGAGAGTGATAGTCGGACAGTTTAGGGTGTGAGGCTGCCTTTGTTCTTTAGGCTTCAAAAGGAAGACTTTACTGCGCTCAAAAGCAGTTTCCAAACTTGGGTGCCGTATTTGTAAGCGCTTGAAAGAGTTGTAAAAGTTGTCAATGCTCTGCACAAAGGAGATGGTGCACTTGTTGGTTGTCAATTTACAAATTCCAACTTTAAAGTAATGTAAAACAAAAAGGTATCAGCTGGCAAAGGCAGAATAACGTAACACTTAGGGCCTCAGAAAGGCTACGAATAGCACAGGAAAATATGCATACAAAAAGTTTATTCATTAAGTGTTTTACAACCAAATTAAACTGTGTGATTGAGACAAAATTAAAGAAGGAGTACTGTCAGCTTTACCATCCCACATCTTATCTTTAAGTGTAAACCTCAGAATCAATGCCTCCATTGACAGTTCACACTTATACACGAATAGTAACATCAACCTGTGGTTACCATTTTGGTTTGTGTGTACAGGCGCATTGACCTGCGTCCAACAGTCCCCCTCTCTGTGCACAGTGTGTAGTTTGTGCTAAAAATACAGCTGGCTTCAGGCTCAGCAGGACAGACCCCTTTCCTTTTATCTATTTTGGTCACACAGCGATGTATATTTTTATACCCTCTAAAGGCATGTCAAGGTTCTTCCTTCATGCTCACAGCCAAAAGATGTCGGATAAATAGATTCACACTGCACACTAATGAATACAAATAAAAATGTCACATACAACATAGAAAATCTTTATTAACTACATTAATAATTGTGAAATATAAACTTTTTAACCATCAGGAACATTTACTCTGCATCAATGATTTGATGGAATGAGAAAGTTTTATATGCTGTGGTTTCGCTGCTATTAGCCATCAACAGCTCCTCATCTGTGATAACAATCAAGTCTGCAGCTGTAAAACACACCACTCTCTTCTCTCCTCTCTGGTGTGTTGGCAGGTTGGAGGAGAAGACTGGAGGAGCGTGCTGCCATGTGTCACATGCTGAGGCCCTGCGGCCCTCTCGGCACCTGTTTACGCCCCCGGGGACACGACCGGCCAAGACAGCTGGTTTGTTTTGGAGGAGTGCAGGGCGAGACTGGACAGATATGGGGGTGCAGGGTGGGGGATGGGATTACAGATGGGCCGCAGTAGACGGGGGGCAGGACAGGGCGGACTGGGGGACTGTGGAGTGTGTGTGTGTGTGTGTGTGTGTGTGTGTGTGTGTGTGTGGAGGGGGGGGTCCTTCTGTGAGAAGAATTACTGAGCACAAAAGGCACGTCAGCAAGACTGAATGGGCAGTGACCACGTACAATCCGATGCTTGATAATGACATTGTGCTGGCTTCGACCCCAAGGGACTTGGTCCAAAGTGTGTGTGTGTGTGTGTGTGTGTGATGTCAGCTGGTGTCCCCATGGAGTAAAAGGGTCAGAAAGAATAGAAACTGTGGGTGTCTGGATAGATGTGATAAGGAAGCAGATGATCAATGTTTGGCCAATTTTAAGAGGAAATTATAATTATGCTGATAAACACTTACTTAATTCATTTTAAAACTTATCTTCACAGTGAATTTACTTTATTTACTTATTTAGTTCCTGTACAGTGCATTTACCTCTTCATTTTAATCCAGTATCCAAAAAACCTAAAAGATTAGAAAATAATCCCAGTGCTTGTCAACAACACATTCAACTCTTGCATCTGTGGTATAATTTTACAGTGTATACAGTACAGGCCAAAAGTTTGGACACACCTTCTCATTCAATGCGTTTTCTTTATTTTCATGACTATTTACATTGTAGATTCTCACTGAAGGCATCAAAACTATGAATGAACACATGTGGAGTTATGTAC
Source organism: Epinephelus lanceolatus (assembly GCF_041903045.1). Lineage (NCBI taxonomy): Eukaryota > Metazoa > Chordata > Actinopteri > Perciformes > Serranidae > Epinephelus > Epinephelus lanceolatus. Next base: position 14,166,381 of record NC_135735.1, read on the forward strand.
TTAACAAAAAAAGGTGAAATAACTGAAAACATGTTTTATATTGTAGTTTCTTCAAAATAGCCACCCTTTGCTCTGATTACTGCTTTGCACACTCTTGGCATTCTCTCCATGAGCTTCAAGAGGTAGTCACCTGAAATGGTTTTCCAACAGTCTTGAAGGAGTTCCCAGAGGTGTTTAGCACTTGTTGGCCCCTTTGCCTTCCCTCTGCGGTCCAGCTCACCCCAAACCATCTCGATTGGGTTCAGGTCCGGTGACTGTGGAGGCCAGGTCATCTGCCGCAGCACTCCATCACTCTCCTTCTTGGTCAAATAGCCCTTACACAGCCTGGAGGTGTGTTTGGGGTCATTGTCCTGTTGGAAAATAAATGATGGTCCAACTAAACGCAAACCGGATGGGATGGCATGTCGCTGCAGGATGCTGTGGTAGCCATGCTGGTTCAGTGTGCCTTCAATTTTGAATAAATCCCCAACAGTGTCACCAGCAAAACACCCCCACACCATCACACCTCCTCCTCCATGCTTCACAGTGGGAACCAGGCATGTGGAATCCATCCGTTCACCTTTTCTGCGTCTCACAAAGACACGGCGGTTGGAACCAAAGATCTCAAATTTGGACTCATCAGACCAAAGCACAGATTTCCACTGGTCTAATGTCCATTCCTTGTGTTTCTTGGCCCAAACAAATCTCTTCTGCTTGTTGCCTCTCCTTAGCAGTGGTTTCCTAGCAGCTATTTGACCATGAAGGCCTGATTGGCGCAGTCTCCTCTTAACAGTTGTTCTAGAGATGGGTCTGCTGCTAGAACTCTGTGTGGCATTCATCTGGTCTCTGATCTGAGCTGCTGTTAACTTGCCATTTCTGAGGCTGGTGACTCGGATGAACTTATCCTCAGAAGCAGAGGTGACTCTTGGTCTTCCTTTCCTGGGTCGGTCCTCATGTGTGCCAGTTTCGTTGTAGCGCTTGATGGTTTTTGCGACTCCACTTGGGGACACATTTAAAGTTTTTGCAATTTTCCGGACTGACTGACCTTCATTTCTTAAAGTAATGATGGCCACTCGTTTTTCTTTAGTTAGCTGATTGGTTCTTGCCATAATATGAATTTTAACAGTTGTCCAATAGGGCTGTCAGCTGTGTATTAACCTGACTTCTGCACAACACAACTGATGGTCCCAACCCCATTGATAAAGCAAGAAATTCCACTAATTAACCCTGATAAGGCACACCTGTGAAGTGGAAACCATTTCAGGTGACTACCTCTTGAAGCTCATCGAGAGAATGTGCAAAGCAGTAATCAGAGTGCAAAGGGTGGCTATTTTGAAGAAACTAGAATATAAAACATGTTTTCAGTTATTTCACCTTTTTTTGTTAAGTACATAACTCCACATGTGTTCATTCATAGTTTTGATGCCTTCAGTGAGAATCTACAATGTAAATAGTCATGAAAATAAAGAAAACGCATTGAATGAGAAGGTGTGTCCAAACTTTTGGCCTGTACTGTATATAAATACATAAACACTGTGATATTCTACCACACTTTTATTGCATAAAAAGTAATGTTATATTAAACAAAAATAGAAAAGTGCAGATGCTTTTTCATTATTTTATAAACATTTCCATGTTATTAACTACTCTGTGTCTTTAAAAAGTTCAGGATTGTGAAATATAAAAGAGGAAGTTCTATATTTGACAGCAATTGGAGAAGTATTAAGATCATGCAGGTTAAAAGTATCAATACCGCAATCAAAAAATACTTCACTACAACTAAGTGCGAACCTTGCATTCAAAATGGTGTATGTATTTTAAAGAAACAGTGTTTAAGATTTTGAGGATTTAGGGGGTTTAGTGGCACCTAGTGGTGAGGATTGCAGATTGCAACCAGCTGAAACTTCTCCCGGTTAGAGTCTTTCAGTAGTTTTTGTTCAGAAAGTTTTTACCCGGAGCTGAATTATCTTCCAGGGTCTCCTCCTCTCCAAAACAAACAGACCAGGGGTCAGATGCGTAAACAATGAGTACCCACAAAAACCATGCTAATGTCTTTTCCACACATAAGAAGAAAGTGCAGCGAGAATGTCCGCACCTCATGCATTTTTCAGCACAGGCATACACGTGGTTTTAGTTGAGATAGCTGCTATGATCCTAGAGACGGATACCATTGTTTTCAGGATGTTGGCCAACTTAACTTACTGTGGTATTATTTCTGCAGGCTACACAATGCTTCGTAAAATGTCAATCATAGGCACATTTCTAAATGTAATTTTCATTAATTTATGACTGAATCACCATTAGTAGCACAGATGCTATAAATCACTTCATGCTTATATCAGCATACTAGCAGCTGCCTGGGCACTGTTAGAGAATCGTGCCAAGGTGACTCAGTTGGTGACCTCACGCTTTCTTTGACGTATTACTCATTGAGGTTTGATGAGTGGTGGAGGAGCAAGTATATGTTTAAGGGTGTTTCTACGTGTCTTAATAGCAAAGTGTGGGTGTGGAAATGAGGCTTGTGCGCATGTGTCTGATGCCGCAATGATCACGATTTTAAAAATAGAATCAGATGTACACATGGTTTTATAAATCTGACGAAAACAACGCTGCCTCTGTGCAAACCCACAGTGTTAGTTATAAATCTTCACAGTTTTATGCATCTGGCTCCTGGTAATTGAAACTGGTAAAAACATTGAATAAAGCAGTTTCATGTTTCAAATCAGTGTTTCTCTGACACTGTTCAGCATTTTGAAGATGAGCTGCTAGCCCAACACCTGCCAATATGTGCTCATCTTTTTGCTCTGATAATGTAAGGTCCAGATGTTTAGGGAGGTTTTTACCGGGAGCCAAATTATCCGCAGAGGTCTCTTCTTCTGGAAAGCAAGCAGACCCGGTGATTTAAACAGGAAAAACTCTGAATAAATCACTTTCACGTTAAAAAAATTAGTGTTTTTCTGATGCTGTTATTGTGGAGGGGCTGACTACTATGGTGGCTGACACAAAAACATGAACTACTCTATCTAGAGCCAGTGTTTGGTTTGTCTGTTCTTAGCTACAGTAAAAACATAGCAGTGCAACATGTCAGACTCCGTGGACGAGAACCTGCTCCTTATGATATAAACAACTCATTCTAAGGTAACGAAAACACAATTCTTATTTTTAGGTCATTATAAGGAAAACATACTTATTATATTATATTCCATGTCTTCCAATATATCCCCCTAAATCCTTCACACTGGACCTTTAATGTTACAGCTGCTCAAGATGGAGATCATTTTATTACCATACTCTTTAGTAGCGTAATCCACAACAGTGCATCATATTGATTATGGTTTGTGTGTGTAAATTAAAAAGTAACCTGCAAATCAATCAGGAGCAATACATCTATAAATCTACCTATAAAAATACTTTTACAGAAAAATGTGTACAGTTTGTACATATGGAGCCACAAATGTCCGTGGGGTCACAACTTTCTCTGTTGTGTCTTAGCAACAGATTTAAATATCTCCTCACAACACAGTTTTTCTCAGAATCTTGTTTTTTCATGTGTACAGTTTGGGTGTTGGGAAACATATAAAGACGTTTTCACTGATCTCCTTGGCAATAACGTGACACAGTGTGTTTTCTCTCTGAGAAAGCCATCAATCGCTCAACAGCTCCTGACAGCTCCTCCAACGAGCACATGGTGTACCGGAGGCTCGACATCACAACCCTCCTACACACACACACACACACACAAAACACACCCTTCCACATTCAGCTGGCCCCTCCTTTCTCATTTCAGTACTCTGGATGACATTTAGTCTTTTTCACTTTTGTTTGCACTCCCTTCATTTTCACCTATATACAAATGTATTCCCGTTAACGTGTGTTTATTTATGTGTGACCAGTGTTTGCATCAGATAATCCACTTAAGCAAAGGAAACACTTCTCGGATCATAGGTCCCCAGTGACAAATCTTTTGAAACTTCAGGCCGTTGCACAACTCACTGTTCTATGAATAACAGGAAGACAGCTATTTTTCCTCTCAGTGTAATTGCCTGTCACTTAGCAAAATCCTCAGCTGCAGTGTGCGTGAATGCAAACCACGTATAAAGGTTGGGTTTGTTAAACGTGGCGCTTTGGAGATCAGTTTAAACTTTCTTTGTTATGGAGACATTTTTATAATGATGTGCTGAGGCATTTTGTCAGCTGGTCATGACTGAAAATAGAGGGCTGTTTTCCTGTTGTAAACAAATATTTGAATCAATAACTTACAGTTGTTACCCTGTGTTAGTCCCTCTATTACAGCAAAAGGCCACATACCAATCAATTGAGGAAGGGCAGACATTTTCAGGCTTGAATTTTGGTGGTGGGCAATGTGTTTTGTTCATGATACAATGACCATTAACTTGGTTTGAACAAGTGGACACCTGGCGTAGGAATAAAGGGAGGAATGAAGCCTCTGTGGACTTGGACAAGTGCTTTCAAGTCAGTCCCCACAGACCCCCATGTTAAAATGCTCAACTTTTCAGCTGAAATAAACAGCTTGGTACAAAAAAACGGTTTTGGTACTAATTTCACTGTTCATGACAACTGTACAGAGGGTGAATTCTTATATAACTCACCTGTTTACATTTTATCAGGGTTTAAAGTTATGCATTTAATTAAAGGTGTGGCCACCTAGAGTGACAGGCTGTCTGACAGGTAAGGCATCACTAAAGTATGGGAGTCAGATCCACCCCTTTAATCCTCCACAACTCCACCCTCTCGTCCAAATATGGTCAGTTCTGGATTCAAAAAATCAAAATGGCAATGGCTGAAATGAAAAATGTGAGGCTTCAAGCTGAAGTCTACCAAGCAATGGGTGATGTCACCATGGCTACGTTCATTATTTTCATACAGTGTATGGCTGAGAGACACAAGGAATTTGACTGCTCTCAATTTGCTTACACACAGCGCTCATAACAAATGCACAGTAATATACAAATGTAGGCAAACAACTGAACTCACAAAAAAAGCCAAAAACAGTTAAGCAGACAAGAAATGTTTATTTGTAGGCAAGAAATAGGAACAGTATCTATTTACAGATTAGATTGTAACTGATAGTGTATATACATGGTTGTGATCTGGTTGGTACTGTGCAGTGTAAACCAGTGGTTTGGTTTGCCCTTTGGTGGGCAAAAAAAAAATCTCATGGCACACCTGCATTTACATCTGTGCACTATAGCCTCTATAACGTGTGTTATCACTCTTATCACGACATAAATGTTTGTTTTTTTAACTGATATCAAAAAACAATCGACAACCAACTATAAATCATGAAATATTTATTAACGAAATTGTTCAAGAACTCATGTTAAACTTTTTAAAATTACATCAAAGCACGAGTAACACATCCATTTTAACAGGAAGATAATGTAAGATAATGTGATGTGTCACAAACTTTAAATTCCCTCACACAAACGGCGACAAATAGGTTCCCTGTGAACGTTTTTTACATTAAATTAAATTAAATTGTATTTTTTAGGTAGAGTTTGCCTCTTTATCAGGAAATTAGTGTGCACAACATACTGATATATTCAATTAAAATTCATTCATAACTTTTTGTGCCCAGTTGAATACTGCAATAATAATGTGTGGTTATCAGAAAATCCCAGGGCACACCTGGATTTACATCATGGCACACCATGTGCCACAACACACCATTTGAGAACCACTGGTCTAAACTATGTACAAATAACGTTTGTGATTGTGTGCTATATATACACAAGGTTTGTTGTCTTCTTATACATACTAGAGGTCTGTCTAATTTTGGATGTTCTATAATGTACAGTATATGTACTGCCAGCTTGGACCACAGTGGACTGTAAAATAATACCGTGTTTATGTTCTAATAAAACAAAACTGAAAAACAACATTAATTTGGTGTTTCTTCAAGGAAAGCAGGACAGAGTTCAAACTAAATCCAGATAACTGTAACAGCTGAACATTTAACCTTATAGTGCACAGAGGAGAGCCTAAGAAGTGTTCTCATTTATGAAGATATGATGTAAATGCTCTACACTTCTCTAGGTTTTGCTTTGAGTGTGTGATGTGTTTTCAACAACTCAATTTCATACTCCTTTATAGGAATTAAAAATGCTGGTAAAAGTTCAGGGCTGTAGCCAGGATTTTGTAGGCCAAAGGTACACTATGCAAAATTGTTGTAAACAGCTCGCCAGCAAAAGTGAAAGTAAAAGCCAACTTCAGATTCACTCTCAGTTGGCATTTGGCTTTGCTATAAATTTATATTTTTTCTGCACCTTGTCTCTTGGATGTCTGCTGCTTACGGTCAGCCACCTGGTCGCTACCTTTTCATAAAGCCCGGACCTCATTAACAACTGTTGGGAACATGTCCATGAACGTCCTGAACACAAAAAATAAGAAGAAAGTACAGGCAGAGGGCAGAGTCTCTGCAGATTAATGCACCGCCACACACTTCACATGGGTCATAAATGATGTTTGAGAGGGTTTAATTCTGTATGAGTCTATACAATGTTTGCTTTTTAAGGAAATCCTGCATTATTTATCTGTTACTGTTATTTTCCAACATGAGGGTCCAGATAACGCCTCCCTTTTCTTCTTTGTTGGTCTTAAAACTGACAAATTTAAATATTGCAAGTCAAAAACTACTGGAATCTGTCAATGAAATACTATCATGTGTTACTAGACTCCACACAGCTCGTCAAAACGTGGAGAAGACCCAGAAAAAAACAAACAAATGCATGACCTTAGTGCTTTTAGTAGGAGCTCGCTCTGTGTCTGTCACAGTAGCACGAGTAAATTTCCGTTTTGTCTTTAAAGCAGGGTTGAGAGGGTGACCCCCTGCACTGGCTAAAACCCACAAATAAAACTGGGCCAGCATGAGTGTCCTGTAGTAACAGACTGGTACAGCAGAGTCATGAGTGTGTTGCTCATCGACACTGTGTGACTGTGCTGATGCCACTTCTCCCTGATACTATGTGAACACACATGACTGGATCAAACACAAACACATGACTCATAGCACAGGTAGCTCCACTCTTGCTCCTTATATAGTCATAGTGACCGTAATCTTTGTAGCTGCAGAGAAAACTTCACCTCCAGCTTATCTCCACCCGAGCTGTGACTCATTGAGTGAAATGACAGTCCCAGAGATAACCCGCTATGCCTACCATGACTGATTTTTTTTTTGTCTTACAGTGCGGTCTGAGGCACCGCTGCCATGACTTACCTCTGAGTCACGAGTCACTATAAATGGCTGCTGGTCAATCCCTGTGAGAGCAAATTTCCTGTTGTTAGCATGCCTGCATAATCTCATTGATAGCAGACAGGATATTGAGTTGAGGTCATGCAGTTTGAGATGTTGTGCAAAGGCGAGCAGCACAGAGCGCTGTGCCACATATGAGACGGTCATTTGGTATCATTTAACAACACATGCTCGATCAGAGAACTCGGACTAAATTGCTTTGGGCTGTTGATCCAGCTGAAGTTATAAACCTGATGAGCATTAGAGGAAGAGACAAACATTTTCTTTCATCAGCTGCTGAGAGTGTGTAATCCGTTACCCAACGAAATCCCTCTTACAAATGACTCAATAGTATGTCCGCTGATGAGTCTGGCTCAATGTACACAGATTTCATTACAGTGAGACGGTCAGTGGGAGCTTCCTGCCTGTCTTATTTCATCATGTTAATGTCTTTGACATGAGAAGGAGCACACTCCTGTCTTTAAAGAAGCACTAGATGACATTAAGAACATATCTGTGAGCCACAGAATTAACACAGTGTGCACATGTGCAGTGTGTTTCAGAGTTGAAAAAATAGGTATGACCACATTTATAGAGGAAGTAGTCCACTCTGATAGATGTATCCCTGCTGGTGGTTCATCCTGAGTGGGTAGCACCAACCGTCAGAGCACTGGGATCACTAGCATGTGGTGCTCAACATGGAGGTGACTGAGCCGGTGGCTAACAGCTGAAGGTGCTAACAACACAACCAGTGGGAACAACAGCAACAGTGCTGACCAACACATTCTCACTCCCACCTCGTCACATATCGACACTGGGTCATGGATTTTCCACATGCATGTACGATGTGAAACGTACCCTGGGTGCGTTGGTTGTTAATGTTCTCTGTCGTCGTGTCAAGTTCTGCCTGTTACATGCATTGTCTTCTTTCAAAATACACTTCTGTTTTCACAGGAAATTTACCGTTTACATACAGTCTCTTTAATAATAAACGCACTACGTCGGTACAGTGCTATGAATTTTTTTTTTTTCCTTCATTAACTAATGCAGGTGGTTTAATATAGGAAAAAAGACCAGGGTTTGGCTTTACAATCTTACGGGGCACAAACACCACTCTCCCGGGTGAAGGTCGATGTTTGTGGGACCTGTCTTCCACGCCTCCCACCCACCCAACTCGGACTTTTGTCGGCTTAACTTTCATTCTTGTCCCCCCGCGGTTCTCCCTGACGCCACAGAGCGCTGTTAAACTATAACAGCAGCTGGCCATGAATCATGCTGACGTTAAATGATGGCTTTTTTCTTCAGTTTTCTTCGGAGTGAGACTGGATTGTGCTGACAGAGCTAAGAGTGTTAGCCATGGTGGGATGGTGGGCGCTACACTTTCGCAAAGACGCTGCTGCCATTATCAAGAGAAACAGGTGTGTCAGCACAGTGCAGAGTTGCGGCATTTCGCTAGCCAGTAGGATACACACACAGGGACTCACATGCACACACAGCCAAGCTGTCTACCACAACAAAGAACAGAGAAGCTCTGATAACAGCACACACACACAGAGGGAGCATGACTTCATTCTCTGCTCAGGGCATCATCACCTAACTAGATCTTTACATAGCAAGAAGTTGTTTGTTGCTGTACTAATGCTCTGAGCACCTTATACAACACCTTTAACAAGGTTGACTAGACTAACTACTACTAAATTCATAAAACTACTTATATACTACATTGTATCTCTGATAACTTATCCCAGAACTTGTCACCATTTTCACACAAAAAATAAAAACACAGAAGCTTGATTTCCCTGCACTAATGTCTCTTAGCTTAGCGTAAACCTGACTTGAAAATCAAGTTAACTGGTCCTTGTTTACTCCGCTGTTAGAACAAATGAGAATTCACACTAGTGTCGTCATTCTCCTGTTTTGCTCGTCTGTATTTAATCATCACACATATAAATAACCTGTAAACTGTGAGCTGATGGAGTCTTGTCACCTCCAAGACTTTAATGCTGAAATATCTGTCAGCGAAGACACATTAAGTGTTGTTGCGTGGATACACACAAACAGTCAACACACATACCTTAAAAATACTCACACTCCAAGCACTTGAGGTTATCTGAGGTACCGCAGGAAGAGATATCTGATATCACAGTGGTTTGTCCAACAAGAAAGAACCAAAACCACAAATGCATTTATTTTATTTCCTGTTTTTTAACATTTTATTTTTTAGAGATTTCTGTTTCTGATCTTTGTTCTTCGTGAATTCTGTCTTGGTGAATGCAACACTGCTGTATCACTGTGTTGGGAATGCAGACGTTTGTGTATCTGTATGTTTCAGACAATTACATTCATTCATTCATCTTCTAACCGCTTCATCCTCTTGAGGGTCGCAGGGGGGCTGGGGCCTATCCCAGCTGACATCGGGCAAGAGGCAGGGTACATCCTGGACAGGTCGCCAGACTATCGCAGGGCTGACACATAGAGACAGACATCCACTCATGCTCACATTCACACCTACGGACAATTTAGAGTTATCAGTTAACCTAGTCCCCAATCTGCATGTCTTTGGACTGTGGGAGGAAGCCGGAGTGCCCGGAGAGAACCCACGCTGACATGGGGAGAACATGCAAACTCCCACGCCCAGGATCGAACCGGCAACCCTCTTGCTGTGAGGCGAGAGTGCTAACCACCACACCACCGTGCCGCCCCAGACAATTACTTGTTCACACTATATCTTTACATAGCAAATAGTTGTCTGCTGCCATATAAATGGTTTCACTAATTATTCTAAATGCTTGGATTATCTAGAATATAATAACTAATCTATAAACTAATGACACTCATCACCTGGATCTCCTGCCAGACATAGAGTACACTGTCAGTCATCTAAATACATCTCCTTTGAAGGTGGCACATCAGTCGGGTTAGCTCTGTACAGAGGGTGGAGCAAAATACTTTTTTTTGTTAAACAATTTTATTTACACAATTCTGTCTCCCAGCTCTGCAGGCAACTCCTTCGGTCTCATGGGTTGGATTCTTCTCTGCTCTGATTTGTCAGCTGTGAGACCACCTTTCAAAATCATGACCAGTCAGTTAAATATAACACAGCCGGACTCCAGTCAAGGCGTAGAAACATTGCAGTGATGATCAAGAGAGATGGGAGTACTGGAGTCGTATGTCAGCGTCACATTTCTTCTTTTATTTTTAATACATTTGCTTAAAAAGCCCAACATGACAAAATAAAAAAGTGAAGGGCTATGAAGACTTGTATAAATGCACTGTAATGCAGGTATTGGTGGTCATATAAACACATCAGGACGTCTGTATGTCTGTAATACTCCCAGTAAGTCCATATTACAGTATGCACAACCCTTGCGCGGCCCTGTAGATGAACAAAACTTCACCACTGACCCAAAATAACCACATAAGACACCTTTAAAACAATCAAATCCATGGGATTTATTAACAAAAAAACAAGCAAACAAGACAACAAAAATCCTGCCGTACAGGACTGTACAATCCAAATTGTTGCTTTGCTTTTTTTGTAGTCTATATAAAAGGTTTTCCTGATCATGTATGTCTTCTTAGCAACATCTCCTTTTTTGTACTCATTCTTCATGCAGGTTTTCCCAGTTGATCCAGGACTTTAAACTGGAAACCGTGCAGCCTTTGGTCAAGTCCATTCCTCTTAACTTAATTAAATCTTTCCATCTCTTTTCAAAACAAAGGCAAAAAAACCCCAAAACAACAAAATATCAAAACATATAGGCATTTAAAAACATCTTTAATGTATAGGTGCGTCAAAAACCAGAGCACAATAAATATGTTTATTCAAATAGAACATTTATATAAAAACTGTGATTCCTCTTGAACCCTCTTGAGTGAGGGTCTTTCAGTGACCACACATGATAAAGAGAGATAACATCCACTGCTTCTGCTGACTCTGAACGTTTCGTTTTTGTCTCTTTTTGGTGAAAGAAAAGCTGATATATTGCGCCACCCAGTGGCAACATTGATTAATTACAAGCATGTGCACTACTGTACACAGATATCTCCAGCAGCTGAGACAGAGGAGCAGTTTAACTTCACATATTTCCTTTAAATGAACAAAATTAAACCATAATTATCAAAACTATCATGTTAGCAGTCAAATAATTAGATTTTATCATTTCCAATTGTTATCATGTTATTTTTTTCCTGAAGGAGATGAACCACCATGACGAGCCCTCACTATTACTGATTACATGTTAAATGATCATGTCTAAAATCATGCTACTACCATGTGGGATTTGTGCGACACTGTCCACTGCACATCATACTTAACAGAACACTAAAGTGGATTAGATCGAGTAAAATTCCTATTTGAACCATAATTGCACATTATATCCCTGCATACCAGCTTTTCCATTTGCATTTATATGACAACAAAACCCCTCAATCTCAGATAACATATGCATAGAAGATCGAGCATTTGGTCACAGACCATTGCTTTTCTTTGTGGCTGATATAATTTCTCATTCTCCTAAGCCCTGTTCACACACCCCTTGACAATATGCAAATAATGTCCCTGGGCTACCATTGTATTGCTGCACTTGAACAATATGAGTGAGAGGAGCACCATTGTTGCTGCAGTTGTTATCAAATTCCATGAGCCTTTAAAAATGGCTGCAGCTGATCATAATGAAGGGGCATAAACAAAGACATCGATGTGATCTGCCTAATGTTGTTTGGAAATGAGAGTCCTGTATTATGAACAACATGGAAATGAGATACTCACATTTGTGCCGCTCATCTCAATTTATTCCACCTTTTTTTTTAGATATAATCTGCAATGATATTTGGTCATTTTGAGATAAAGACACGAACCCTATTACTGGTGATGATGGAAACAAATCATGGTGTCATGATGAGAATAAAGTTAGACCTGTGCTGTCAAACTCACTTTAGTCCATGGGTCCCATATTTTGACCTCAAGTGGGCTGGACCAGTAAAACCATCGCTATACATAAGAACACCTTCATTTTTTCCCCTGGAAATTCACCTGTCTGTAACCACTGTATATCTACAATCAGCATTTTAGCACATGATTTCCAACCATGCAGTTAATTGTATACATATTAAGAACATTTTTCACTCTGTCTCTGAGGCTTTTGGGAAATCTTGGGAACCTGATCCACTCATAGCTATCATTAGAGTGACTGGCTCCTTATCCTCTGCTAGCAAATATTAAAAATGGCTGTTTTATTTGGAATGGTGATTGCAAAGAAGTTTATTTTACAAGTGTGGAAGATGGACTCTGTTCCTACATATGATTTATGATTAAATGAAATGGCAAACACAGTTTGCCAGATTTGGGAGAGATCTGGGATCCTGTACTGAAATTCTTTCAGAGCGAAGGCTAATGTAATCATATTTTTTAGATGAAGCACCTTACTGTGAATATTTTTCCTTTTCTGTTTATGTAATTTTTACCTCTACTACTTTGTACTAATCACTCTGACTGTGGCCACTGTTACATATAATGTGCTTTGCCTGTTGGCTTTGTTTTTTCCCTATGTTTTATCTATGCTCTGAAAAAGCAATAAACACACATTGATTATTGAAAAGAAATCCCTGAAAATGTCATCAACTTACGAACAGATGATGAACGGCCTGAGATGTCTTAAGAAAAATAAGTGCAGTTTCAACAACATATCTCAGATTTTCCATGTTCAGTCAGTCTTCAACTCACTGTCAATAAATGTGGATTTTTCTACACACTTTCACTCCTGTGTAGAAATGCTGACATCACCACACCAAACTAAAGTGTAAGCTATTGAGAAAGCATGTTAAGTTATTCCCTGCCTTACAAACCATTTAGAAATCGAATCACAAATCATAAGTTTTGGCAGAGCCTTAGCAATACAGGTCCAACAATATTGTTTTAAGATAGAAGTCTGATACAGATTCTTGTGTGCTGAAGCTGCTGATTACAATATTTTGCACAATATCTTTGATATGACCATAATAAGTCATCCTTTTCTTCAGAGAAATGTATTTTGCTCAGGGTGGAAAATTCTCTGAAGCAGCATTTTGCGTGAATTAAGCTACTCACTGTGTAACTTGCTCCTAAAACCTGGCAGCAATATTGGGTGTGCAAAGTCATCCTGTGAGCTGGACTGGACCCTTTGGCGGACCAGTTCTTGCCAGCTGGCTGTATGTAACTAATATCATATAACTAATATCATAACTAATAAATGGTAAATGGCCCTGCACTTGTGTAGCACCTTTCTCGTCATCTGAGCATACACATTCACACACTGGTGGCTGAGGCGACCATACATGGTGCCACCTGCTACTCAGTTTTTAACACACTCACACACACCGATGGAACAGTCATCAGGAGCAATTTGGGGTTCAGTGTCTTACTCAAGAATACTTCAACATGCAGACTGGAGGAGCCAGGGATTGAATCGCTGATCTTCTGATTAGTGGACCTCTACCTCTGAGCCACAGCTGCCTCATATTGTCATATAATATAATTTCACCAAACTTACTGTACGGTGTCATCTTTTTTTGTAACAATATGCAAGCTGATTGATGTTTTGGGATGCTTTAACACAGGTGATTGCAATGTTTTTGACTTCTGATGCCTTCAGATTAAACAATGTCTCCCCCTCATCAAAAGTTCCAGCCGCAGTCTGAACACAGGCTGTGAGTAGTTCAACCAAAGGATGATTTTTACTTCTTGCATTGTCCATTTGAGAGGGAAAAAGTAGCCAGTGTTTCGCAAAAATCAGATCAACATCAGAAAAAAACCCTAATGTGAGCCCTCACATTTATCTTTGGACACCTCATGGATCCTGAATAGGGCTGGCATGATGTCAGATTTTCACTACATGATTATCATGGCCAACAGCAGTCATAGTAACGATATTATTGCAATATCTATGGAAAATTTGAAAATAAAAAATAATAATAATCATGCCATCAGTCAAATGCATCTTTAACTTTGTTCATTGTGTGCTTTGTTTCATTTTTTGGCTAATAATTTACACTCAGAATTCAAGTGTAGGGAGGAGGAGCGAGAGTCTGTAACAATAAAATCATACTAGAAGTGCAATTACATCTAAAGGATAGTGAAATGGCAAGCAGATTGTGTTGGAGAGGGAGACAATGCGAGGACAGAAAGAAACAGAAATTATTTAATTTAATTTATTTACACAATATTATCATATGTGTAATATTAACATCATATCAATATTTCATTTTAACATTTCACGGTTACTGTCAGTATGGTTATATCATAAAACATAAGTCCTGACCGCCAGCTTTGGAACTACAGCTCTAACTAGATACTCCTTAGTCTTAGTTATTTTAGGGTTAAGATGTTGTTTTAGGATTAAGGTTTGTAATATGACCCGGTGATTAAGGATTGTGTTATGGATATATCAGTTACTGTAAATGGTAAGGGCCATAATACATACTCTTAGAAGTGTTGTGAGACAGTCTGAGAGCAATAAAAAGGTCCTCTCTCTTGTTCTCTCAAGCTCTTCTCATTTTTTTTGTATTTAATTTCTACTTATTACTCATCTATTTCTGTGTCTTTATGTTACTGTGTGTTATAGTATGCGTGCAAGACAAGCTACTCTCATTATTTCATGAATGGAGCTCAGAAAACATTGTATGACTTTATGCCAGAAGATGGCAGCAAAAACCCACTGTGTTGACAGTAAAGTTTAGAAATCCAAAGCCCATTCATAAACATCACTACCATCAAGGGTGTAGGTTTTGTTTCAGTATTGTGGGGAGGAAACAGGGCTTGGGGTTCCTTTGTGAGAAAATTTTCAGCGTCAAACATTTAATTTCCTGCAATATGATGTCTTTTATGCACCGATTCAAGCCTTTTTCAGCATCAATTTATTTTATTTATCATTTTGTTTTGTTTTATTGGGGGCACATGTTCTAAATATCAAAGTGTCCCCTGTGCACCCCCACGAAATCTACGCCTATGCCCACCACACGAAACACTAAAGAGATGAAGACAATGATTTACTCCGCAGCACTCTCAGCAGAGGATTGAGTTTCTGAAGAGAAAGTAAAGACATGGTACAAAGTCTGACTGTGTGTGTGTCCAAGCGTCCTTTGGAGCCAGACAGTCTGCCTGTCTGCCTGCCAGCCAGCCTGTCCATGTATCTGTCCATCTGTGTTACTATCTGTCTGTCTGTCTGAGTGTGTGGTCAACAGTGCTTCATATCTGCATCACAACAGGAAGAGTCAGATGCACAGTGTAATTCCCCATGTCTGGCGTGTTGTTGTTTTGTTTAACAGCTGTTTACATTATGTTAAAACACAATCAAATCCATTTTATGGTTGTGTAAAAGGATGGAAACCAGAAGGGAGGGGAGTTGGTGTGTTTGTTTGTTAAGCAAAAGGGTTTTTTTTAGTGTGTAATGTTAATCCAGTATACTGACCTTATTTTAACTTTGGTGCAGGCTGCTTTTGTGATGAGATGTAATGATAAATCTTTTGTCATGTGCTTGAACAAGAATGAAATCTAACCCCACTAATCTTAACCTTGTTATGTCTCTTATATAAAAAGATTTCTCTTTTAAAATCCTACTTTTAAATAAGTATGTGGTCTTATTTAAATCACTGCAACATGTTTTCAGTATATATGAAACGTAGTTTTACTGCGTATTATGATGATACACAGCCTTTTGTCAGCCTAAAATTGTACGTAAGGTTTAGGTGAGTGTTTTTGCCCTGTGGTGTGTCTCTGGCTCAGATCCATGTGGGTACCAGCTGGTAACTGACTGGTAACTGATTTGCATTCGCCATCAGTCAGGATGGTTTTAGGCAACGTATCTGTGCCAGACAGGTACAAAACATCTTTTGATAAAAGCAAGGTGTGAACATCAACATGCTGCCAGAGATGATTTAATCTGAAGACATGCCAGGTACTTGATGCCCTGCAGAGATTTCAGCAGCCCAATTATGGAACACTCAGATACACTCACAGAGAATATTCAGCAACAGTCGGGACAAAGAAAAACAGCCGGCAGAGTTTCTGATGTTACTGTTGCTATGATTCATTTGTAGGCGTTTTTCCTGGAAAGTCGGCTGTGAATTATTCAGAATATAATATTTTGTGTATTAAAACTGTATTTTATATCAAAAAGAGTTCTGTTTTCATAGAATTATGCTGCATTCATGGGCCTCTCGGAATGTCCCTTTTCCTGAGTTGGGAAGTCGTTCTTCCAACTTTGGTGTGTTGATAAGCTTTGAGTCGTTATGTGGAAACAACATGGATGCTACAACAAAGATATGTTGCATTTTATCGCTTAGAGCATTTAAAGAACACATTGATGACAGTTTGAAGCTTTATATTACAGAGTGATTTTGTCCCAGACTTGTTGCAGCAGTACATCCAAACTACTAAAATGATGCATTACATGAATAATGCTGATAAATAACCTTTCTAACTATTCTAGGTCACTCTACATGGACAGTAGCTGACGGTTACAACCTAACACCATATTACAAATTACATGTGAGCAAAACATTGACATGCACCTTGTTAAAAAAGTTTATTACCATCAACCAAACATTTACTTTCATCCACCATGTTTTGCATATATGACGTCAGCTTGTACTAAAATTTTCGCTGACTTTCTGAATTGTTGTTCTGACTTGCGGAAGTGTTCATGTGAATTTTCTCTGTTGGGAACTCATTTTTCTGATTATTATGACACTACAAGAAAGCAGCGTTAACCTAAACATTCAATAGTAATGTATGCCTACCTAACAAACCCTGTTAACCTAATAAATGAACATTAATTACTAAGTGAGATATTAGAACTTTCAACTGAGAAAGAAATCAGTATTCTTGAAACACCTGGATCTGTCATCCTATTGTCTCAGTCACAACTTAAAAGATTCTGGTTTAAAAGTCACATGTTTGCAAAGACCTTTCATTGTATACAACACACAGTTTGATTGTTATATTATTATCTGACTATCCTCAGTATAGAGGCTATTGTCTATGGCACTGGTGTTTCTAAATATACTCCCATTCATGGACATTTACTGTGCCAACATACTGTTACTGTCTGAGTTAAGGGTTTACTGTAAAACTTGTATACACTGGGAAATAGGGACATCTATTGGCAGAAATTGTATACAATCTTAACAGGTATTTTTTCTTTAGTGTATAATTATCTTAAAATAATTATACACCTTGGAACAGAGGTATGCTCTGGAGCTGTATGCAGCTCTTTAGCCCTTCTCAGGGGGCTCTATGTGGCTCTATGTGGCTTTGACAAAAATTCTATGGAATTGAATAACAACATTTTATCATTATTGTAAGCTGAAAGTGATTCTCACATTTTCCAGTTGTAAGTATGTGTAGCCTATACACTCAAAAAAAAAAAAAAAAAAAAAGTAATAGTGTAATACATCATCAGCCTGGCACTTTCCCCTAAAAATATGGTGAACCTCAGTAGTGGGGCTGGGTTTGAGTCTAGCTATGGATTCAAAATCCAGAAAAAAAAATGTCTAAGAGAAAAATCAGGAATTGTATACTGCTTGGACAGATTTGTTTGCTTTCGCAACCAAAGCTGCAACATTAAAAGTACCAAATAATTATAAATAGTCTACTGGAGAGTAACAACTTTGTGGTAAAACATATACATGTATGCTCATTGAGAACTATTAGTAATGATGATAGGCTAAAGACTTAATAGACTGTGTTACCTTTATTTCAAAGAACAAATATGTATTGCAGCTCTAGACAAATTTTAAAGAAAGCCCAAAATCGCTCGTCTGATATTAAAGGCTGCTGACCTCTGTCTTAGAATGAATTGTTTATATCTGCATAGGGAGCAGGTCCTCATCCACGGTGTCCGTCATGTTGCTCCAAATTTGTTTTCGTGTCAGCCACCGTATTTAGAAGCCCTCCTGCGACAAGAGCATCAGAAAAACATCTTTTTCTTTAACGTGAAACTGCTTTATTCTGAGTTAAATCACATAGTACATTTGTTTTGGAGAGCAAGAGACCTCTGCTGATAATTTGTTCTCCTGAACAATGAACACTGAAGCAATTCTAACTGGGAGAAGTTTCAGCTGGTTGCAATCTGCAATCCTGACCACTAGGTGCCACTAAGGGTGCTTTCACACCTGCCCTGTTTGGTTGGGTTCAATCAAACTCAAGTTTGTTTGCCCCCATAAGTTCGGTTAATTTGGACATTAGAGAGTGTCACATTAATCTTGCACGTGTACTCTTCTTCAACGTGCTGTTTACTTTCTGGATCATGGAAATTCTGACCAATCAAGAGCAGGTTTCTCACGCAAGGCATTTTATCTGGTCCGCTTGCAAATGCTGAACCGAACACGAACCAACTCTAGGCAATTATACAACTTTGTAAAAAAATTAGTCCCGGATTCAGACCAAAGCAAGACAACTCTAGGTCTGACAGCACCCTAAATCTCCCTAAATCTCACACACTGGTCCTTTAAATGACAAACATCAGTTTTCCAGTACATGCTGTGGTGATTTCTGGACAAATGGATTTCTTTATTGTAATGAAACAAATAGAAACCAAAGTCTGCCTGGAGGTTTGGAAAAAGACAGTCCATTCAAGTTCTAACTCTAAATTGACCGAATAACTCAAACACACTGGTTTGATCTTTCCAGTAACTGGGTGTGTAACAGAAAATATGAGACAGTTATTCTTCTGTAAATGCTTGAATTAAGAGTCTGGATACAGTGTAAGAACAAAGATGTGTATTTGGAAAATACCTTTAAAAAAAACTTCCTCAGATTCTTTGAGTCAAGTGTGAATGTGTCTCCTGTGTCAGTCCGACAATGCACATGTAAAGGATAACTAGCACGTCTCATCTCTCATATGAGGAGTATTTCATTTGAAGATTTGATCTTGGAGCACAAAGCAAACCTGAGTGCAATGTTACACCAACATTTCTGTGGTTTCCTCCTCATTTCTGTAAGAACATTGGTGCTTTTTGAGGCCTTGAGGAAGTCTTGATGTTCAGGACTTTCCAGCATACCACAATAGAAATGAAAAGAACAAAACACTAAGCAAAGAGATATCAGATTTTGATGCAGCAGCGAAGGCCAACTGTAGCACTGCAGGGCATGTGTTGACAACTCCTCCGACAATCTTAAGAACATCAGTAGTTGTGGTAATGTTGCCTCCAGGGCTCAGGCTAGTACCTGCAACACCAGCGCACTGACAGGCCGACATAGCTTTCTCACCTCCGCCTTGGTTTGATTGACGGCTTTGCACAAAAACCCGAGAGAATCCCCATTAATACACTTCGGCGGCGCAGACCTGAACACGAGCTTTGATTCGATCTGATGCTTCACTCACTGCATCTCTTGTTCGACATCCAAACTCTCCCTTTGAAAGACTATCTGGTTACTGCTGCAGGAAAACAAGGCAGTTTTATCTCCTCTTGTCAATACGACGAGCTGAGAGTGAGTTCTCTGAAAGTGAGACCTCTCCGTTCTCCCCCTTTTATTTCTGTTTTTAACACCTTGCTTGAGACAAAGGGCGCAAGATGAAAAATGGCTGTATAACGTCTGACTGGTTCAAGAGGAGGTCACACAATGAGCCTTTGTGGCTTCAGCTAGCCGCCACGGTTCAATAAAATGCTTTGATATGAGGAATAATGTCTGTGTGTGTCAAAGAGAGAAAGGGAAGAAGAAAGGGAAAGAGATGAAAGAGTCACGTTTAATGTCTCCAACAGTTTGGGGTTGTCTGATGTAGACTTGCACTTTTTTATGTTAAAGTACAGTTAAGTCTCGGTCACAAATAACGCTGATGCCACAGTTTATAGATGACGTGCGTACACAGCTGGTTAGAGCGCTGGTAATTATACTTACAAAGATGAAAGGCTTGAAGCTGGTCCATTACTTTTCCAATGTGTAATTAATGATTTGTAATGATTTTATGAATATAGGCCGATTACAGTGAGGGCACTTTAAAGGAGCAGTTCAAAAATTGCAATTAATCAGAATTTAGTTGGATTTTATCTTATTAAAAATCTGAATGCTTCTGGACCAGAGATCTTATACTTCCCTTTAATTTTTAATTTTTTCTTATTTCCTTTTTTCTGTCCTTTGGTCATGTGAGTGCGTCAGTGTGTTTATCCGTCAGGCAGCAACCTCCAGGGCTAAAAATGAAGCCAACTCAGCGTAATATTCTATGTGCACATTTATGAGCGTGTGCTCAGGGATCTCTTTTGGTTGTGGTGATTCACAGTTGTTGAAAAACCTGTCTTATATACATGTAGATCAATTTAGTGAAATCGTCTGAACAATAACTTGAATGCTGAAAACAATAATGTGGACACATATAAACACCATCTGTTAGCATGGAGAAACTGTTATTTAGATCTTTTGTCATGGCAGAATTTTTAATTTCTTTGTTTTTGAGTTGATTTGTGAAGGTCATTTGGCATTTTTAAAGCCACAGTGTGTAGGAATTTCTCCCATCTAACGCTGAAATCATATATTGTATTCAAACAGATGGCGCACTCTAGCGCCTCACTGTTTCAAACACGTATTGCAACAACTGTAGCCGCTGTGTACCAAAAAGCTATGATAACACTGATGAAACCATGTCATCCGATACTACATGGAGTATTCATTCAGGCTCCTACACAGACACACGCGACGCGAGTTGACAAACCCCCTCCTCACCATGCTGGCTGTGTTTACAACGTAGGACTGTTGGGGCGGATGTAAATTGAAACAAACCGATCACGTCTTGTCCTTTGACAACTGACAAGTGGCTCAACCTCACACACCTCATCCCTCTCCTCGCATTACTGCGCCGCTAACAGCTGTTAGTGGCCAGCGGCACTACTGCTGCATAACAAAGTCCCACTCTTTGAGTATAATGCAGGATCATGTATTATGCAGCATCACGGGAGACGGAATCCTCGTCGCCAAGAAAGTGCAAAAGGGAATCAAAAAGGCAGCGTGACCGGCGAATTAAAAAAACAAGGGTCAGCATTGGGGTTGCCTTTCCCAGGTGGAGAGAGCTGCTGAAGGAGAAAGGTAATACAATCACAGGCCAGCGCTAACAGCGGCTAACAGCTAACAGCGGCGCAGTGATGTGAGGAGAGGGATGAGGCTGTTAGCAACCGGCGAATTAAAAAAACGAAGGCCCACATCAGGGTAGCCTTTCCCAGGTAGAGAGAGCTGCTGAGGGAGAATGGTAATGCAATCACAGGTAAGCGCCGCTGTTGGCTGTTAGCGGCCAATCGCTAACAGCGGCTAACAGCCTCATCCCTCTCCTCGCATCACTGCGCCGCTGTTAGCCGCTGTTAGCCGCTGTTAGCGCTGGCCTGTTATTGCATTACCATTCTCCCTCAGCAGCTCTCTCTACCTGGGAAAGGCAACCCCGATGTGGGCCTTAATTTTTTTAATTCGCCGGTCACGCTGCCTTTTCTATTCCCTTTTGCGCTTTCTTGGCGACAAGGATTCCGTCTCCCATGATGCTGCATATGCATGATCCTGCATTATGCTCAAAGAGTGGGACTTTGTTTCAAATTTGCCAGGGTAGTAGCAAAGCGCCTCTTGCTCCTCTCCTTCGGCTCCTCAGTCACGCAGTGCTGGCCTGGCTCTCAACAAAAACGCCGAAGGCGGTGCTGTATGTCCCTTGCTGGCGGGTGTATTCTCAAGATGGCGAAACGTAATGGAACCCCACAGACGACTTACCCACACAATGTACAAACAAATCCGAAATTCTCCTTTTACGAGAATAAGTCAGATTATTGGTGGAGGTAATAGTACACCAGTGATGACATATTTATGAATGCAGACATCAATTTTTGCCAATAAACAACTGAAAATGTTACACAATGTCCCTTTAAGAGTTGTATCCCTTTTCTACCAAAATTAGTGTGTGAATGCAAAGTTTTTAAACACAGATAAACCCACAAAACATAGGCTAACAACTCCTATCCTATTGCCAGTGGATGAGAGTGGCTCTGCAACAGACAAACATGTCTTTCTGTGTACGTGTTTCCTTTTTGTTTTTTGGTTTGTCACGTTCAACGTCACGGACAGGCTGGAGAACAGGTAAACAGTAGAAAGGAGCATGGAGGCCTTTGAAAACGTTATGGTGGTTACTTCTTTTTATATATTTCCTAGTTATTAAGTCTCTCTTTCAAACTCTCTGCAGACTAATTTGGATCAATGTTTGAGTGCTGCTTGGACGGAGATAGACAGAATTTCGTAGTGGCATGTCATTGCATCTCGCCGGTAAAGGAGCTTAAATTACCGAGTTCAACCCAGTGTTTCCATCAGTGCCAATTGGAGCCAGAGGCAATAAATACCCGTGTCTAATGCAGAGTTGTTTGACCCGGGTGTGAAACTGTTCCCATTGCGGTAAACAGCCAGATGTTAGCGGGTGTTAGTGGGTTTTTCGTGCAGTAGAAAAGGGGCTTTATTGACTGTTCTACAGTCATTAGCTGCTGAATCGTCACTCCTCTCATCAGGAAATCTTCTCACCTACAGACAACAGCCTCAGTGTCTGTTGCAGGCCACATTTTGGCCTTCATTCTGGCTCATAACTGACACCCTTAAAAAATGTTGGTCTCATTTTGACTCTGCATCTGTAGATCAATTCCATACCCGATATGTTATGATCCGTTATAGTTAGGCATGATACACGATGAATAAATCAACATTTTTGTTATCATCACCACCATCTTGACTGTAAAAGAGTCAGGACGGACAAAACCAGATGATCTCTCCATTCCGGTGGTGGTGAGATTTTGTTCCGTCCTCCAAACAGTGTCATACAACACTGATTCAGAAGAGGACTGCTTTGCCGGCCCGATTTTGCAGACTTGCAAATTTTGTTGATTTGGTCTTGGTCTTGATATTTGTGCTTCTGCCATAAGTTGGTAAGCAGGGTACGTAGTTAAATGGTTTCCGTTTAGGTCAGTTTATTGTTGCTGTTTCCTACTTTGTTGTGCTGTCGCCTACAGACAAAGTTAATACTGTTAAAAGTACAATCATAAACAAAACTGGTCAAAGAGATACGGCTGTATTATAGTTATTAAAGATACATTCATCATCATAATTATATCATATCTTCTGAAGCTTGCTGCACTGTCTGTTGGAACTACAAGAATAGTCTCGAGTGACCATGATCCACTTGGGCAGCTTGAACATGGCCGCCTGGTGGAGATCTGCACTCTGCTGAGGGCACTGTTCTGCTCGTTTCAGTTGTTTAAAAATATTTAGTTTTATTTTAGTTTTATTTCTTTGAGTAGACTGTTAGTTTTAGGCTTTTTATGTAACATGGGGGTATTTGTCAGGAGCAAGATTTAAAAAGTTCAAATTAGGTATTACAATACAAACACAACCCTTTGTGAAGGCAGTTGACTCACAGTCATGTAGCCATCTCAGTCTCTACTAACATACACACCACTACCTCCTCATGTTTGTTGTGTTGACAGATTTGACCAAATTGGCAAAACCTAAAACTAAAGACATTTCCTGTATTTTTAATTATTATTCTATTTAGTTTTGTAAGCATACATTATTGTTTCAATTAGTTTTTGGTTTTCTTTGAAGTCTAATTTGTTTTTTTTTTTAGTCAGCTAAAATGTTTCTTCAAATCTGGTTTTAGTTATTAGTTTAGTTTAGGTTAACTATGATGAGTGTGATCTGAACAGCTGTATAACACAAACACAAAAGGATCAAATGTGGGAAAACAGCCTTGTGGAACAAAAGCTCTGGAACAACTTAAAACTAATTGATGTTTATTAAGGTGTTTTCTGCAAGTAGAAGGAAAAACATGTGTTATAGAGCAAACACCTTTTTCTGTTTCTAGCCACACTTAATGTTAAGGGATGGCAATGACTGTCTTTGAGTCAGTCCACCACTTCAGACCAGACTAAAATATTTAAAGATACATTGGATGAGTTGCTACAAATTTTTGAACAGACATGTTCCACAGACGATGGATCCTAATGGCTTTGGTGATAACCTGATTATTTTTTATCTAGCACCACCAGCAGGTACACATGTGTGATTTTAAGTAAAATATTTCAACAACTATTGGATGGCTTGCCAATAAATTTTGTACAAACATTCATGCCCCCCTAAGGATAAGTTGTGATAACTTCAATGACCCCCTGACCTTTCATCTTTAATTCATCCAATACTTCAGTTTATGCCCAAATACCTGTAGGACTAATGATATTCCCATCAGCTTCAGCTTTACTTTGTGTTCAGTGCCAATCAAGCAGCAACCTCTGAGGCTGAAAAATGAAGCCAAAGCAGCAGTGCCAAAAACTGCAGTTCATTGAATGGCCACTTGAGGCTGGCTCCAAAACTGAGTCAATCCCCACTGACCTCCATCTTAAAATGCTCAACTTAACAGCATAAATAAACATGTTTACAGCCTGGTACAAAAACAGTTTTGGTCTCTGCAGCTTATTTCAATATTCATGACAACTGTGCAAGGGGTGAAATTGTTTTTAATAACTTACCTGTTTACATTTCATTAAGGCCCAAAGCTATGTATATTTAAGGGTGGGGCGGCTTGAGTGACAGGCAGGCTGCGAGGCATCGCTACAGTTTGTGAGTCAGATCCACCTCTTGCTCCTCCACAGCTCTAGTTCAAATATGTTCACTTCTTGCTCCAAAAAAAAAAAAAAGATGGCGACGGCCGAAATGCTGAACTCGAGGCTTCAAAACGACAGTCCACAAACCAAAGCGTGACGTCACAGAAGCTACATCCACTATTTATACAGTCTATAATTAGCATGTTAGCATGGTGAGAGGCTAAACTAAAGATGGTCACTGTCACTGTGAGCCTGTTAGCATGCTGATGTTAGCATTTAGCTCAAACTGAGAGTACAGTCTCACAGAGCTGCTGGCACACACACACACACACACACCCGCCCACACCCACACACACACACACACACACACACACACACACACACACACACACACACCTTGAAAAGCATCCTGTCCTGGTCTGTCTCTTGGTTGGTGTCACATGTGTTGGTTGTATGCAAGGGGATGCCAACGTGAAACTATGATGGGGCAAGTTAAATTTAATAATAATTTAATATTACTACCACAATCAATAATAAAAATAGGCTAATAAATATGTAGCTTACATTAATGGAAAAACAAGCTGAATATTTTCTTGACACTGGCAAAGGCATTGGCTATATTGGCAACTGGCACAACCATCAGCAAGTGAAACTGAAGAGACCAGTGTGTCCTTACTAGTTGATCCTGTAGTGTAATATACAGTATGCTGTATATTGTGTTGTCATCCATCACTGTTAGTTTGGATACAAAAAATAACGCTCTAAAATGCACTCACATCTGTATCGGAGAATATATTTTAAAACATATTTGTCTTTAACATTTAAATGTTACCATTTCTTCTTTCATTTTTGTTCATGTTTTTTGGTAGAATTCCCTCTTAGGTAATGTTCCCCTTGTTTTTCCCTTCCAGTGTTTTCAGGAATAGATACACCCGCAGTCTCTAAATGAACAGAGACGAGTTTAACGACTTATGACGTTGCTGGGTTCGTTAGGGTGTAGCCAGAGGCTCATTCTTTACACTGATTCCTGTCACTTTTAAATGCTGTTTATACGATCTCCAACACCTCTGACGGGCCCAACCCAGAACTCCACACGCTCCCAGACTGCAGAACAATGTCACCAGTCTGGATGTAACATGTAAAATCTGCACAATTTGTTTTCCTTCTTCATTTTATTATGTTCACATCTCTCATCTGTTTTCTGTTTCTCTTTACAGTGTCAGTGCATGTATTTGTGTTTTCCAGTTGTTCCTTCCTCACAGCTTCAGTTCATCTTTCAGCTCAAACATCGTCAACTGCTTCGGTTATGTGCATGTTGGTGCTGAGCAGACGGAAGATCTGTTTGCAATAGGAAATATGGGTTTGGTCAACAACACTTAGATGCCTTTGGGTCAGTTTAGTAGGATGCAGTGCCCAGAAGGAAATATCAAGCCTGACCTCAAGTCTAGCAAACACATTTCCACGAGATGTGAAATGAGTTGAATGGACAGCGAGGGGGGAGATGACTGTGTTCATCTGAATCAAGAGAGGGCGGAGACTCCTGAAGTCTCTCTCCCAGCGAGAGGAAACCTGAGCAGGGTCGGTACGGCGCTGGAATCTACCGCACTGGCATCTGCCAGAGCCAAAACCTCATTCTGGAAGTTTGGAAAGCAGAGTGGAGTGACAGCATTTCCTGCATCCATTTAGAGTCCCACAATATGGAAAACATTTAGACCTCTTAAAGAAGAAAAGTCATGTCATAGATTGGTTGTGATTGTTTTTTTGAGTAAATGCGAGTTTTGTAAAGGAAACCTTTTATCTGTGAACAATAACAAATTGGAAACAGAAGGGGAGTTGGTTTGATACTTGATTGTGTGGTCTTGGAGCAGAATCGCTCTTTGTTATGGATTTGTAAAATGAATTATATCAAAATTTCTATGAGAATACTTAAACATCCTCTTTGTCTCTGGAAATGTGCTGCAGCTATTGTCTGGGTGGTGTGGCTGTGTGCCAGGATAACCAGGCATGATATTTACACTAACCACTATTGGACCACTATTTAACCACCATGTGTTGTATATGTTTTCACTGTTTAAAAAATGTAACTGCATCCATTTCAAGCATGCAGGGAAAATGACATGTTAGTCTTGAACCCAGAGAGGAAAGTTTCCTGTCTGTGATTTAACATTAATCATTCCTGAATCATGTTTTCTTAATATGTAGGGACACTGTGTGAGTATGAGACAACCCAGTCAGCATTAATAAATTTTAAACTTTTGCCAAATGAGGTTCAGCAAAACCTGTCAGAGGCCACATGCACATTTTTATGCATGCAAATCTTATTTACATGTTTTCTGTCCACCTCATTCACCTCGATCCAAAAATCAGTCCCTACGTCAAACTCTGGTTTTCATTCACTCGATGGATCCCATGAGATCATCAGTTGAATCACCATTTCTTGTTTCTCTGACATGAGAAAAAGAAAAATGTCTCATGCACTGAACAACGCTACTGAAACAACCCGGTCTCATTTCGAAGTTGTTGAATACCGGTGCTTGGGTGGCAACTTCCACGTCAGACACAAATGAAAAAAGCCATCCTTTCACGTCTGCATGATGTGATGCCTGATGGCATCAGGGGGAAACACAGCCGGACAAAAATGTAAGCAAAGGGGGCGAAAAGAAATTGTATGGGATGACTGTGGCTCAGAGGCAGAGCGGGTTGTCCACTTATCGTAAGATCGTCAGTTCCATCCCGATTCTTCCAGTCCACATGTTGATGTATCCTTGGGCAAGAACTTCCATGGGTGTGTGAATGCGTGCAAATGCTTACTGAGTAGCTGGTGGCACCATGTATGGTAGCCTTGGCCACCATTGTGTGAATGTGTGTGAACAAGTCAGCGTGACATGTAGTTTAAAAAACACTTTGACTGGTCGGAAAGGCGCTATATAAGTGCAGTCCACTTACATTTCCTGTGAGAAAGGAAGTGTATTTTGAAAAGACATGTAATATGCTGAAGTTGACACGGCTTCCCAGAATGTCAACAACATACACACCTAGGCTACCTTGCACGTTGTGTGTACACATGGAAAGTCCACGACCAAGTGGCAATATGTGACAAAGTCACAGTGAGAATGTGTTGATTGAAACATGAAATACTAACAGCAGTAACCATGTTTGTTGTTGGCATATGTCGGCCATTTTTATCAAACGCTTATCACATGGGGACCATAGTTGACATGCTACATTTTCGGTGGTCAAAAAATTTAAGCAGACAAATTAGGTTTATGTTTTACTTAATGGCTTTCTTAATTAGGTTGTTGTGGCAATGTAATCACTGCCTGGATTATGTTCAGAGACAATGTTTCTTACAGGTAACAAAACATTATATTCATGAGCTGCGCAGGCTTTGAAAGTGCAGGACCTTGACACCAGATTGTGTCCAGACTCCTATCTGTGTTTAAAGGGCCAGTGTGTAAAATGGGTTGAAAACAGTGACATCAGTGGTCAAATTCTAGATTGCAGGGCTCACTTGCTCACCTCTCCCGTCGGGTAAATGACGGTGGCCTCGTAGGGACAAAAAGCCTTGCGCACGAGTTTTTCAGGAGTAGGTCTATCTAGCAACGTCGTGAATGTTTATTTAGAAATCTAAACCATGTTACGATATTGTAATGAATCACTCACGAGCAGGAGACCAGAGGAGCGTTAGGGAAAAAGGCCCGTTTATTTGAGCACTCCAAAAACTCCGGTAACACTCCAGGGGGTAAAAGACTCCGTCCCAAACTCTGACTCTTCTAGCGTAACACACACACTCCATACACACATACTCACTTACAGTACCCAGTGGGGCAGCCCTCCCCTCTCTGCTCCACCAATCTCCAGCCCACACACTGACTGACAGCGTAGCCTGTAAACAGAGCTCAGCTGTTTATTTAGCCTAGCAATATCTCCGGACTATAGTAGCTGCAATGGACGACTTTGAACGCGATTTTGAAGAGTTTCTTGTAGCGGACACAGACCCAGAGCCATACCTGTTTGAGCCGGAGCACACAGATGACGAACTCCATGTGTTGGATGCTCAGCGGGCGAGAAGAGAAGCTGAATCCTCCGCTCCCATTTTGCTGCACAGAATGGGATTCGGTGCTACCATCATTGGGGAGATATATCATCAGGAGGAAAAGCGCCACAGAGAGTGCATCACAAGGAGTGAAGTTGCGTCTTCTTTTCCTCGCAGATGACGGTTCGGGTTCATTCTCTCCTGTTGCGTGGTAAGTGTGGTCCATTCGCAAACTTTATAACTAAAGAAACTTTTCACTACTCTATCGACGAACTACTAACACTCTCTGCTGTTTCCTCCTCCTTCTTTCTTCCTTCCGCTGTCTTTGTTGGTTTATTTATACACGCAAAACGCGTTCTCTGGCTGGCTGGATTGTCCGCTCGGTCTGCCGTACGTACATGGCGGCGCAAGATGGCGACCTCTCTAAAGCAAGGCCCTTGCTATATATATATATATATATATATATATATATATACAGTACAGGCCAAAAGTTTGGACACACCTTCTCATTCAATGCGTTTTCTTTATTTTCATGACTATTTACATTGTAGATTCTCACTGAAGGCATCAAAACTATGAATGAACACTTGTGGAGTTATGTACTTAACAAAAAAAGGTGAAATAACTGAAAACATGTTTTATATTCTAGTTTCTTCAAAATAGCCACCCTTTGCTCTGATTACTGCTTTGCACACTCTTGGCATTCTCTCCATGAGCTTCAAGAGGTAGTCACCTGAAATGGTTTCCCAACAGTCTTGAAGGAGTTCCCAGAGGTGTTTAGCACTTGTTGGCCCCTTTGCCTTCACTCTGCGGTCCAGCTCACCCCAAACCATCTCGATTGGGTTCAGGTCCGGTGACTGTGGAGGCCAGGTCATCTGCCGCAGCACTCCATCACTCTCCTTCTTGGTCAAATAGCCCTTACACAGCCTGGAGGTGTGTTTGGGGTCATTGTCCTGTTGAAAAATAAATGACCGTCCAACTAAACGCAAACCGGATGGGATGGCATGTCGCTGCAGGATGCTGTGGTAGCCATGCTGGTTCAGTGTGCCTTCAATTTTGAATAAATCCCCAACAGTGTCACCAGCAAAACACCCCCACACCATCACACCTCCTCCTCCATGCTTCACAGTGGGAACCAGGCATGTGGAATCCATCCGTTCACCTTTTCTGCGTCTCACAAAGACACGGCGGTTGGAACCAAAGATCTCAAATTTGGACTCATCAGACCAAAGCACAGATTTCCACTGGTCTAATGTCCATTCCTTGTGTTTCTTGGCCCAAACAAATCTCTTCTGCTTGTTGCCTCTCCTTAGCAGTGGTTTCCTAGCAGCTATTTGACCATGAAGGCCTGATTGGCGCAGTCTCCTCTTAACAGTTGTTCTAGAGATGGGTCTGCTGCTAGAACTCTGTGTGGCATTCATCTGGTCTCTGATCTGAGCTGCTGTTAACTTGCGATTTCTGAGGCTGGTGACTTGGATGAACTTATCCTCAGAAGCAGAGGTGACTCTTGGTCTTCCTTTCCTGGGTCGGTCCTCATGTGTGCCAGTTTCGTTGTAGCGCTTGATGGTTTTTGCGACTCCACTTGGGGACACATTTAAAGTTTTTGCAATTTTCCGGACTGACTGACCTTCATTTCTTAAAGTAATGATGGCCACTCGTTTTTCTTTAGTTAGCTGATTGGTTCTTGCCATAATATGAATTTTAACAGTTGTCCAATAGGGCTGTCGGCTGTGTATTAACCTGACTTCTGCACAACACAACTGATGGTCCCAACCCCATTGATAAAGCAAGAAATTCCACTAATTAACCCTGATAAGGCACACCTGTGAAGTGGAAACCATTTCAGGTGACTACCTCTTGAAGCTCATGGAGAGAATGCCAAGAGTGTGCAAAGCAGTAATCAGAGCAAAGGGTGGCTATTTTGAAGAAACTAGAATATAAAACATGTTTTCAGTTATTTCACCTTTTTTTGTTAAGTACATAACTCCACATGTGTTCATTCATAGTTTTGATGCCTTCAGTGAGAATCTACAATGTAAATAGTCATGAAAATAAAGAAAACGCATTGAATGAGAAGGTGTGTCCAAACTTTTGGCCTGTACTGTATATATATAAAAGTATAATTATAAGGCTACGAAAACCAAACGAATTTTATTTTATAGTGATTATACACTTATATAAACATATGAATGGGTAGAATATTCAGATTCAGATTCAGATTTGACAATAAACCATGCCAAATATTACACACTGGCCCTTTAAGTAACAAAAGTATTTTGGTTCAGGAAAGACTGTGATTTTGGTTAAATGTTAATAAAAAGTAATTACAAAAATGTTGGCATCAATTGGAGTGAATACTTTATTGACAGTTTACCTATTTTGGTGGAAATTAAACTAAAATTTATTGTCAGTGAACATTTTGCTGATTTGTTCAGTATCAACATTTTTGCGACCTATGTACATTAATTAGCAACATTTCCTTATTATGTTAAAAGGAATTGTAATTCACTTGGCGTTACGTATCCCTCAGAAAGTATTTGCTGTTTCAAATTATATGTATATAAACATAATCTCTAAGAGACAGGGTTGTCATTAGTAAAGACATGGTCTCTGAATTACTGTAAACTTCCCTGTAAAACAGGGAAGTTTGTCTTTTCATATGTTTGTCTTTTCATATGTTCTTATTTTTTTTAAATTATGAGAATTATGACATTAAATTATATAAACACTTAATTTACGTGACACATGTTTTATTACAATTATTCTTAGGTATCCATGTAAGTTTACTTGGGTGTTTGCAACAATTTCAGGTTATATTGTTATTGTTTTAATCCTTTCTTTGTGCTTAAGTTTTCTCTCCAATCTCATATGTAAGTACTGTAATGTAGTATAGACAAATGCATTGTTGCATACCCTGACCTGTAAAATTATGTTCTTAACAACTATTTTGCTATAGCAAATATTTTTGTAAGAAACAAATGCATTATGTTTTTATTTAATTAACATAATAAGGAAACATTTATGTTGAATGTATCTGCACAACATTCAACGTACAATATTTTCACTCCCGGCAACCAAAGCAGGATTCACATTTTTATGGTCACGTTAAAGCAACTCAACATTAGATTAAGGTTAGAATAGGATCGTAGTCTTGGTATTTGGCAAAGCAAATGAGTAATAATTAAACATAGCTAACATTAAAGACTTCAATGTGCTGTGTAAGATTAAGTTATATAAATGTCATATTTTGGCAAAACCCTCGGGGAAATTTGGGGATTTGAGGGAGACACTCTACAAAATCAGAGAGTATTATCTTAAAGCTGTAATAAGATGGTTTTAAAGCTATATATTTCTAATAAAACGACTCTAATGGCGTTCAAGAAGCTCAGTAATGCTTTGTTTATATAGTGAACTTGTATCAGCTCCAGCGTGAGTGGTTATGGGAGTGACTGTTAAGAGTAGAAATAAGTCCATTTAACTGTCAGCTTGGCTACAAGCAGCAAAAACATTAACTAATGGTGTGTTTCAACTGCACGCAGTGTGTGTAAATGTTTCATGACTAATTAAAAAGTTCAGAGATGGACATTGTGAAACATGACAGGCAATAATTATGATTGCTTAGTTCATAAACCATTCCACAAGCTGCACGTCAGTCACTTTCCATGACCTTTCCCAGTTTCAAGACGAGAACTATTTTGAGGAAACCATCAGGTGAGTTGGAAGAAAGAGCTCTTTGGGTGATCTAAGGGGTTAAACAGGAGTCGAAGAGTCTCTTGGCTGCTATTCAAGAGGCGAGCAGCTTCAGGCGGTGCTGGTCGCGGCTCACAGCAGCTGAAAGAGAAGGCTGTCTCCAACGCCTCCCCCCCTCCTGTGTCTCTGTCTCCATATAATTACACTATGGCTGACAGACATGGTGCTTAAAGTAACAAAACAAAGACGGGCTGGAAAATAAACAGCACCTCAGTCATTCAGTGGAAGGGCGAGCCTGAAATGTGTACATTGCTGAGTTTTATACTAATAGTTTAGCGGAGAGGGGAAATAGTTTACAGTGAAAGCAAAGCGAAGTCCTTGGAAACCATAAAGGTGACAGTCAGACATCCTGTTACTCATTTCCATAAATTAATGAGGCAACAAGAAGCTCGACCACAGCTGGTATTATCGTTTCATTTGCAGTGACACCAGTGAGTCATGTCTTTTTAATTTGCACTTTACAGTGATTTCATGCTTAAATTTCAAAAACAAAACTGTGTGTGTGTGTGTGTGTATGTGTGTGTTTGCAAACAGATGTATACAAGTTTGTTTGTGTTTGGATGGGGTTGAGAAAGGGGCAGAAAAAAACAAAGAATTAGAGAGATGGAGGGAGTGCAACCTGACATTTTTTGACACATATTTTGAAATTGAAAATGTAGCTATGGTGGAAAAAAAAGTCTCTGGCCAGTGGTGTGAGGTAGTTATGATGAGCCCAAGTGCATGCTATTATGATGGGCCCTGGTGCGCCCTAGTTACTAGTTATGACGCACGCACATCACGTCTTACTGCTGCTTTTATGTTATACCCACTTGCAGATGTGCGCAGCTTGTCAGTCTAGAGAGATTTTTCACCTAAACTAGCTGCTGTAAATCGTATTGTTTCGTTATGTGATTAAAGACAGATTTAATATCGGACACCATCAACATACATATAACCCCTCAATCATCATTACATATCTGTATATGACAAAAACTACAAAAGAAAATGTGAAATTAATAGTTTAATAGTTTTTTGTAGTTTATGTAGAAGAAGCTTAGACTTTATAGATTGATACTATTTTACAAAAACAGAATACAAAGATGGAGATGGGTTTGCCTTTTTGAGGGCATGTATATTTCCAGGTGGCAATCGGGCCCCTCCACCCCACAGGCCTGTGCTACCACACTGTCTGCACTGTCTATAGCTACGCCCTTGTCTCTGGCACTAAATGGAAACTCACTGTCATCTTATTATACCTGACAATTTAAATATGATCAGTGCTCAGCAATGATTATGTATATTTTCAAATTCTATTTCAGGTATAGGTATTTTGTGATGTGTTTTATGTCAAAGAACAAAATGTTAAAGTCTCTTTAGCTTGTGTTAACTACAGACCTTATTTCAGGCATCTAACCAAAAACTCATTCAAAAAACCCACTGACTTTAAGTCGAGGGAACTGGGAGTGCTAAAACACTAACTCAATTCTGGGTTTTAATACTTGTTCCTGCAGCACTGTGTTTGCTGGTTACAGCCCCAGATTTATTTGACCATTCACTCTCATAGCAACAAAAAATAAAAAGTAGATTTTTAGCTGCTGATCTGATAAAGATTAAAGATCTGGCAAAGTTTAGCGGGCATTTGCGATTCATTTCTTTACATTTAAAGCAGACTGGCTCAAAACATCTGAAAGCTTGAACCCAAAAGCACAACTCACAGACAGGTAGATAATCTGGCAAAGACAGAATGGAGATGGACCAGTATATATATATATATGCTGCTAGATTCATCAAGGAAATGAGGAGCAGGTGAGGAAGTGGGCAGAGATGGTCAGGTGATGCAGGCAGGCATATATATTCTTGCAGTAAAGCAATCAAACAAATCAGCAGAGAAATCAAAGTTAAACTATCTCTTAGTTTGAGCCCTGACAGTGTGAGTGTGATTTGTGCTGTATACAGATGGTGATGTACCAAAGGTCCAAACCTCTTTTTTCAAAAACTCTGGGAAAATGGAGACAGGATACAGGCAGTAGAAAAATCACAGATGTAATTAATACAATTAAGGATGGCTAGATCAGTTCAGCTGCTTCTGTTTCAGGTTCCTGGTGTTGTGCATGCAACTGAACCATCAATAATGTTAATAGTAACACCTGTTTTGTCTGCTGTGACACTTAAAATGCCTGTTGTGATAAAAAAAAAAAAAAAAATCCAGAATAAAGTCTTATTCCAAAATCCCAAATTTTGACTGCAGCTTCACATAACATTTAGCAAGCTCAGTTATCAAGACGATGAACAATTTTCTGATGAAAAACGCCACAAAATCAACTTTATTCCAATAATTATTATCTGAACCAGACTTGATCATGTTTCTGGCTAACCAGCATGGCATCACCGCAGCCTTTTCATCATTTGTCTTGTCTTTGTTTTATTGAAAGGACCCGAGTTACTTAAATTCTTTAAATTATAATCTTCTTGCCAGCCAAAATGACACTTACCTTTTCCTAAGGTTGGATCAAACTATGAAAGATAAAAGTAAACCCAGTGCAGAAGGACTGGACAATAGAGCCTAACACAAACTAAACCATTTACCATTTACACAAACCATTTCTGTCATACAGAGAAAAGAGCAGACAGGCACATTGATTTCATGGAAAATATAATTTTAATATTTAAACTGGGCACAGAAGAAATGCTTCTAAGAGTGAAGTAACTGAAAACCTATAACCTTATTAAGGAACTGAACTGAGGCTACAATAAGTTTGCACCTGTATCACTCTAAGATAAATTTATTTTGATGTGTTTATCAATATTAAAATGACTGATCCGATTGAATTGAGGTGTCTTTAACAGCTCTGACCTCTGTGTCACGGGATGTTAACTCTTCACTCACTGATGGTTCTGCAAACACCCTCCATATTTACAGGACAATTACTTAAAACTGTGAGTTGACCCTTGACAAATTTGTTTGTTGCTTAGATATGATTAAATTTCAGCATTTTCCACTTCAACAATCCTGGACTATACAGTCAGGTCCATAATTATTTGGACAATGATACAGTTGTTGTCATTTTGGCTCTGTACACCACCACAATGGGTTTTAAATGAAACAATGAATACCTGCTTAAAGTGCAGACTCTCAGCTTTCATTTAAGGCTTTTTTCAAAAATGTAGTATGAACCGTGTAGGAATGACAACCATTTCTTCACACAGTCCCCCGCCTTTAAGGGCTCATAAGTATTTGGACAAACTAACATAATCATCAATTAAACAGTCAGTTTTAATACTTGGTTGCAAATCCTTGACTGCCAAAACTGAGGGCAAAACACCCAAAACACAAGCAGGAAGTGCAGACGGCTGCAGTAAAGGGCTGGCAGAGCATCACCAGGGAAGAAACCCAGCATCTGATGATGCCTATGTGTCCAACACTTCAGGCAGTCATTGACTGTAAAGGATTTGCAACCAAGTATTAAAACTGACTGTTTAATTGATGATTATGTTAGTTTGTCCAAATACTTATGAGCCCTTAAAGGCGGGGGACTGTGTGAAGAAATGGTTGTAATTCCTACACGGTTCATACTACATTTTTGAAAAAAGCCTTAAATGAAAGCTGAGAGTCTGCACTTTAAGCAGGTATTCATTGTTTCATTTAAAACCCATTGTGGTGGTGTACAGAGCCAAAATGACGACAACTGTATCATTGTCCAAATAATTATGGACCTGACTGTATGTAACAAACATCAGTAATATGTGTGGATGTCGTCATTTATTAAACACTAGGTTACACAGTAGGTGCCAGTTGTTTATTTATATGTTTATTGACTACTTAGGAGCTATCTGTCACCGTCTTTCTTTGGTAGTGAGGATGACATTAATAAACACTGATGTGCAATCAGCAACAAGACAGTGAGGAGATGTCTGAGCTGTCTGCGGTTTCACACAAGAGGCCTCGCTAACAGCGGAGCTATCGATCCACATGCACTCTGAGCAGCAAAGTGACAAAACACCGTCAAGATGATGATGATGGTGCGATGAGGGGAGATGAGTGTGGATTTTGAGGTTGGAGTGTTTTCACTTGTGCTGCTTCAGATGTCTGCTCTTGGGGGAAAAATCAGAGCTGAATTATCACCTTAAAACATTTCTTATTATTAATGGATTGATTTATTTTGTTAAGTGTTTTAATTGTTGTCTTGTTTTACTTAAGGTGCTTTACTCAAAATTTAAAAGAACACTATTGATTTATTGTTAGTTGTTGTGTTAACTATAAGGCAGTCTTTTTTTAATAACACTGAATAAACAGAATTGATGAGTTGGTAACACTGGTAAAAGAAATTACTTGTCATTAATATGTTTTAAGAAGTTAAAGGTCTAGTGTGTAGGATTTAGTGGCATATAGCAGCTGATTTTGTAGATTGCAACCAAATGAAACTTCTCCCGTGTACCCAGCGTGTGAGCAGGCTCAGACTGGCCATTGGGCAATTCTTTCAAATGCCAGATGGGCCGGCCCACCTTGCAGGCCGCAAGACTACCACTGACAATGTTGGAAGAATAACTGTAGTGGAAAAAATAGAGAAAAGAAAGACCTGCCACCTGCGAACCACTTGGTGTTGGAACAGCCCATCTGATAAAGGGTTACACACTCCCAAAATTGTCAGTAGCCTACCTGTAAGATAGGTGCAGTGGTACCAGCCGTCATCATCTTCCTCACCCCTTCAAGTGGATCGTTATGTAGTGTCAGAGGTTAAGCAGGAGAGGTCACATGGGAAATAATTGAAATCAAGACATAATGAGCGTGAGTAAGTGGAATGAAAATACAAACTAGATGCACAAAGGAACAAAAAAAGGAAAAGGTGGAGCAGATAAGGTCGGAGACAAAAAGAAAAATGTACCCGAGGCTGATACTGCAAAGTGTTTCTAACATTAGCAGCAGTGATGACAAAAACAACAGTCTGCTGGCGGCACCAAATGAAGAGGAGGAAAGAATAAAAAAAAAGCTAAAATGTGAATGGCCCTTTTAGAGCCAGAGTTTGGTTTGTCCGTTCTGGGCTTCTGTCAAAGAACATGGTGGTGCAACAGGATGATTTCCATGGACAATGCTAATCACGGCACCACTGTGCCTACATACCAGACAAAATTAAGTAATTACAATTACATATTAAGTAAACTTAACAAGGATCCAGATACAAAGTAAACATACCTTCAAACTGATATTTACTTACCTTTTTGTTGGCAGTCAGTTTCCTAATATTTCTGAAAGAACAACTTAACACCCTGTTTGCTGACTTCAAGTAGTTGTCTTTGCAAACAGGCATTAAAGATAAATTATGCAGAATTGTCAGTTAAATATGTTAACACGCTCACCAGCAAAAGGGAAAGTAAAAGCCAACCACAGATTCACTCTCATTTGGCGTTTTGCCTCGTTATATTTCTGTTTTTCATTGCTGTAACTCTTGGGTGTTGTTTGCTGTCTGGCACCTGGTCGCTACCTTTTTATAAGCTCTGGCACCTGAGTGCTGTGGTAGTACACGCCCATAAACGTACCAAACACAGAAAATAAGAAGAAAAATAAGAAACTACAGGCAGAGGGCAGAGTCTCTGCAGAAAAATTCACTTCTAGTGGGTCATAAGTGATGATTGGGAAAATTTAATTCAGTATGAGTCTTGTTTTTTTAAGGAAAATCCTGCATAGTTAATCATTAAACTTTCAACCTTGAGTCATGTTCAAATGGCCTGAAAAACATATTTGTTTTCCTATGTTGTTAATGTTTTGACCCCTCAGATTCAAGTTCTAACCCTTTCCAGCGCCCTCAACCCACAGGTTGGGAACCACTGCTTTAAAACATGCAGTTAAGAATGGTCAGTAAAAATATAAAGCATAAATGATCTGCACTCAAGGAGCTAAAACTTGTAAACACTCTTCAAATGATCAGTCATCTTGTTTGTTGCAAAAACAGAAAACGTCTTCCATTAATTACCCATCCCTGATGTATTCATTAACATAATTATAACATCATAATCTGGACAGGGATAATTA
Organism: Epinephelus lanceolatus; assembly: GCF_041903045.1. Lineage (NCBI taxonomy): Eukaryota > Metazoa > Chordata > Actinopteri > Perciformes > Serranidae > Epinephelus > Epinephelus lanceolatus. The sequence continues at coordinate 14,204,988 of NC_135735.1, forward strand.
TACGGTGAAGGGGTGGAGCTGGAGAGCCAGCGGCAGAATTAGCTCGTTTTTTCTTCAGTTCACAGTGAGGTCAGCGCACACCGCAGCCCTGAAGACAAGGGCCAAAAACCCTCCTCGCTCCTCGCTCGCTGCCTGGGATCCGTTTCATCGTCTCCATGACTCTGAATCCTGACAAAGGAAAACAATTAAGACAGGAGACTGGGCAGGGGTGTTTTCAGATGAGAAAACCAAAAAAGAGATGGAAGAGAAACATGGTAAGTTTTTTGGACAAGTCTTGCCAGCAGCAACTCTCCCACCCTGATCGCTCCTCTGAATCCTTCCATTGTATCCTAACCACAAATCCCACACTTTGCCTGGAAAAGCAGACAGGAGACTTGACTGAAATATACATTGGAATTTTTTGGGGGGGTGTATGGGAATGAGCTTTTATGAAATGTTTTATCCAGTTCTGGATGTTGTTATATATAAACAAGAGTTTAAAAGCAAGAAACTGTACTTTTTGTGTGCATACTGCAACACCAGAGAGATTTTTGAATGCTGCAGTGCTTCATTTTTCCTCAGGAGTGCTGCGACTTTGTAATCAACCCCTCTTTACTTTTACAGCTAAAGTTAATTACAGGTTTCAGCAAGCAGCCTGCAGAGGTTCAGGGTCAAAACAAAAATGCCTGAGCTGAGCGAGGTGCTGCCGCCACTTCTTGAGCACTCGTTTCTAGAAAGGTTATCGCTTTTTCATCTCACTGTTCTTGCTCTTCAGCCCAAATATGAGTTTCCATAAATAATTGTGTTGTTGAGAGAGTCAAACAGGATGCCATTACGCTATAAACACAGAACTTTCTCCTACCAGAGTGGGTTTGGGCCTGAGTGCCCTGCTGTGGTTTGTTGTGTAATCTCTCAGTTATGCACTTTATTTTCTTACCACTGGCACTGTGACGCCTTTCAGTGTTTTCCATCGCCACTGGTCCCTTTTTTAATGCCAGGGAGACAGTTAAAACTTGATGATGATTTATGCAGTTTGAACACATTTAAAAAAGCATGTACTGCATGTGTAATGAAACATTTTGCAGACACAAATGACAAAACATTTGGACATGAACATTCATTTTTGACCTTCGGGAACAATGCAATCAAAATTAATCTACACTCAAAGGTCCACTTACTTGCTTTTCAGAACTTTTAATTGCAATGGCTCAGGGGTTATTACATGACCCATTGCAAGGTTTTACTTGACAAAAGAGGTGTTTTGATAATATCACCACAACACTAGATGTGTGAGGCTGAGTTGTGCTTTAAATATATTATAATGTAATATTTAATTACATTCTTTTATTTACTTTGTGATAGGAGTGATTGTGAGCTGTGCACATACTTTAAAGGGGACCTATAATACATGTCCTTATTTTTTGTCATATATATGTAGTGTTACAATGAAGGATGTTCATATCAAACCTGGCCAGAGTTTCAAATAATAATAATAAAGGTTAAGTATGTAAAAATAATCCATGTGAGCAAAAACCTCAGGCTTCAGACACTTCCGAATACTGACGACAAGATTACGTCAGATCATGACAGATTTCTTCATATGGTAATCTGCTGCAGGAACACTGCTGTTATTATGTAGCCTACTCTGCTACATGAAGCTACATGCTAACGTCAAGGAACCATGTAACGCTGGTTGCTGATGTTGTCATTTACCTGCTGACACGTCTAGTTGTGAAGATTCAGATTTAGAATCTTTATTTGGTAATTTCTTCACAGTAGAAAGTGCTGCTATAATCTGTTACAGGCCTTCCCTGGCTGCACTGATGATGTGGACAGACACCAAGAGAGCAGATATGCAATTATGACTGCTGGGTGATACATTTAGTGATGTTGACCAATGTCAAGTCTCTATTTGCGTCAAGACAATACATGCACAACAGCATGCACTGGGGCCCGTCTGAGTAGATAAGGTCGTCTGATTCAGTGATCTCTTTTAAATCTCTTCTAAAAACACATTTTTACCGAAAAGCCTTTTTTGATTTTATCTGAGTTGTGTCATTTATTGTTTTCATGCATTGGAATTGTATACTTTATGTTTTAGTTGTTCTGTAAAGCACTTTGTAACATATATTTTGAAAAGTGCTATATAAATAAAGGTTATTATTATTATTATTATTATTATTATTATCATTATTATTATTATTATTATTAACTTCCTTAGCCACTGACCAGGAGTTACACCAGATAACCTCCATTTTGCTTTGTCTCACTACTGAAAATAAGACTTGCAGTTGCTGTGTTTCCTTCACTATGACAGAGTGACGATGGCAGTGTTGCAGCGGAGATTGCTGTGTTAGATACGTGATACTGAAAAGGATTCTTCAACTCCCTTAATATCTCGTTTTCACAGTCAACAATCTCCAGTTGGAAACTTTTGAGACGTAGTTGAAAAATCCAAAAAACTACAAAATGGACCTTTGACCTTAAAATATACATTTTACCATCATTGATGTTGGAATTGTGTCATTTAACAAGCAGTAAAATGGAAATAAACAAATATCTGAACATTATTTTGCTTTAGTGGTGGGTATTTAGTTTTAATCAAATGATATTTGTCCCCAAAAAGCGCTAATAAATGGACGTTAGTAGCTCAGTCCATAGGGACTTGGGTTGGGAACCAGAGGGTCACCTGTTCAAGTCCCCGTCCGGACCAAAATATGGAACGTAGACTGGTAGCTGGAGAGGTGCCAGTTCACCTGCCGAGGTGCCCCTGAGCAAGGCACCGAACCCCCCAACCGCTCAGAGCGCCTGTCACGGGCAGCCCACTCTGCCCATCTCTCCACTTAGTGCATGTATAGGTCCAGTTTGTGCATGTGTGTGTTCGGACCTGTGTGTAATTGACAAACAGAGTGAAAAACTGAATTTCCCTTCGGGGATTAATAAAGTATATAAAATTTAAAAAAAAACATTAAAATTAAAAAAGTTAGCTCCGCTCCTTTCACTTCACTTGCTGTTTATCAGACAGCAAGTCTGATAAACAACTACCACTTCTATCTGTCCACTAAACGTGAAGCTACAGCCAAAAGACAATTTGAAAAAAGAGTAAAATCTGACTCAATGGAGGTTCTAGATATTGTGCCTTCAGAAATATCTAAAGGAAGAAAATAATTAGGGCCAGGATGATGGGTGGGGAAGGGCTGTTGTATCATATAAGGTATTGCTGCAGTCGCCTCAGGGTCATGTCTACTTTTGTTTGTTCTGCACACTGATGTGTACTGTGTGGTGCTATGGAATGTGTCTGCCCAAACGCTGGCATTTTTTTCTGTTCTTCTTTTTGAAAATCTTAGTAAAAATATTTTGGAATTAAAATTAAAAGACAATTAACTTAGCTTAGCTTAGCATAACTTCTGGGAACAGGTAGCCTGAGTCTGTCCAAAGGTAAACCAGCACCTCGAAACATTCCTGTAAACACTGAAAAGAGCATCTGTTTCTTTATTTTGTGAGAAAACAGGCCAAATGTTTGTCAAAGTCAACCCTGCACGTCAATGACAAGTCAAATAGTAAAAACTAATCTACAGGTAAGAGCACTTGAGACCACCACAGAAACCTTCATTTAATACAAATACTTTATTGACAATGTGTGTATGGCATACTGTTTGATGGAGTTGCTAAATCATGAGAACATAAACCAGGTTTGTTTTATTTTTACAGTTTATATTTGCAAAATGACACTGAGAGACTGTAATGCATATATAGAATCAAAAGTGCATATTCTTTTTCCTTTTTTATTTTGTCCATATACACATTACACTATACATAAATAATTGCATTGTAAAAATGACTCAAGTATTTACATGTATAATATATTTTATATAATATATAAATTTTATATTAAATCTAGGTAGATTACAATTAGGATACTGGGTCGGGAAACCTCATGTGAGTCTGTGTGTTTGTGTGCTATCTGTGGTTGTTGAGTAGCACTTCCAGCCAGCACGGACAGGAAGTGATGAACTGTCTGGAGTAGCAGGGGCCCCATCCTTTAGCAAAACTGATGCGAACACTGTGTGGGTCCCAGGGCCCCTCCTGGCACTCGGGCTTCACGCCGTGCTCCGTCATCCAACTGGAGCGCTCACAGTCAAACACCTTGAGGGAGAAGCCCGGCATCACCCTCTTCACACTCAGCCCTCGAGCCCTGGGTGGGTCCAGAGTGGGGGAGTGGACAAACACCGGGTGCTGGCTGCGGTTGTACATCCACACTCCGTCCGGCTCCCGGCTCAGCACGATGCCGTAGCCGATTTTACTGCGTATCTGTTGCACACTGCTGCTGCTGCTGCTGCTGTTCCCTCCGCTTCCATGGCTGGGGTGTCCGTGAAGACCAGATATGCTGTGGCTGCCTGGGTCATCACGGCGACTGTGGTAGGCGTTAGCGTGGAGCTGGCCCAGGCAGAGGCCTGTGCCCTGAGGTAGGTCATAGAAGATGTTGAGCGAGGGCTCGTAGGCTGGATAAAGGCGACCCACGCGTGTGCGCTGCTCCCAGTAGGCAACACTGCACCAGTGAGAGCGATGTCCGCCGGAAGTCGAGGAGCCGAGGGAGGTACCAGTGTCTGAGGGGAAGAGGAGAGGAGAAAGAGTTAATGTTTGCATTGGTGACAAAGAGTGTGTGCAGTAAGACAAGTGTTCATGTGGCCAGAATGTGATCTAACCTTCTTAATCTCAATCCTGTTGATGCTAATCAATACTCAAACAAGACTTACAAGACAACCCCTAGTTTTCAAACTGAGACTGAACACATGCATCCATCATACCACTGAAATATTTTAAGTCACAACAGCAGCAAGTTGTAGAAGGCTTTTATTTCCATTTCATACAGCAAAAGAGAGGATTTCTCCCTCTGCTTGATGAGCAAAATTCATAACAACCATAACCTTTAGATCCACAGACGAGTAACAAAATAAAAGAAGTGCTTCAGAAGTACTTCATTCTCCTTGTCATAGATTCTCCAAATCTCTGAGCTCTACTGGTGGGCTGAAACACTGTTCTTCCAAAAGATAATCCCTCATTTGGTGGTGGAGAGCACAGTCTAACTCCCAGAGGTACTAAACTGGGTTGCAATCTGATGGCTGCAAAGGCTATAGGATAAAACTGGTAGATGAAACAATACATGCACAGCATTATTTCACTCCTTACTTCACTTCTTACTTTATTCAGACTAGGGCTGTAAATTACATCTGTTGCATTGCTTATCCTTATGTTCTATAGTCCCTGTTAAAGGTATACTATGCTAAATCATTCTAAAAAAAATTGTATTGTATTTCTTTCTTAATTTACTGTGTTCGGGATGTTTCTGAGAGTGTAGCCCCCTTACAAAAACAGTGTCAGGTGAGGTGGGGACTTTCTAAAAAGGTAGCAACCAGGTAGTAGCAGCATGCATCCAAGAGGAAGCTGTAAAAGTTGTGGACTCAGCACCAAAAAAATAAAGCCAGGTGAAACGCCAAGCGGACAAAGCTTGTTTCAAAAAGAGAGTGAATCTGAGGTTCAATTTCATTTTCACTGGCACTGAAGGAGAGGATGGGGATGAAGACTTATGTGGAGTTGGCCTGTTTTCTGTAGGACACGCAAGTGCCCCTGTTCAGCTCACATAGCTTGTGAAAGTATAGTTTTTCCTGTTACAAAAACTGTCCCAGACCTACAATAGTAGCTCGCAGTGTACGTACAAACAGTTTAGAGAGGAGGGGCCGAATTCAAATGTTGCATTTAGAAATAGTCAAATGAGGAATATAGAATAAAAGAAGAACTGGGAGCTAAACAGCAGTGAGTGGTTATTTTTCTGTGTTTTTATGTTGGTCTAAGGACAGAGGTGTTGTCTGCCAGGCTGCTCTCGTGCACAGTTCATACGTATACCTATAAAAACTAATGCACCACAATTCGTATATAACCCACATAATCATGAACCAGTAATTCATGTACAAACCATGTAATCAAGAAGGGTATGATCACATGAACAATGCACTAATGGGAGTAAAGTAGCCCATGTAAGGGGATTAGTTGGGGTGGTGGATGGGTCAAAAAACACAGGACTTTCACTGGGAGGAACCAAACTGAGTTATTTTACGGTACATCGTCACCACATTTCTTTTCCTAAACCTAACCTATGTAACTTTACTTGCCTAAACTAAATCTATATAGCGTTACACTAAATATATAATGTTGTTGTGGAGCAAACAAATAAGATTCCATGCAAACTGTTGTGTGTGCATTTTTGTAAGTTATCATAAGAACTGTTGAATGAGGATATGTTGCGTATGCTGTACAGATTGTAAGGCCCCTTGAGGTAAAGTTGTGATTTGTGTTATAAGGTTTTATAATAAAACTGACTTGAATTAAAAACAACATCTCCACACTCATCAGACCACTGTGTGACCTCTTGTACTCTGTATGGAAGCGTCTGCATTCGCTCTTTTTCTTCACTCATTTGTTCATGTTTTTCCTTTAATTTGTCACTCACCTGTATATTTTGAAAAGGTGCTTAAACTGCCAACACTAAACAGCCCACTTCCTCCTCTGACATCCCTCATCATCTCACGTCCAAAACACTCCTTCAGGTCCGGAGTTAAAGAGGAGCAGCAGAGAGGGGAGCAGGGGGGGCGGGAAGCATTCAGCTCTCTGTCAACCTAGCGCATGCCCGTGAACCCTTGACCCCCCAGCCCTCATGCTATCAGCTCACATTAACTCCCACACAGAGTGATGCCATTATTTTGCTCCAGAGACTCTATTGACACAGAGGATTTAAAGACCCATGTGCCTGTGGCCCCATTCCTTTCATATTCCCGCGGGCACCCCCTCTTCATCCACCAGGGGCCGGAATGGCTGCGGCCCTTCTCCCATTAACAAGCTGCTTTTAGGGTGAAACCAGGACCTAGATTAGGCTAGGTGTGTTATGTTTGCACAGCGGCCATTTTTGTTTCGGGGCGGGGGGGTAGAAGAGGCTGTGGTAGTATGGGGAGCTGGAAGGAGGAGGAAGAGGAGGATGTGTATGTGAGTGTTTGTACGCAAATACAAGCGCACACACACACACTAGATGATGAGATAGGGCCTCACACATGCACACGTACACACACAAATTGGAACTTCTGATCCAAACAGTATGACTATCACACACACACACACACACACACACACACAATTGCACTTCTCATCTGAGGCCCACGTGTGTCATTAGTGAATTCCAGGCTGGCAACTCCTGCGGTCTGGAGTTTTTACAGCTCTCCAATAAGAGAGCAGGCTGCTCAGCTAGCAGGATCTCTCTCTTTCTCTCACTCTATCTCTTTCTGACTCCCTCTTACACACAGACACACACACAGACACACACAGACACACACAGACACACACAGACACACACACACACAAACACACACACTTTTACAAGCCATGCTCTTCCCTGTAATAAGGCAAACACAAACATGTCTGGGGAAACACAGGGAGACTTTATGAGCTCACGATCAAATTAATTCCCAAAGAAGACATAAAACAAACTGGGACTTTTTAGGGTTTTTTAGACATAGTACACTTTAATTTCCACCATATAATGAATGATGCTGCAGAGGGTATAGTATTAAATCCTGGCTTTTAAGTTTCAAATGAAACCTAAACCCTATAGAAACCTAAATTCAGGAATATGATTCAGTTTTTATGCACCATATATCCGAAAGAAGCTCTTATAACTCCTGTTTAATCTGTTTTATTCTACTTAATTTTGTTTGTATCTTCTATTTCATTTTACTGTTTTTCAAACCTATCTATTCATCTTTTTATATTGTTTTGTGTTTCTTTTACACTTTGTCTTAATGCCTTTCATGTCTTATTTAAGCACTTCGAATTTCCTTGTTGCTGAAATGTGCTTTACAAATAACTTGCCTTGCCAAAAAAGCTTTAATACTTCATATTCATACTTTTGAAGGTCCAGTGTGGAGGTTTCAGTGGGATAACTGGCACAAATAAAATATAATAAAATAGGTGTGTTTTCTTCAGTGTATAATCACCTTAAAGTAAGAATCGTTATGTTTTCACCTTAGAATGAGCTGTTAATATCTACATAAGTAGCGGGTCCTCGTCCACAGAGTTCACCATAATGCACCGCCAAGTTTTTACAGTAGCCCGGAACAGACAAACCAACCACTGGCTCTAGATAGGACCATTCACATTTTCGCATTGGCCACTGTGGTTAGCAGTCCCGCTGCAACTAGCAGCATTGGAAAAACATCGATTTATAACATGAGAATGATAATTCGGCTCTGGGTAAAAACCTCCTGAATATCTGGATCTTAAGTTATCAGAAAAAAAAGATCAATTTCAATCAATCAATCAATTTTATTTATAAAGCCCAGTATCACAAATCACAATTTGCCTCACAGGGCTTTACAGCATACAACATCCCTCTGTCCTTAGGACCCTCGCAGCGGATAAGGAAAACTCCCCAACGTTAGCCAACACATTCTCACTCCGACCTTGTCACATATTGACGTTTGGTTCTGGACTTTCCATGTCTACATAACACGTCTACATACGACGTGCAAGGTACCCTGGGTGCGTTGGTTGTTGACGTTCTGGGACTGCATCCAGTGATGCCTGTTATATGCATTGTGCATGCACTTCTTTCAAAATACACTTCCGTCTTCACAGGAAATTTAACATTCACATACAGTCTCTTTCAAAATAAACGCACTATATCGGTACAATATGGCAAAATTGATGGTTTTTTTCCCCTCCCACCAGCCTCAGACCCACTGCCCCACCGTGTTTCCCCCTGACACCGCCAGGCTGCGCTTAACTATAATGGCAAATGGCCGTGTGTCATGCTGACTTTTTTTCGTTGCTTTCTGATGCCCCAAGTCACTGTCCAAACACCAGATTTTGACAACTTAGGAGTGAGACTGGGCTCCATTAGCAGGAGCTGGGCTAGGGTCTTCATACTGCCAAACAGCGTCAGAGAAACACTGATTTGTAACATGAAATTGCTTTATTCAGTATTTTACCATGCATATACGCAAAATGTTGGTTGTCATCAAGTCTGTTTTTATAGATCACACCTTTTGCATGAGTGTAAGTGGTGTACACCTCTTTCGAGCCTCGTTTTATGCGTACACAATGTTTATAAATGAGACTCCCTGTTCCGTCTCTTTTGGAGAGGACGAGACCTCTGCTGATAATTCTACTTCCTGGAAAAACCTCCTGAACAATGAACACTGAAGGAATTCTAACCAGGAGAAGTTTCAGTTGGTTGCAATCTACAATCCTCACCACTAGATGCCACTAAATCCCCCTGAATCATACACACTGCTCCTTTAATTTACTATTCAGCATTAACCTGAATTTAATTGTTGTTGGTCATTTGTGTATTTACTTTATCATTTACTATGACTGTATAATACTATTTACCTTATTCATTGTATTGCATTTGAGTTTAATTTCAAATTACTGGGTTAAAAGTATTACTGGCAACTTGTTTTATTTCTATTTCCTTGTTTTCTGCCATGTTAAACTGTCCATATATCTTATTGGGGGGCACTGAGGGGTGAATCTGCTGTGAAGTCAAAACCACTCCATCACGATTTCAACCAGTGTTTGACAGTGCGAGTGGTACAGCATGTCATGTTTAATGTTTCTGGCACAGTCCTTAGTGTCATCATACTCAGCCTGGCTATCATCCAACTAAAAGGTATAATGAGCTTGTGTGAGACTGTCGAGGGAGAGCGGGCAGGGAGGGAGGAGGGGGAAGGAGCGGGTGGGCAACCAAACTTCTTCAATGGAATTTTAAAAGACGGGTTCAGACTGGAGGTTATCAGCATGTTTATGTTCGAGCGGAGGAAGTCAGAAAAACGTGTGTTAGTGTGTGACTGCGTGAACCTGCGTGCCTACATCTGTATGTGAGGGCTGGCAGCAATTACAGCGTCCTGCAAGCATTTACGCCAACCACCATTTAACAGCTCTGTTTACCAATTAGATAAGTAGCCTTTGTTATTTCATTTCAAAATCACTGTCTCTTAGTGCCAATCTCATGGAAACGCCCCGGTACACTTCACAGTTTTTATCCAAAGCCTAAACAACAGTAGAAAGAAAGGTGGAACATAAAACAAATAACTTGTTGTAATTAAATCCCAGTAATCCACAAGTTAAATCTGTAGACTAGCTTTCTTTTGGGGCTGATAAAAAGCAGTCAGACAGGCAGCTTCCTGTCGGCTCCCCACAGACTGTTGAACCTGGACTTCAAACAATGACAGCAACACTCATCTTTCCTTTCTTTCCTCCTCTTTCTTTTCTCTTTCTTTCTTTCTTTCTTTTCTCCCCCCCCATCACAACTGAATAGATATTACAGGAGTAGTTCTGGGAAATACCTGTATTTGTTTTCTTGCTGAGAGTTAGATGAGAAGATTGATAACATTCCCGAGTCTGTACGATAAATATGAAGCTACAGCCAGCAGATGGTTATCTAGCGTGTCGCCACAAACACTAAACACAGCGCATCTGGTTCTAGTGCATAAATGTACAGTTCTAATGTTACAGTGATGTCCATAGAAAATAAACTTAAACTAAACTAATATTAGTTTAGGATAAAGACTGGGAACTGGAGGAAACAGCTAGACTGGTTCAAAATCTGCCAAAACCAGCCACAATGGTTTATAAGCTCACTCATTAGGCCATTATGTCTCATTTATTTAATTTGTACAAGAAACAATTGTAAAAAACAACTTGTGGTTTAATAGGAGATTATGTGCCAAATTATTTGTTGCTGACTGACAACCTTACTGTGACGACAAAACTCCAGGAGGTTACTAACCCCCCATACAATCATAAATGTCATCTTCACACTCTTTTGAGACTGTCCTCCGCACAAAATATGACCACATAGTTTGTTTGTACAGGCAGCTTGCTGTGTTTGTATTGTGTTTATTGTTACTGGCACTAGTGGCCATTGTTATAATGATGGGAGCAATGAGGGAAGTCAGGTGACATAGTATAAAAAGTGACAAAGTCCGCACAAGAAGGAGGACAGGGTGGATGGACTGGTCAAACAAACACAGGACTTCCACTTAGAGGACTGTTGTTTGTGTCCTGTGTAAATGCTATGTATATACGCAAGTTAAGTTACTTACAAATGTACTTATTTTAACCTAAACCACGATCTCTTTCCATAACCTAACCAAGTAATTTTGGTGCACAGTGTAAGGCATCCTTAAAGTGTACAGTGGGAGGATGTGAAGACGCGTTGTCCACCTTTATGGTCATTGGGTACTACATGTTTATACGTGAGCTCTAGAGGTGCTAAGTGGATTTTTACCTGGATGAACGCTAGCTGTTTCCCCAACGCATTCTCACTCCAACCTTGTCACATATTGACGTTTTGTTCATGGACTTTCCACGTCTACATACGACGTGCAAGATACCTTGGGTGCGTTGATTGTGAACGTTCTGGGACACGTCCGTTTTCACAGGAAATTTAACGTTTACATACAGTCTCTTTCAGAATAAATGCACTTCAACACCACAAATTGACGATTCTTTTCCATCAACAATAAACACACGTGGTTAGGTTTAGGGAAAAAGAACAGGGTTTGGCTTTAGAATTGTATGCAATGCGAACACTGCCCTTTCAGGTACAAGTAAGTGTCTGTTGGACCCATCCACTACCCCTCCCGCCTGCCCCACTTGGACTTTTGCGGCCTTAACTTTCATCCTTGTCCTGCCACGTTTCCCCGACACTGCCGGAAGCCATTAAACTATAACGGCAACTGGCTGCGTATCATGCAGACATTTAAGGATGTCTTTTTTTGTTAGTTTCTGATGCCGCAAGTCACTGCTCAAGTGCCGGATTTCGACGCCTTCAGAGTGAGACCGAGCTCGTTTCCCCCTGTTTCCAGTCTTGATGCTAAGCTAAGCTAACCGACCGCTTGCTGTAGTTTGGACAAAGATGAAAGTTGGATGGATCGTCTCATCTAAGTCTCAGCTAGAAAACAAAAACTACATTTCCCAAACTGTCAAAATATTCCTTTAAACTCCAGTCTGAGCTGCAGATGCTTCCTCCTGCTAACCTGCACAGAGAGGAAGAAAGTTTGGGGGAGTAAAAGGGGAAGTAGAGGAGTAAAAAAAAAAGAGGGACTGGGTGAAAGAGGGAGCGGGAAAATGAGAGGGAGAGAGCGAGAGAGAACCTGCCAAGCATAACCAGCATCCACGGAAAAAATGAAGAGAGAGAAAGAGACTGTGAGAAAGAGAGGGAGGGAGGGAGACCCTTGTCTTTCATCCAGTGCCAAGGATTAGATTCCCCTCCAGTTATTAGACTCTTCCACTGTGCTGAAAGAAGTGGGTGGGTTGGGGAGAGGGGGAGGGAGGAGCGGTGGGAGTACAGGGGGGAGACAGAGGGACGAGAAGGGAGGATAGAATTCAGCTACTGACCACTGTCAGCCGCCTCTAAGATGCTTTGTTTTGATTCGACTTCCTCAAATTTCCTCCCAGAGCTCTAAAAAAGTAGAAATAAAATAAAATATGGGGGGGAAAAGAAAACACCCCTCCCTGGCTACAAATGGTAGGTTCTGTGTTGTTTGAGACAACTATCATTACAGGGCAACTTCAATCCAGCAAGCCACATTTAAGCTGGCGTCTCGACTATCTCTGCCATCAGAGGGCTGCGTTATCGCCAGACATTTACAGTCCAACACAACGGGGCTCCCAAACACATACAAACACACACACACATTCTTGCACGCACACACACGCCTTCCTTCTCCTTCTTTTTCCATTGTAAAGTGGATGTTATGATGTAGCCTGCTGCAGTGTGCAACTGCATATCGTTCTCTGCTGCCTCTGTACGAGAAATGAAACACCAATCCATTATTTCATACAAACACACAAGCGCATTCCTTGAACCTGCAGGTCAGCGGAGCCACAGGAAAGTAACTGTGTGTCCCTGTAAAATTCCTGGGAAGACGTGTTTGGAGGCAGTTTAGAAAGCCGCTCCAAGAGGAAGAGAGAAAGTAACCAGTTTCCTGCATTTCTGCTGCTACTTCAAAGTGCCAGACGAGTTACGCCAAGGAATGTCTCAGGTTTTGCATACATCATTGCATCCTGGACGGCCTCTGCTGTCATGTCTTATATCATCCACCGAGACACCAAGTTCATGATGTCACTGTTGATGTAAAAAACACAGAAAAGCCAGATCTTTTTCAGTTTCATGACTGCAGTTGGAGAAATTCTCCAAACTCTTGTGAAATGAAGGCTGACAATTTGGAAATAAAAGGTAGTTTTAGATAATATACTGTGTTGATTATGCACTATTGTTGACATTTGATCCTCTGTTGTTTTATGAAAATTTGCATTTGACACTGGCAGAACTTTCACACACTTTTAGAAACAACATGATACCAGTATATAGATGGTGCCTTGTAGGGATGTGTGAGTACACCATTATCTGTATCTGTATCTGTTAACTAAATTATCTGTATCTGTATCCTTACTCAGAGGGGGCAGGGCATGAACCGTGAGTAGGTGGGGTTTGAACAGGAAGTTAGCAGTTTAAGCCTGAAATTGACGTGTTGATCAGAAGTTGTTTTCAGAAGTTTATTTATTAATAACTGGAGAGCTATTTAACTTTCTTATAACAGCAGGCTACTTCATTTAATTTTTATAACAGTACTTTATTAAACTTTATAATAAAGTACTGTTATAAATGTAATTATTCTATAATAGTACTTTATTTAACTTTATCATCACAGTACTTTAACATTATTATAACACTACACCATGAAACTTCATAAAAGAGTACTTTATTTAACTTTATTATAACAGTATGTTTTTTAACTTTATTATATCAGTGCTATATTTAACTTTGTTTTAACAGTACTTATCCTAATGAAACTTTTTTTTATAACACTACTTTATTAAACCTTATTATCACAGCACTATAACTTTATTATAACAGAAGGCTACTTTATTCAACTTAATTATAACAGCAGTTCAGTATTTTAGTGGTCTACAGTAGTTCAGAGGAGATTTCAAAATATCAAGATAAATATTGTGTGTCGTGATACAGCCTAAAAAAAAAACTGCAGTATTTTGTATAGGCCGTGTTGCCCAGCCCTTATTGCATGTTATCACCCCTTTTCTCTCTATATAACATTGGTGTTGTCGTATCAAATAAAGCCAAAAACACTATATAATCAATAACAATTGTGAATATGTTCCAATCAAACTTGCTTTTATCAGACTTAACAAAAAAACTGCAGCAAACAGAGAATGTGAGAGTTGAACCTAGCCAGGTAACTGTGGTATAAAGTCGTAAAATATCTCTCAAAAGAAAAGATCCGCGATAAATAAGCAATAAGAGGCTACAATCTATAACAATGCACTGCAAGGATTTGCCATGGTATAATCTGAACCCTGAGCAGAAGGCTTTGTTAGCTCAATGAGCAGCTAAAACAAAGGCTACTTCTTTGATTTCTAAAGTTGGACAAAGAATGTTCTGAGGCTCAATTAGTTAAACACAACTAATTGTGATTGCACTGTTGCTGATTCTTACTTCCCTGAAGCAGGTTTAGTTTCAGCGAAACATTTGCAACCGTTTCTAGTGCAACTTAACCAGCTGAGCAGGAGGCGGGTGGGACTGAATCCTAAATTATACTTCGAGAGTACATTAAGGTGTCACAGCAGCTACAGCATGAGGTGATTTATTCTCCTGCACAGACTCTCCTCACTGTTGTTGCACCAGTATTTAAGGAGACCGTTTGATCGATGGCTGTGCATTCCTGCTACACCTGATGTAATCGTGTCCATTCATACACAGTGGTGAAAACAATCACATCAAAGCCAAAGTGTGCGCTGGAAATGACTTTGCTAGATGAGCATGAGCTAATCTGTTGACCATTTTTGATAGGGAGAACATTTCTTCAGTCTGCTCCCATGCTATCAACAAACACAGCAGCTCAATCACAGGTCATGAGGTGTGTGTGTGTGTGTGTGTGTGTGTATAGCTCGTGTAGCCCCTATACATGTGGTTATACTTACAAGAGCTACCTACGGACACACCAGAGACACATACAGGTATCACGACATTGCGACAGAGACATAAATCAGGCTGGACTAAGACACTTCACAGCCTCGTGAAGAAAGATGCCATATTACAGCTTCAAGAATAACTGGTCTTCAGTTTTACACATGCGAGTTAAAAACCAAAAAAAAAGAAATTCACCTGAACAGAGACACAAAAGCAGGCACAGAGAGGCAGCGCTCTGCAGTTGACAAGCCTCCCCTCCCAACACATTCCTGGACAGGCCCTCTTCCTCGACACTTCCTCCCCCCGCTCAGCCAGTCACAGGGGTCAAGTTGACAAGTCTCTCATTGAGCCTCATGCGGCTCCACTATACGGCCTTCACTCCTCACAACATCATTATTGGTGGAATAGATCCATTTGTTCCACTATGGAGACAGAATTATGAAATTCCTACTAAAACTTAATTTGGGAGAATTATCTGAACGTGAAACTCCGATGTGAAAGACACTGCTGTATAAACACAAGACTGTGGACAGACAATACAATGGACAATCAGTGTACATGACTCACACAGTCAGGGGGTGACACAAGGACTGAGAGACCTGCAGTAGCTCAGTAAAGCTATAATTGTGTATAATAGAGACTGTCCAAAATACAACCACATACGTTGATTTTACAGGCTGAAATTATACCCGTATTTATGTTTTAGGAGGATAGGGAGATGGATGGGTCAAACTAACACAAGACTTTCATCCAGGAGACGAGTGTGTGTCCAGTGTTAAACTGTAATAACGTTTTTTATGTCATGATACTCTTCTGAGGAGTGTTGCTTTTAAATTCCTACTAGAAATTAAATCAAATAAAATAAAAGACGTATGTGCCAAATGTCACAAGAGATATGTCTCGTTAACAAAACCTTAGTAACAAACATAGCCTACTCTTACCTCTCTCTCAGTGACAGCTTACTGGCTGCAAACCATAGGTAGGAACACGCTGGCTTATTAACTTTATTGTTGCTTGGCTTGTTAATAGCTGGTAATTAGCTCCTAGCATACAACCCTGCAGAAGGAAGGATGGCGAGGCGTTCGGGTGCCGTTCACAACAATGGCTACATTGCAGTCTTCACAACAAAACAGTGAACATGGCCATCTCATGGGGTTTAACAGTAGCCCTGAGCTTATCCAACACCGACACCCAATTCTGCTGGCTATCATCACTCTTTGCCACCTGACGTCTTCATCATGACACCCCGAGAGCTGCTTCCCTCCACACACACACAATTAAGCACACATTTTTATGTCATGATACTCCTTTGAGTCATGGTGCTTTTAAATTCCTAATAGAAATTAAATAAAAATCCAAGAGGTATGGAACATAGCCTAATTATTTCAATTATTTTAAGCCAAACCATGATCTGTTTTTGACACCTAACCAAGGAGTTTGGTTGCCTAAACCTAACCACATAAATTTGATGCAACTACTGTTTCCCAAAGCTATCCACATGTGCCCGTTAACAGTCACATAAGAGCTATTCTGTCATCCTTTAATAGGGGCTTTAATTTCAGACACTCTCCTGAAGGTTGTTTGCAGAGGTAGAAACATACGTTGGTATAATAACAGTCCATTTTGCATGAGTATATTCTCCACATTTTCCAAATATATTAAACCGGCTTTAATATGCATGTGAAGCAACAAAATCGAATGTACTATCATCTCATTAAGTTGATACAGTCAGCGTGTTGGCAAACACTTACTTATTTACACATTTATATGGGGGACATTAATTTGCAGTCATGGTTGTGTCCACCTGATTAACTACATAAAACTCAGCTTGTGGTGCTCAAAGTGCCAAAAACATACACCAAAAATTCCACAGCAACGTCTCTTTCCAGAAATAATGACCCGGTTACTTAAGATAATCCACAGACCTTGTTGTGAGCAGGTTCATAGGAACTTTTTTTTTTATACCAAACTACACCCACCAGCCGTATGACCACACAGAGGGAAACGTGCATCTACTGCTAGCTCACCTAGCAACACTGAGCTAACAGATGAGGACATAAAAAATCTTTGCATCACGTGCTGTCAGAAGCATGAGACTCTCATCCATGAGGAGATGCACGCTTCCTTTTGTGTGGTGATTCGGTTAGCGTATATAGCCTGGTAGAAAGTAAATAGTTCCTACATGAGCAAATGTTTATGCATGACTGCAAATTGACGCTGAACAGATTTTTTTGTGTGTTTAAAGATCTCTCGTGATGATTGTTGTTTTGTTCATATGGCATTTATAAACTGTGCTTTGAACTGAGACTGGTCCAAGAATCACGTGACAAGCAGGATTGTTTGTTTCTAATAACCAGTAAATTATCATTTGATTTAAATGAAGCCTTGTTTAATTCAACCACTATGAACATAAATTCACTATGAAACAAAATCATTTTTGCCCAAAACGTTCTTTCAATTCTATCTTCTCGTCATCTGGTATTCAGCAAGAACCAGAGAACTGCTGTACGTTTACAGAGACAAAGAGACATTTGGAGCAAAATAAGTTGCATTTAACTTCCCTTTAAGGGATTAAATTAAAAGACTAAAACTTTACTGTGTTGCAAACATGACAATGCACAATAATCAGTGGTTACCCAAAGCTCTGTGTGTGAAAGATGAGTGTGTCTGTGTAAATGTATATACAAATATATGTGCCTTACATTCCTTTTCATAGTTAGGTAGTGAAGTTAAACACAGTACTGCAGGTGTTTGTCTATCAGTGTGGTTTCCTTTATCATGGGTGAATGCTTGGCACAAACACACACACACAATTGTTCCCCCTAACAACAGGCATCTACATTACCTGAAAACTCCTGAAAATGTTGCTTCCCTCACACACACTTCAGCCTTAACTCAGCGTTCCACTCAGAGCTCACAGCACAGGCGACAGTTTCCTACATTTTGTAGAGTCAGAGAGCCTGTCGACATCTGCAAAGAATCTTTAGGTTCAGCAGCATGGCAGGATTCCATTAAAAGCCAAATTGTGGGTTGGCAAAAACTCTGAGGGAACAACGGAAAGCCACAGCCAGTCCTGTAATTTAAACCTTATTTTAAATTGTGATGGCCTGACAACATGGACTGAAAGAGAGGGGGCGAGAATAAGAGTCACAAAGACAGAGAGAAAGAGGAGAGAGCAAAAATGTGTGTACAACAAACAGAAGTAGAATTAACACTAAAGACAAAGCACACTCACAGTGGGCGAAAACTTGAGAGATAAAAGACGAGGGGAGGGCACGGCTTATAAAAACATTGTGATTCTAACAGTGTAAGACAGAGTTTACTTGATAATCAGGATTGTTTCTGATGTGTAACACTTCCAAAATCCATGAACTTGGAGATGTCAAGAGTCGACGTAATTGCCAGAAACATAAAGATGTAAAAAAGTCTGCACACAGTGATGCAGCAGTGTTGCAACAACTAAGACAGAATGCACCAAGAAAATGTTGAAAAAATAGGAATAAATAAATACATTTGTGGTTTTGGTTCTTTCCTTCAGTTCCGCGTCGGATGAACCACGATAATATCGGATTTCCTTTCCTGCTCAGCCTCAGATAACCTCAAGTGCTTGGAGCGCAAGCATTTTTGAGGTATGCATGTTGACTGTGTCTGTGCATCCAAGCAATGACATTTATACATATCTTCGCTGACAGACATTTCAGCATTGAAGCCTGGGAGGTGACATGACAGCTTATTTATACGTGTAATGATTAAATACAGATGCGTGAGACGGGAGAATGACAACACTAATGTAAATACTTATGTCTTGTAAATGTGATGTCAAACAGCAGAGTAAACGAGGACCAATAAAATTGTTTTTTAAGTCAGATTTAAGCTGGGTTGGGAGACATTGATCAGCCACATGATGCATCGAATTCAAATGTTTTTTTGAGCGCAAAGGTGACGAGTTCATCTATCAGAGATGCAAAGTACTTTTACCTTCAGTCTGTGCTACCTTATTAAAGTTTAGCTTCCCATATCATTTGTATTAATTGAAGGCAAAGACAGCTAACCTGGTTGGGATTAGAGTTTTAGCTTGTAATCAGCTGAAAAATCCTTTCACTAATCATCTTCTTTGGAAATAATGTCATTATATAGTCAATAGTCAACCTATGAGCAATACAGATTCTCAGCTGAAGGATTACGTTATGCCACTGAACAAAGCTGTGCAGTTACAGCACAGCAAACTGTATGGATCGCACTGCCATGGGAAAGTTCTTGCACTCAGTTGGCGATGAGGAAAATCCGAGCAAGAATAGGCCTACTGTTAAATATTATTTGCCTTGCTCTGTTGAACTTGCTTCGTGGTACACCCCTCATTTTCTGGTAAAACCACTTGCCTGGAGGCAATAGTTTGTTTGTGATTTTAGAAAATCAGGAATCTAACTTTTATGCTCTTGTTGCTGATATTTCAGATATTAACAAGCTCCATTTCCGAGAAGCTACATTTATATGGAACTAAAGTGTTTTCCCAGCCGTGTTGTGGTGACAAACGTGCTACATTTAGCTGCCACTGGAGTCACAGGGAGATGGTTGGGTGGGGGGGTGATGGACGTACAAACAGCAAGACTTTGACACCAGAAAACAGAGTTTACATCCTGAGTCCCGTCTGTGGTTAGATTTAGGCAACAAAAGCACTTTGGTTAAGGTCAAGAAAAGATCGTGGTTTTGGTTAAATGTCGATAATCATGTTGTGTTTCGTGATTTGAATCCCTGCGGACATTTTCTGTATTAAACCAAAACCACAATCTGTCCCTAAGCTCAACCATGTGTTGGCATCGCCTAAACATAACCATAAAAGCTTTAATAATGCTGTAGTCACTGTTAATGGATTGTGCACTACTAGATCAAATATTTGTGCGGGAAACAAATGAAATATGTTGTCAATGAACATTTCAACATTTTTGCGACGTACCAGATACAGTAGTGCTGCCAAGAGGTGGCCAGAGGGGGGCAGGGCCACCCTGATACGTCTGTTGCCCCACAAATAATTGAGAATATTTGGAGCCCTCTGTGTGGTGTCTTTTAACTTGAGTACGCTTGTTTCCAGTGTATGTTTTTTTCCTTACAATCAATGTACTCCTTCAAATTTAAGCTGTATATTCATCTATTTAAAGAAAAGGACAACCTGACTGTTTGAAGAACAATGACCCATCTAACACATGTATATGCATAACACATTAAACCAAAAACATCGCTACAAGCAAGTTGTTTAAAAAAAAAGAGCTGTGAAATCAGGGATTTTAAGGCCACAGCAATCCCTAAAAAAAGGCCAAGAAATCCTGGAGGGACTTTTATATCAGTATGTGGTTCCTTTACTCTCATATTGACATAGATGTAACCTAGCCCAGTGGTTTCCAACTGGTGGGTTGGGGTCCAAAAGTGGGTCGTGGTTCCATTCTGAATGGACCGCAAGTGACTCGGGAACATGTTGAGTTTGTAGAGTGAATGAATGACAGACAGCTACTTCACAGAGACAGCAAACTAGCTCAACAACCTGACACTGAATATATTAAACTGTGTTGACCTTGAACTAATGACTGATCGTTTCTTACAAAAAGTATTTGCTGTTGCACATTAGTTGTATTTAAACGTAATTTATAGGAGATGGGGTTTTAATAACAGTGTTAACATTCTGGCATTCAGCCTAAAATGTGAAAAAATTCAGAAACCAACTAAAGGACCTCAGGAAAAAATGACCGAACTGACATAAAAGAACTCTGAGTGAGTAGTGCCCTGCGTCCTCAGCTGCGTACCCTGCTTGTGTAGTGAAAAAGAGCCGTGATGGAAAATATTTGAGGAAATGGCAAATGGTTAATGGGCCAGCACTTGATGTTGAATTCCATAGTCTAATGTGTCTCAGTGAGGCATAAGAGCAAGTGTTGTACGCGTGCCAGCAAACAGGCTGGAGGTTCAGGTCACTGAGAGGACCCGTCCAGACTTAGACAGATAGATTCTCACTGGCTGCAACGTATCGTGGGTGTTTACTGTTTTTCTTTGCACTATTTTTACATCTTTGACACACCGTCTAAATGAATTCTACTTCTCTCTCATTTCATATTCATGCTTCTGCGAGTCAAATCTTCACTCGAGCACCTCAGTAGATGATTTACAAAACCGTGTCCAACTGTGTCAACCTGGGCTGACCTGGAAAGCTTCACACTTTCTGAGCTCCACTCACTAAAACAGCACGGTGCAGTCAAACTCTTAAAACTGTCTTCCAAGCTTCCAAGAATGTCGGCTCAGCTCTCTGTTTCTTAAGTATTAACGGCGATATGTTCAAACATGTATCAGATGTCACTCTCCAGAGTCAGACCCCCTTATCCCCCTCCCACCTCTTTCACTCCGAGACCCTACTCCCCCTCACCTTCCCAATTTCCCAACATTCCTGGGCCGTGCCCCATCAGTCAAAGGGCCAATTCATGGGGTTAATGTTGCAGCGAGTGCAGACAGGGCTTTGAGACAGGATGTTTGGCTGATACCTTGCTCTGCTTAAGCAAACAAGCCACCAAAATATGATTACTGAGGACAGAGAGGGAGCAGTCTTCTTGTCTTACTTCAGTGCATCCAGGCCACACCAATGTCCACTAAGTATCATTGCTTTACTTGTTTCCACATGTTCAAAAGCCCGAGCCTAATGACAACATGGTGGACGAATGTTTGACGAATACAATGATGTCACATGATGTAAAAGCTGACAAGGAAAGGAAACCACTAACTCTTTGTGCATTGCCCTTCAAAAATCTCTGTCCCTTAAAATGACAAAGATGATGCTATATAACAATTCTGTCAAAAACATAAAAGTTGCACGGTGAAATACTGGCGAAAACAAGACTAAAAGTCAACAGCCAGGCGAGCAGCGCCATGAGGCTGTAATGCTCATTACACACCAGAAAACAAAAACAGAGAGACGAGTTTATTATTCTTAGATCCTAACCAAAAATTTAACATTTGGCCTGAGAGTGTGCCAGAGGGAAGTCCAGTGAAATTTGGAGACATACATACGCTGTTGCCTTCTACGCAGAGCACTGGATTGTTTGCCTACTCTGGATGACATATTGCTGTTTTGACATATTCACTCTGTCATTACGTCCATAGCGATCTCATACAGTGCCTGAAATCTCGCGAGAACAAGCAGCAACAGCTGGAAGGCAGACCCAGACAGTAGCCTGAAAGGTTCCTTCATTTATTTTATGAAAGATTTATAGAATAATGGCTGACTTTTTGCCAGACTTCGACTTTGTGGAGGAGGAATTTGATTTTGCAGAGTTTGATGGCCACCTTTATTTATTTGAGCCAGAATACACTGACCAAAAACTCTGTGAGGCTGCTGCAAGGCTGCGTAGCTCTGGAGATTGGTGGTGTACCTGTGAATGCTGTGCCCCAATGCCCACAGAAGAGGAATGCTTCTGTTGCAAGGAATGGGACCGGTTTCAGCCTTATTTTCAAGGTCTGGATGTGACCGAGGATGAGACACCTCCACCTGGAGTAGTATCCAGCTGGGCTTTATCTAGAGCTCGCAAGATATATTTCGGCCGCGCTTTGGAAAGCAGAGCTAAATGGTAAACAAACATGGCAGCACACCGGTAAGGTAAGACAACACGTTTACATGTCGTTTTCTACATGTTCTCTGACATTTATCCTAACAATATGAGGCGGTCTTTGTGGAAAAAAAGCTTGTTTAGTGGACTAACTTTGCACTTGAAGGTTGCCCGTTCACTTACGTTTTAACAGGTCTGATGCTACTATGCGCCCCGGCTGTATCTAGGCTAACAGCTAACATGCTAACTATTATTTTTATGTCACTAGTCACTTGACACAAATTTAGGACGATAGGAGACCGAAACCAAAATTTCCCTTTATCTTATTGCTTTTCTCAAAAAACAGATTTACAAGTTGTTCTTGCGTAAGTCGACTTACAAGAACCTGTACAGATGAATCAGAGATGTGGGCATAGACTCAGATGTCTGGAGCAATGCCCTTCATGTCAGCAGCTGCATCTGACAGGAATGACTTGTGGAGACGTTTTTGTGTTAAGTTTAAGTTTTGACCTGCTGGTTGCACACAAAAAAAAGAAAAGTCACAATAATCATTAGACTCATGAATATCAGCATCAATGTTAATAACCAAAACCAAACAACCAACAGTGCCAGTACAGCCACACTGTTTGTGTTATGCCAAACACTGGTCTTGATTTTAGGTTTATGTGATGTTGGCAAATCTAATTCCAACTTTTAGTAATTTGTGAATCATCACAGACAGTAAAAAAAATAGTGTGAACAGTCCAAATAATGGAGAGGAATGCAACACAAGCTTTGTCAAATACAAAAACAGCAAACATGTAGCTTAAGTTATACATCAAGGTTAAAAAAAGCAGAACTCAGCTAATCGCGTGATTGGTGAATGTGTTTATACATGTGAGTGTGCATGTGTGTGTGTTTGTCCTGATAGGACCCCTATGTGAGTACTCTGAGACGATCTTATCACTGAGTCAGACAGAAATTCCTCCCTCACTCCCTCCCTGTCACACACAGCCCCACACACACACACACACACACTGGCTATAAGCAGCTGAATAACACGTTTTGTTGGAGTCACAGAGGGACGAAGTAGATATAAGCCTACTAAACTTCCAGTAGACATTTCCCTTTTCAAAGCATCTGTGTTTGCTGCGGTTTAAAGGGAACGTTAACTGATCGAATGATAAAAGAGGCCAGGGCAAAGGTATGTATGGACCACACCCTGCTGCAGCCTTTTTCCCCTTAAAGCTCGGCTACATAGCTGCTTTTAAAGGAATTAAAAAAAAAAAAAAAGATGCTGAAGTGCCGGAGTACATGTTCAATGCTTGTATTTGTTCCAAAGAAAACACCACAGGCTTTACATGAGGATCACCTGCACAAAAAAACATTCATTTACACTCTTGAAAGATCTAACCAACATCAAGGGTCTTTTGTTAAAGCTACTGTACATTCAATTCTCTGGTGCACGCTTAATGTTCAGCTTATTTCCTGTTATTATACCAGATGTAGCACAAATGAGGAGTCCTATAACCTGTCAGAGTTAAAGACAAAAGCTACATGCAGATTTCTTGGCTAAGTCTGTTCAGTTTCTTTCCTACTCGTGCTCTTGGCCTGAGCTCCAGCGCTCGGCTCCAGCATTCTGGTGTGGGGGGCAGGGGATCAGAGACCACACACACACACACACACACACACACACCTAAACACACCACATCTTGACAGAGAACTGATCTATTTCCACTCATTTCACCAGGAGACAATAGGAGGTATCCTTTCTCACGACGCAGCCTCAAAATCACAACCTAAAACTTAACTCTTGTTTGACTCGTGACCTTGACTGAACAGACTTTGGATGATTTTTGAATATAACTTGAACCCACCTTCAGCACAACCCAGGTCAGACCCTGTTAGCATTTAAAAATGGAAAAAAATATTTTTTTAAATAATCCTAGAACTGGCATTTAGGTCATATACAATCTTAGCTAACGTTCTTGTGTTACTTATTTTGTTTCATACTTATTTAAGTTCCTATTACTTCATATCGGTATGTGACTTTAGTTTAAGAATAATGAGTATATGAAATATATTTAAAATTGCATTCATTTTTTTTTTACTTGAATGTTGTGATCAAAGTTAAAGGAGACCTGTGATAAGTCTTTAAGGTGTTGGATATTTCTATTATTTTTGTTGTTGTTTTTTTATGTTCTTTTTTAATGTGCCATTGATGAAATCAATCAATCAAAAACAAATTTCACTAACAACACTTTGTCCATGTAAATCAACTTGAAAGTGCTTTAAAACGTGCTGAAAAGTGTGCAATGGGGGATACAAACAAAGGTTGAATTAGCATGATTAGGCTTTTTGTATTAAAAATACATGCGGATTATTAATCTCAACCCTCTTGTTGATACAAAAACACTCTAAACATGGCCTTTATGAAGCACTGAATTTGACAACTTTTATGCCAACAAAATTAAAAAATGAATAAAGGCTTCAGCATTTATTCTACAAAACTTTATCCTGACAGTGTGGAAAAGGCTTTCAAACAACATTTAGACTTTCATGTTGGGGAATAAAACACCCTCAAAGCCACACTTTATCCCCAAATCAAAAGTACCTTCTCTCGAATATAATGGAACTAGATGGCACTTGGTTCGTGGTGCTCAAAGCAGCAAAAACATACATTTGAAAAGCTCAACAGCAATGTCTCTTTCCAGAAATCATGACCTGGTTAATCAAGATAATCCACAGTCCTTGTTGTGAGCAGTTTCATGCAGGAACTGTTTTCTTTCTACTGTACTAAAACACCAAATGTATCACCATGCGGAAGAAAGTGTGCATCTACTCATATACGAGAGGTTTGTGCTTGCGACAGCGCAAATTGTACACATCAATGCCGTCCTCCTCAGCTGACGTTAGCTAACTCAGTGTAACTATGTGAGCTATTATATTTTGGCACCTCAAGCACCACAGGCCAAGTGCCATCTTGTTCTATATGAGAGAAGGCAGAAATCTCTCAGGCCGATATCTCCAACACTTGGCAACTAAAACCAAAATAATGTATATTGATTAACAGCACTACAGGTAAGAAAGTTTTCTAAATTTTGGGTGAACTGTCCCTTTAAAGTGCAGTCAGGCAATCAAAGTATCTTATTTTCTTATTTCTGATCAAAATCTCTTGAGAGTGGTGAGCTGTGCATTGGGAGGACTTCAGGTTTTCTAACATGATGTCCCTAAACATGGAGAACACACACAACAACTCACTAAATAATTTCAGTTCTACAGATCAACTTTAACAAAAAGCTAATTCCTGGACACAACAGACAAACAAACCCAGGAGAGTCTCGCTGTGGCACTGCTGATTCTTCAGACAGGTCTGTGATGTCGTGACTACACTACACAGACTTCAGAGGTCCCCATTCACCCTTCAACACCGTCCAAAAGTGAGCGCGGGGAGGCTTGATCGAGTGGGTTTGTGGGTTTCTTCTAATGCTACAAGGACCTCTCCACCCGACCCCAGCACGTAAACAAATAAAGCTCCAGTTTCATCATCTAGAGGGGGCTGTTTCCTGTCCAAACGCAGCCCTCAGCCCCCACCTCTTTCCACATATACACGCACACAAAACTCTACACCTCCGCCTCATCAGAGCCGCTCGGCTCCCCCGCCCCCAAAATGCCAGCCTCTTTCCACTGCTCAATTGCTGAGAGGAATGGAGGGATTTGAGGGAAGAAAGAGGGAAAGAGGGGGATGGGTGGTTCGAGAGGCAAAGGGGATTGGGAGTATGCATGGGGATCTTATTGCAGCTTCATCCCAGTGAAATATTTTGCTGTGGAGAAAGCGCAGGGAGAGAGGGAGACAGAAAGGCTACACTGCTGTGGCATCTAGATAGTGAGAGACCCCAGACCCCCACAGAGCCCCCCATGCCTCTCTGACAATAGGAGCTTTATGCGGTGGAGTTTTTGCTTGTCTTAACAGCCTTTGAAAAAAAGGAAGGAAAGCACAACATAATAACACCAGTAAATGTAATTTACCCTTTTATGTAAACATTCAGAGAGGATGCATGCTACGTGTGTCTGCATCTACACACACACACACACACTCGTGCAACTCCAAAACTTTTTCCATTTGTGCTTCCAAACTTATTTGTGGGAAAAGTCTTGCAAAAGAACTTTCAGCATCAACCCTGCTGACACAAACATCGTCCTGGTCACAGTGCTCATGCTCCTCTGCAGCAGAAATGCAAGTTACTCACCTGTGTAGTCTCTTGGCGTAATGTGAGGCGGATTGGCGGAGAGGGGGGGCACAATTTCAGTGTAAGACAGAGTTGAGTCTGGTGAAGGTAGAGAAAAGCACAGACATAAAGCAGAAGAGTGAGATCTGGATTAGAAGTGAGTTTTTGGTGATTAATTGATCATTTAAATCATTTATGAAACAAAAATGCCAAACATTCTTCGATTATTGCTTCTGAAATGTGAGCTGCATTTTTATGTTTTCTATTATTATAAACAGGGCCGCCCATTAGGGGGGAAACAGGGGAAAGCTTTCTGGGGCCCAGCTGAAAAGACCGGCCCACAGAGGCCTGCAACAATCATGTTCATCCTAAATATAACTAATGATAATTGTATTCAATTTTGAACCAAAATATCCACCATTACGTATAAAAACAACTAAATAAATGTGGTATTTATTGTTGCATTAGTAAAAATGTAGCCTGTGTCTGAATGAAAATGGTATGAGACTTGTTTTTGGGTGGTCGGCCACATGACCTGAGAAATTTACTGATATAAACTGTTCACTGGACCTTCTTTCAGGGGCCCAGACATTTCTGTGGGCGGCCCTGATTGTAAATATCTTTGAGGTTTTGGGTTATTGGTAGAAATATGTAAAGACCACATTGTACAGCTTTGAGTCTTATGACATCTTACAGAATGAAAAATGAAAATAAGCATTGTTCGCAGGCTTAATACAGTCCCTCAAACAGAGCCTCCCTATTATGAACCACTGGCTCATCCAAAGCGAAGACGAGCACAGGTAAAACTCGACCAGCTCCACAAGCAGCTTTTAAAATATAATCTGTGTTTCCAGTCTGAAAATATGATGGTGACGAAATCCTCTATGTCATTTACTGGTTTGCAATGTGGCCGCCATTTTTCCAAACTCACCCAGTGGCTTGTGTTCGTCTGAACGGGACAGAGAGTACGGGGGAGGAGGTGATTCTGGAAATACAACAAAAGTTAAGGTTAATTTAAAGGCAGTGTGGTTTTAATGCTAAATTATCAACTGAGAAGAAGTATATTATTCATATATAGTGTTAGCTAGGGTTATCATGATACTGGAATTTATAACTTCAATACTATGCCTTGAAAAATATCGATATTCAACATAATTTTTTATACCATGGGGAAAATTTGACACTGTGCACTGTGTTTTTCAAGCTTAAAACAACTATACTACACATATTTATTGTATTTTACTTTATATTCCATGTATTATAGCAAATTTCAATTCGATATTTGTGTTCTTGGCTTTTGTGGTACTTTGCCTTTATCTTTATTTCCCCAGATGTTTAATATATGCACCAAACACCAAGGCAAATCCCTTGCAGGATAAGAGAAAACCTACTTGGTTATATTTCTGATTCTGATTTACATCTTTAGCTTTTTTAGTTGATGACTTTTGTGTGGAAACAGCTCTGTGAACTATAAGCAATGCTCCTGCTGCTGCTGGGATAGTCCCTTCAGTCCAAAGTGGACATGGGTTTGTGGCTGCGGCCCCTTTAAGAGCAGAGCCAGTAATTGCCGGAGTCCTCAGTCAGTCAGATACCCAGCGAGTCAGTCTGGCGCCAGCACTATGCAAACTGTATATTATCGGCACTCCTTCACCTAAATAACAAGAGGAGGACCTCCTTGTCAGAGAAAAAAGAGCCTAAGTGCAACTTGAGAGAGACCTTCAGTTGGATGATGTGGGAAGCTGCAAAGTTTTTTGCGCTAATTTAAATAAATGTGTAATGTGTTTGGAATGTCGAGAGGAAATCAAAGTAAAGGCTGACAAGAGTAAAAGCTGCAGTTATGGAAATGCTATAAGACTGCGGAGCAGACAGTAAATCATGAGAGGAGCATAAGAGGCATTTATTCTCTGAGGTTTAAGTGTTGCATTTTGTGCTTTAATATAATTACAACTTCAAAATGGCTTCATCTGGAGAGAAAAATACATATATGAGTGCGTTGTTGGACACTTTAATCAACAATAACAACATTCTTCTTCAGCTGCAGGCAAACAACTCTGACTGACTGACGGCTCTCTTTAATTTCACGCTATCTCTGCATATGGACCATCAATCTTTAGGCTGCGTAAAATCTAATTACATTAATGACGCACTTCACTTTTATGAGACTGAGATGAGTTTCTGCAGGGCCCACCATCACCTGGGTTTGGGCAACCAGAGGGTTCTTGGGTGAGTCCCAGGGGCCCCCATGAGGATGATGCTTAATGTGGTGTTTAATGTAGGGAAGTAACGCACACTGAGGGTTGTAGTGAGGCACAGTAGAGTTTAAGGAAGGAAACAAGTGTCGCCCACTCTGGATCCATATGCGCGCGTGTTCCTCTCTTTTTTGGCCCTCAGGCTCTTTTCAAGATCAACAATCACAAGATTAATGTGGTGTTAACAGGGCAGGATGACAGGAATATTAACTGCTATCTCCTTATACGTTTGATCATTTGCAAGATTAAAGGTTTTTCCTGGTGGGCCCGGGCCCTCTGGTTTAAACCCCACACCCCGCCCCTCCAATGCTGATGTCCTTACCTGGCCCACATAAGCGGCTGTAGTGATACGGGTTGCAGCAGACCTTTGCACCGTCCACTGCGCCGAAGCTGTGGCAGTGTGACAGCACTTTGAATCGGGCTGAGAGCGGCAGGTCGCTCCAGCGGTACACCTTACACAGTAGATACTGTGGAGAGATGTGATGAGCACCGAGCCGCAGCTCAGTGCTCGGCACCATGACGCACTCGCTGGGTATCCCTCCTTTGGTCTCCACAGCCTTCACCAAGGCATCCAGAGATCTCTCCTTGAGTCTTTTCAGAAAAGCATGAGCAGTGCTCGCGAGTTCCTCCTCCAGCCCCGCATGCCTCGGTGCGCACTGACAAGAGCCCCCTCCGTCTTTTCTCGGGGCCCAATAGGGGCTCTGAGGTCTCAGATCCCATTCCCCAAACAAACAACACGTCACCGTCCTACTGTCGCTCTCCTGTCCTCGCCGAGAGCCTCTGTGCTCCCGGGCGCACATGGCACCCCGGTCATCGTCAGTCTGCTCCTCTTCCTCCCTCTCCGCGCTCTCCGTCAGGTCTCCAGCCTCCCCCGTGAGTCCCAGAGCCGGGTCAGTGTGTGTCACCGACCGCTGCTCATGTCTGTGAAGCTTTCCCGAGTGTCTGCCACACGGACCGTTCCGTCCTCCCTCACCTCGCCTGCCTCCATCGCTCTCGGTGACCAGACGGCTTCTCCAGAGTCGCCGTACAAGACCTGAGCGTTTCGACTTGAACATACGACAACCTAGACAGTTTTGGATGTGTCCTGTCGGTCCCGTCCGGGACTCGGGAGATGCCACATCGATTTACACTCGTCGCGCAAGACCGGGGGTTTGTGCACGGTGCGCACAACATGCGCAGCCGGTGGTCACCGTTTCCAGGCTCACCCGCAGCATTAGAAAGCGATATTCAGTCATGCGTTGCGTTAAACATCACCAAACGTCTGAAGAAGGAGAAGGCTCCACACAGTCACTGCTCAGTGACCTGCTGTCGCCAACTCAATTAAGCCACAACTTTTGCCAGCCCTCTCACAAAGCCTTCAACTCCACAACACTCTGGAGATCCCACACACAATCCACAGACCATAGTTAGTCCAGTCCAGGAGCGGGATCAGTTTACATCAACAAAAACAGCATCAGAAACATTAATCCAAAACTTTTCCAGACTTTCTCCTTCAGCTTCGTGAAACCCCTGAACCGTAAAATCCTTCTTTCACCCCGAAATAAATCCTCACAACACTGAAATCCCGGTGATTTGTGTCGCTGTGGTGGAAGCGGTGATCCCGCTGCAGAGTCCCGGGGCTGAGCAGAGATGGTCGGTGACTCCGGTGCCAAACTCCAGGACGGATTCCGTGCTGAGAAGTTGTTTTAAAGAGAGCTGGAATTACTCCACTCTCCACTCCCCTGCAAGTCTCTTTCGGACGCACACACAGAAACACACACAGCCACACGCACACACGCTCCTGCACACACACTGAGTCAAGCCGGAAAGAATCAAACCAGGCTTATTCGGCTGGGATTTTCAAAATAAAATCCACACGGTGAACATGATCTGCAGCTGTTTGTTGATAAAAACGTGTGGCATTAAAATAAGGAATAGTTTATTAGGCGAAGGTAGACCTGAATGAAAAAAGGCGCTTTTCTTCTGTGATCCTAAAAGCCTATACTAATAAGCCTTCATTGCATAAAAAGATGCAGATATGAAACTGCAAAATACAACTGCAGTGATTCTGAAAGGAGCTTTATAATACTGTTATCCTAAAAAAAAGTATTTTTAAACAGACTGAAAGACTCAATAGGATACGATAGCAAGTAACTGAAGAAGAAGAAGAAGAAGAAGAAGAAGAAGAAGAAGAAGAAGAAGATAAACATTATTAATCTCCAAGAGGAAATTAAATTTTTTTTCAGTCGGTTGTCATATACACACACAAGCCCAAAATATACACACATGCACAAACAGGACCTGTACATGCATTAAATGGAGAGATATCAGAGTAAGGGGGCTACCATTGGGCGCTCCAAGCAATTGGCTGTTCAGTGCCTTGCTCAAGGGCACCTCAGCAGTGCCCAGGAGGCAAACCAGCTCCTCTCCAGCCACCAGTCCACACTCCATACTTGGTCCGGATGGGGACTTCAACTGGCAACCCTTCGATTCCCAACCCAAGCCCCTATGGACTGAGCTACTGCCGTCCATATATAGAATAATAAGCTAACTTAAACCCAAGTAAATATTGATTACTACAACTAATCTCAAACTGGGACTGATCTTGAGGTCAACCTCACAGAAGTCCTTGTACATCGTGGAACTAACAGCACCATGGGAGGCTGCAGTTGGGGAAGCTTACTATCACAAAGGCCTGAAGTACACAGACCTAGCAGCTGAGGCAGAACGACGTGGCTGGTGTACTCATGTGCTCTTTGTAAAGGTTAGCTCTTTGTAAAGGTTAGGTTAGGGTTAGGCTTCTGAAGAGTATGGGGGTTAAACGACAGGCCTTCCGATGAGCCATGAAGTTGCTATGGCTTTGGTTGAGGAGGAAGGACACCAACTGGTATGCAAGATGTCCAACATGAGAGGTAAAAGCAGACGGAGGCACACCTGGGATGCCAGGTATCGCCGTTGAGCCCTCTGGAGGTGTCATCGGCCTATCAGTGAAACACCAATGAAAGAGGGTGCTCACCTGATGACCCCAGTGGAAGTGATCAGCCCTCTCCCACTCAAGACACCAGGCAAGTGCTGATTATTCTATGGGATTGTAACAAAAAGTCTGATAAGATCAGCTTAATTAATCATTCAGTACTGGAAACTTTCATCATCAAATATGTTTGTTTCCCTGCATGTGGACAATTTCCTATTCTTTTTTCATGTTTAACTGACCTACGGTAACGACTAAAAGACTTGGTAGAATAAGATGGCAATGAATTGGCCTATTTCTCTTTATTTAGTTGCATAATTGAAATTTCACAGAGTTTTTCTGGGGACATATGGATCTGTTTAACTGCACAGAGACTACTGACAGCAAAGTTAACTTTTTCCAAACATAATGCTTTTATTTTGAAACCCCTAATGCTGGGCTTCCTCTGTAAGTCTGTATAAAGTCTCCCTCTCCGTTTCTCCCTCTGTCTCTCTGTCTCTGTCTCTCTCGCTCTCTCTCGGGGCCCCAGAGGAAAGCTCTGGAGCCATTGGTTGATTCCCGCCATCATGTGCCAGTCTAGACACTTTGGCGGCTGCTGGGAGCCGCACTGATTGTTGCGCAAACACGGTTCGGTTTCAAGTTTCTTAACTCTTAAAGACGCAACATCCTGCTTTGCTCTGCTCAAACTGCAGACGTCTTGCAGCTCAGAGGTGATCACACTCAAAATCACACTGATCACGACTGAATAGATGATTATAGATACATAAATAAAAAATGTACACATGCAATGCAACACAAAGTATGTAGTAAATCTCCCCAAAACTAAATATTAATAACGATATTTATATATAAAATCTCTTGGATTATTATTATTCTGAGCTGTGCAGGATTGCTAGATAATGAAATCCCTGTTAATACTTTCATTCACTGTATTGCCCTACCGTCATTAAAAGTGGGTGTATGGTCTCCTTCTTCCATTTTCATAAGTGGAAGAAAAATACTTAAGTTAACCTATCAAAAATGTATTAATCATGCAATGTGAGCCATTTAAATTGATATGAATAAATATGTTGTTGTTATAGTATTTGATGATGTGATGCCGTTAACTTGTTTTAGCTGTTGAAGCAAATTTTAACTAATTTATATACTACTGAATAGTTTAAACTATCATATTTTATAGTCTGATGTTGTTTTTGATATGTAAAATCTTGATTTTAAGTAGAATAACTACCAAGTACAGCTGTAAAATAAAATAGGTGTGAAGTAACTAAGTACTGTACATTTACTCAAACTTTGTAAGACAATTTTACTTTACAATATCACACTATTTACTCCACTGAATGGAGTTATTAGCTCCTTTGCCAAGTATAAAGTGTTGCATAAATATAGAGTATTTATATCTTAACTGTACTTTACAATATTTAACAGAAGTTAAAACATGACATTTTTAATGTTATCATTGATCACAATAAGTGCTTCTAATTTTCATTGATAAAGGAATACTTCACCCCCAGTTTTTCTGTTTTTCTCGCATGCCTCTGGTGAAAGAACAGTCTGAAACCAGATGAAATTTTTGATAAATTGAAATAAAAGGGGGCTGTGTTTAACAACAGCCACACTACATCAGAACATCCGTGTACAAACTCTCAAACAACTCCTGCCATATGCTCAGTACTTTTCGAACAGACAGTCCCTTCCAATGGGGAACTAAACTAAAAGTGAAACTCAGACTCCATTGACAAAAACAGTAATGTTGCAGAGATGAACACAGGAGCTGCTGGTCCACCACTGCCCCAGTCAGTTAGTTTATGTCATTGTGTGACTTTGGTGTTTGAAAGGGTTAGTTCGGATTCAACAAAGTCACATTTTGTTTGATGTTTTATTGCAAATCTTTACTTTTATACAAGAGAATTGTGAAAGACTTTGGCACTAAAGGTGTATTAATAAATTACACCATTACTATGATATTAGTGTCTTAATCAGGAATTTGAAGATCATTTCTAATAGTGGAAGTGTGAGAAAACACAAATAAAGGTATTTTTCTGGAACACTAGTTCCATGCATTGCTAAATGTACTGTATACATCATCTTCAGAGGTTGTGGCCTTGACCACAGAGCTGGAGGTTCGATCCCTGGCTCCTCCTGTCCACATGTCTAAGTGTCCTTGGGCAAGACACCGAAGAGACAAAAAATTTATTGTGTTAGTCCAAATCAAGTCGGACTTTTAAAATACATGTAAACATGTTAGTCCAACTGAAATTGTACTAAGACGAGTTTCTCAAAGTTGGACTAACACACCCAGATAATGAGATTGGGAGTCGAATTACTGTTGCGTGTACACAGTCGATCGGACCCAAACTGGCCAAGGCATTTGGCGCATGCTCCACAGTGTTCACCACGGAAGCTGAAAGCATTAAATGCGTAACAGAAGAAGAAGCCGGTAACAACATGGCGAAATCTGCACCCAGAGCCATGCATTTTTGGACTGATGAAATGTACAGAATTGTGAAGTTGTCCAACATGGTACCAGTTTGCTGCTAGCTAACCATTGCTAACTTGTTTGGCTATTGTTTGGTCTGTGATGTAATAGGTCAACTGGAAAAAGGTCCAATACTAACAAGTTGAAAGGGGGGATATTGCCATCTATCTATCTATCTATCTATCTATCTATCTATCGCAGTTGAGTCGGACCGACTTTGGTCAATAAATCGATTCCTCTCCCGTGCTTGTATACTGGAACAAGGACAGTAGTCCAATTAAATGACCTAGTTGAGCGATAACTGTAGCTCGACCTAACTGTCCAAGTAAACATACTGACTGAAGTGCTCCTAGTGGTCAGGACAACACCTTGCAT
The DNA here is from genome assembly GCF_041903045.1 of Epinephelus lanceolatus. Lineage (NCBI taxonomy): Eukaryota > Metazoa > Chordata > Actinopteri > Perciformes > Serranidae > Epinephelus > Epinephelus lanceolatus. The sequence goes on from NC_135735.1 coordinate 14,239,851, forward strand.
GGTGTGTGCGGGTGAATGGGTAAATGAGAGGCAACTTATAAAGCACTTGGGATACATAAATGGAGCCATTTACAGATAAGGGTTAAATACAAACAAACCTCCAAAATATAATCTGTACACACAGTTTAGTATGGAACACCAGTAGCAAAGAGCACTGGGGGTAAACTGGGGTAAACAGGGGGTTAGGGTATCCCTCGGTGGCACGGTGCCAGTCCTCCCACCACCCGTCACTGTGCCAACATGACCGCCTCCACCACTGCTCGACACTGACATTTTAACAACTTTACAAGCGTTGGTTCAAGTGGATGTTACGACTGTAGGATTAGCACAGTGTTCCTGGTGGGTGACCATTCACACCTCATATCAGAAGAGTTCACCCTGCATATCAGTGGCATGTCCAGTTACAGTGTGTGTGTGTGTGTATATCAGGACCAGTGTGCCCAAACTCTGCTGGGGTATGTGAGGGACGACAGGGCTGGCTGAAGATGTCGGACTCAAGTTACAATGACAGAAAGACAGAGTCGAGGAAGAAGAGGAGAGCAGTGTGTGTGTGTGTGTGTGTGTGTGTGTGTGGTGTGTGTGCATATGTGTGTGTGGCTTCAGAGGGGTTCACTGGGCACCTGTTCAAAATGTGTTCCCCTGTGTAACTCAATCAGATGCAGAGATGCAGAGAGGGAAGTGTTTTGGAAGAGCTTCGTCTCCAGTTGAATGTTTCAGTGGCTACATAAACACCACTGAGACTCACGGCCTCGGGAAACATGATTTATTGATCTTTAAAACACTATATGACCATATACAGTATCTTTTTACAAACAGATCTCAGGCTTGCGAGCATTGATTTCTAATTTTCATAGTTTTTTGTAAATTAACACAGAAGGAAAAAAAACTATCTGATAAATATCTGATATGCGATAATACTGATGATAACCTCCTATTTAGTGCTTAACAACACAGTGAGTCTTCTCAAAAACTCACACTCACACAAGGCAAGCAAGGAAAAAATTAAGTTAAAAAAATTTAACTTCTTAATCTATTCGTCACATTGTCTTGTGGTTAAACAAAAAGCATAAACTATGTAATAATACCAGCAGCAATGGCATCAAAAGCCACTAAAGTCTAACCAAGTGGTGGATAACATGAGACAGGGTGCCGTTAACATGAGCAATATTCCCTCCATGTCACACCTCTCTCCTCTTTCTCCTCTGGCAACACAATTGCCAGAAAAAAAGTTGGCATTGTCGGTTTCTGCAAACAGCCAATACGTTACATTTGTAAGCAGATGAAACTTTATGTTTCAACAACGCTGTGGTTAAGGTGTGGTTTGGGGCAGGCACAAAAGCCACTAAAAGATCATGGTTTGGCTTAAAATAACCAGTGTTGGTGTCGCTATTATTGCTAGAAAATCAGCTGTCTCAGGAAAAAAACAAAAAATTTTTATGCCACTACACCGCAGAAAAAGTTGCAATATTTTGGCAAAAGACAACTGATTTTTTGGCCACTTTCCAGGCAGGAAATGCAGAAATGTCTCGGTATAATACAACTACTTTACACGTCCCTATCCCATCAGGACACATGGTGATGGCAAAAAACAACTGCTTTACGTGCCACTGTCCCTGCAGGAAATGCAGAGATGTTTCAGTAAAGAACAACTGCTTTATGTGGCTTTATCCCTGCTGGAAAAACAACAGGTCCCTACCAAAAAAAAAAAAAAAAAGTTTTATGCCCAAAAAGCAGCTTGATACACAGCAGTGATCCATTTTTGTTGCTTTTTTTGTCTCAAACAGTGGTCTGTAGCTCTGCAGTCAGCTAGCTTAGGTGACATGTGATCCACCATCCCCTCCACCTCCCGATGTCAACTCATACTACGTCACTTTAGAAACGTTGATTCATGGTTTGCAGAAGTGTTCAATGTAAACATTTTCATCTGGTAACTGGGCTGCCTCTGGCACATCCAATATGCATTCATGGACAAATACAGTTCCCATAGTGTGCAATATAATAACTGTGTGCATGGTGAGTAGCTGTGAGTGCAATACGTTTCATTATTCCCAGATAGTGCAACAAAACAGTTAGGCATATAAAGGCAACTGTGCAATCTACTACAGCAGTTTGACATTTCCTCCTTTTTATTTGTCTTTGTTGTTAAATTTGATATAGAGTAGTAACTTCCTATTTCATATTGTATATTTTGGCACAATAATATTATTTTCATATCTTTAAGTGGCTCGGCAGCTGATTGGACATCCAACTGTCATTAAAGTGAAGTCAATGACTATAAAGCTCTCCTAAATGACCTGAATCCTGAATCAATAGTCAGGGAACTGTTGAGACAAACTGGCCGGCTGACCTGAGAGCAACTGGTTATTGGACACTTGACAAAAAAGCAATAGTCTGTGCAGCTGAATCATCATTGAATTACATGTTGGCTCATTATTACTGCTCAGCGTGCATTGATTCCCTCAACAGAAATAGAAGATAAACAGTGGAGGAAGAATACAATGAGATGAGAAGCTTTCATTCCAGAAAACAAAGACATTTTAATGCAATGTGTATTCAAGAGGTGATCACAAATGTTCTTTTCTGTTTTTTTATGATTATGTTTTTGAACATTTTATGCTTTATTAGAAAGAGAAATCAGAATAAAGAGAGAGATGGGAAACTCATAGCACTCACAGTTTTTTGATAAAAGTAGTACTTGCCAGCTGGCAGTCATATCAGTTTTTAAAATATTGGAACTATTTTCTCTTTGCACAGTTTTTTAAATTCATTTTTTTAAATAATTTAAGTGAACTGACCCTTTAACAGAATCTGTCAGTCCAGCAATTGTTATTGACGCCATGTAAAAGCGTCCTGGCTGCGTGTGTGTTGGTGATAAGGTGTGTGTGTGTGTGTGTGTGTGTGTGTTGTGAGTGTGGGAAGAGGTGGGTGTTGGTGTATAGAGGTTGGTGGGAGAGCAGACAGGGTGTCCGGCACCAAACCACCTCCCAAAATAAACTCAGTCCCTGCGTCTCGGTGTCTGTCCAGTGGCAGACCAGCGGGCTCCCACAGCTCCAGCTGCAGCAGCGGCAGCAGAGAGGAGTCAGGGGCCCGGCGGCCTGTCACAGGAACAACATGTCATCAGCTTCATCGCTCCCCTAATGGCTCTCCTCTAGACCAGAGACAGTGTGTTGCCCCACCAAGGCGGCAGTTTTCTCTGTACACACATACACAGACACGGGTACATAAACATTCATGCACGCACAAACACTCCTGCTGCACACTCCCAGCCACTTACAGGCCAGCACTGGAGAGACTAGGAGGCCCCCTTATGAAAACATGCAGCGGTGCTGGAGATAATGTCTAGCCAGACCTCTGGACTCACGCCAGGCTGCCCTCTTAATCTGACGTCCATAGGAATCTCTGCACAGAAACACTGCCAAGGGTTAGTAACGTTAGCCAGCTAAAATATTTATCTGTTTGGAGCTGATCCCGAGTTAAAGGCAAGGCAAGGCAAGGCAATTTTATTTATATAGCACCATTCATACACAAGGCAATTCAATGTGCTTTACAAGAGAAATACGTTAAGATAAAACATTAAAGGAACAATAGATCATTAAAAACAAAAGCTAAAAGCAAGAAAAACAGTGCAGAAAATGCATTTAAAAAGCAAACATAAAGCAAAAGCAACAGCAGACAAATATAAAAACAATAGCTACAGATTATCCTAACAATAAGTTACATATCTAGTTCACTGGTAAGCTGCAGTAAATAGTAATGTTTTAAGCCCTGATTTAAATGAGTTGACAGTTTCAGCCGACCTCAGATATTCTGGAAGTTTGTTCCACAGGCGAGGAGCATAGAAACTAAAGGCTGCTTCACCTTGTTTGGTTTTGATCCTGGGAACACTGAGTAAACCTGTTCCAGATGATCTGAGGGGTCTGGATGCTTCATAACGTACAAGTATATCAGAGATGTATTTAGGCCCGAGACCATTTAGTGCTTTATAGACAAGTAACAAGATTTTAAAGTCTATCCTTTGATACACAGGAAGCCAGTGCAGTGACTTAAGCACTGGTGTAATGTGCTCCACTCTCTTGGTGTTGGTAAGGACTCTGGCAGCAGCGTTCTGGACGAGCTGCAGTTGTCTGATTGATTTTTTACTCAGGCCTGTAAAGACACCGTTACAGTAGTCCAGCCTGCTGAAAATGAAAGCATGAACAAGTTTTTCTGTATCTTGTTTAGACAGAAATTCTTTTATTCTTGCTATGTTTTTAAGGTGGTAGTAGGCTGATTTAGTAATTGTCTTAATGTGACTATTGAAATTTAGGTCTGAGTCCAGAACTACACCAAGATTTCTGGCTTGATTTGTAGGTTGTAGTGTCATGGCATCAAGGTGAGCACTGACTATTGATCTTTGTTCTCTGGGGCCAAAAACAACTATCTCAGTTTTTTCTGTGTTTAGTTGTAGAAAAGGAACAGTTCAACAATTTGGGAAATACACTTATTCTCATTCTTGCAGACAGTTAAATGTATAGATCGATACCACTCTCAGATATAAGGACAGTATCAATCTTTTCATCTAAGGCCCTGTCTACACAGAAATTTTGGCAATGGATATTTTTCTCTACATTTTGGCCTCTTGTTCACACACAATCAGAGTTTTATTTCACTGCAATGGAAGTTTTTGTCTGTCATGCAAAGTTTTCAAACCCTGGTTACTTTGTGTTGACACGTTAAACAGAGCATTTGGGAAACATGATGTCATCTCATGACTGTTGTTGCTTTGTGTAACGAGCATGCATCAGAAACAAAAGCAAACATGGCATTTAAGTTTTGTTAGCCCTAGCCCTGTATTGTAGGGTGACGCTAAGCAGCAGCTCCTCCTCCTCAACCGTCCACACATATTAGTCATAATTCGATTTTGCCATATCATCTTCAGCTGTGTACCAGACAGATGTTTAATAAAGAGGTAAATATGCATAAATACAGAGATAATTAGTTACTATTCTTTTTGATGTTTGATTTGTTTATTGCACCAAAGTAAAATAAGCTCACTTCCATGGATGTATAAAGAGAATGGGATACAGTGTTGGAGGCGGTGCCCTCTTCATTCCAACAAATTCTCACTCCGACCTCGTCACATATCGATGTTTGGTCGTAACTTTCCATGTTGAGATACAACGTGCAAGGAATCCTGGGTGTGTTGGTTGCTGATGTCCTTGGCCACCGTGTCAAGTTCTGTCTGTTACATGCATTGTCTGTTTTCAAAATACACTTAGGGTTTCACAGGAAGTGTAGCATTTGCCTACAGTCTCTTTCAAAATAAACGCACTCATATGCATGTTGGTACAAAATCGCACATTGATGGGGGTTTTTTACCTTTAACAACAAATGCCCATAGTTACATTTTGCCAACCTATGCACATTGGTTGGGTTTAGGAAATAAAAACAAACCGGGTTTGGCTTTACAATCATATGGGAAGCGAACATTGGCCTCATGGGTTAAGGTTGGTCTGCTCGGACTTCCACCGCCTTTACTTTCATTGTTGTGCCACCGCGTTTCACCGTGACACTGCTGGACGCCATTAAACAATAATGACGTAAGGCTGCGTATCATGCTGATGTGAAAAGACAGCTTTTTTGTCAGGGTCTGACGCCAGAAGTCATCAACCAAGCGCCAGATTGTTTATTCCTATGACAGTTGCTCAGTGGCGCATGAACCCAAAGTAGTTTGACTCCACAGATTTAGAATTACCAGAATCTTCCGCATGGAGGGGCCCATAGAGCAGGGAGTTACCTCTGCCAGCCAAGTGACTGGTTTAGCGCATTGCTAACTTGAATGGTAATAATGAGGGATAATTGGGATTTAATCATGCATCTTTTTAGACTTTCACAATGTTTTCTGACCAAATATATCAAATTCTGATTGTGGACTTCTTTTTCTTAATTGAAGTCTATGGGGAGAAATCTTTTTGGCCCCATAGCATTACAAGATGAACTCTTGTACTTACATGGTTTAGCCACTATGTCAAATTGGCTTCAAATCCCAAAACAGTTTCCAGGGACTTGCTCACTGTGTGTGCTCAGAATCTTCTCTGTTTTTTGAAGTATCACTGTCGTAGCCTTTATCACCACTGACTGGCCTGGTGAGCTTGTGGAGTCTTTTTTTGTGTCCAAGTGAGGATGGAGATAAATGGAGGTTGTGTGGTCGGAATTTTTTTCAGATAGAAGTGGAAAATATCCATTTTCAAAAATATCTGTGTACATGTAGACTTTCTCCACAAGAAAGCAGATAACCATATTCCCCAAAATGTTAAACCATTCCTTTAAATACTCAATTACAACTAGCAGCAGGTTAGCCTAGCTTAGCATAAAGACCCGGAAACAGGGAGAAACAGCTAGTCTGGCTCTGCCCAAAGGTTAAAAAAGTATGCATGCTAGCACCACTAAAGTTCATTAAAAAGTACTGTCTTTTTTGTTTATTCAAACATAACCAACATAAATTTCAGATAGAACCAAGCTAGCTGTTTCCCTGTTTCTAAGTAGTGTTTGTGCTAAGTTAAGCTAACCAACTGCTAGCTTTATATTTAGTTTACAGGATGAAAAAGGTATCAATCTTTTTGTTTGACTCCAAGGAGGGAAGCATTGCATTACACACGCAAACAAATTTGACCGTGGGAGATGTATTTCTTAGTATATTTTCTGTGGTGCAAAGTTTAATCAATATTCAGTGTGGTTGCAAAATATTCACCCTGCATGCTTCTTCCAAATCTTGCTGCAATATTTCATCTCAACCTTCAGCAGAATGAACTTCACGCCTTCAGAGAGCGAAAGACGTCAAGAAGCTGCCTGAACTGCTTTCCTTGTTAACAGGTCTCAGTTCAGCAGCACACACCCATCCCTGTCTGCTGGACTTCTGGCACCAGAGAGGGCGTAATCAAGCCTCGCTCTGCCCTCTCACTCACAGTTCAGCTCTAATGCTCCACCATCCCTTTGAAACTGCACTCAGCTACCCTTTCAATGAATTTCCAAGCACTTTTTTTTTTTCACGGCCACATATTTATTTTCTTTCCCTCTCTTTGTGGGTCCGACTCTTCTCACGCTCACCACTGGAGCTAGGCGAGCCGCTGGCTGCACTAGTTAGCTCATTAATCACTCTTCTCCCCCCTCCGTTCTGAGAAACAGAGTCACTAATTAATGGAAAGCACTTTATGACAGAACACAGGGGTTTCCTGGAAATTAACCATTAATCTAGACTTCCATTAAAGGTCTAATAGCATGAGGTGGGCGGGGGATGGATGGGTTTGAGACGGTGGAAAAGGGTGATGACAGTAACACGACGCTAGAAACAACAGCTGTGTAAAAAAAAGTGTGTAAAAGCTCATTAATGTTAATGCAAGCATTAGCCAGGTTAACAACTGTGCAGGTTGATGGATGCTGCGACACCAGCGGTATGTTCAAAGACACATTTCAGATTACTCAGGTGCACTAATGCAGACTCCTGTTGACTATTTTGGGAGAGAAACTAGGATACCATGCAGCACAGGTCCTTTTCTAAACTCACAGAACATTGTATTTACATACCATGTGCCACAGACCATTAGACCATTAATCAGTATCACTGGATGCATCATGTTTCCTCATGTCTAACAGAGTCGCCGGAGATTGTTCAGCATAAATTCCCCACCATTTGATATCCCATTTCACTCTGAGGTTTTATAACATCCCTCCTTATCAACCAATTCATGGGACACACTGTTGCTAGAAAACACACTCGCTTTCAGGGCACAACATTGCACACAAGAATACATTTTGATGTCAGTTTGACAAACGGCTATTTTGGCAGAGTTTAGGACAGCAATGAGCTCAGAATTTAAGACCTCCTGTAAATCTGTTGGTCTAAGATTAAACTCAAAAATGGAAATGTAGCTAGAAGTATGCTCTGTAATATTTGTTCTGACACTGATGTTCCCCAAACCTGATTGCCAGAAGAAACATTGGCATTGTTCACCTCTGCAAACCACGGATATGTTACATTTGTGCATTATTACGTAGTGGAGGTTATGTTTCTTTCTTCATGTTTCAATTTGATGTTGTGACAAGGCTGTGTTTGGTAAGGTTTAAGCACCACTTGGTTATGGTTAAGGAAAGATCATGTTTTGGCTTGAAAACATGGGTTTGGGGGGCACAAGGCCCACTGGAAAAACAGGGGTATAAAACAACTGCTTTTTGTGTCACTATTCCAGCAGGAAACGCAGGGATGTCTCGGTAAAAACCGACCACTTCTGGTAGCCCTGTCACCACTGGAAAAACACAGACGGGTCAACACACAAAAAAAACACACACGTTTGAAGACAAGAAAAGCCGCTGGAATACAACAAGGAGTCAGTTAAACACAACCAGTTTTGTTGTTTGTTCAGTTCAGTTCAGTTCAGTTCAGTTCAGTTCAGACAACTTTATTAGTCCTCAAAGGACCAATTCAGTTCAAGCAGTCACTGTACAGTACATGAAATAATGACAACAACGACAATGACAACAAGAAGCAGACAGACAGGAGTACAATATTATGTCAGAGACAACTGATCAGTACATAGCTAAGGTTACAAAAAGGATTAAAAAGAGAGATAGTCACTGGCACTTATACCACTGCACACCAAATGGTGTGGAGTGGCACAATTGTTGGTCTGGTATAGTCGCTTCAATGTAGTTTTGAATCTAACTGAGGTCATTTGTGTCTCTTTGAGGTCATTTGTGTCTCTCTGAGGTAATTTTGTATCTCTGAGGTAATTTTTTCGTTTTACTGATGTACTTTTGTATCTGAGGTAATTTTGTGTCTTTTTTTTTGTCTCTTTGTAGTTGTTTGTGTCTCATTGAGGTAATTTTATGTCTCTTTGATCTAATTTGTGTCTTACTAAGGTTATTTTGTGTCTATGAGGTAATTTTGTGTCTCTATGAGATAGTTTTGCATCTCTTCAAGGTAATTTTGTGTCTTACTGAGGTAATTTTATGTCTCTTTGGGGTAATTTTGTGTCTCCTTGATGTAATTTTGTGTCTCTTTGAAGCAATATTATGTCTTACTGAGGTAATTTTGTGTCTTACTAAGGTAATTTTATGTCTTACTATAGTGACTGTGTGTCTCTTTGAGGCAATTTTGTGTCTTACATAGGTAATTTTCTGTCTGTGAGGTAATTTTGTGTCTTACTAAGGTAATTTTATGTCTTACTATAGTGACTGTGTGTCTCTTTGAGGCAATTTTGTGTCTTACATAGGTAATTTTCTGTCTGTGAGGTAATTTTGTGTCTTACTAAGGTAATTTTATGTCTTACTATAGTGACTGTGTGTCTCTTTGAGGCAATTTTGTGTCTTACATTGGTAATTTTCTGTCTGTGAGGTAATTTTGTGTCCTACTGAGGTAATTTGAGTCTCTTGAGATAATTGTGTGTCTCTTTGAGGCAGTTTTGTGTCTTACTAAGATAATTATATGTGTCTTTGGGGTAATTTTGTTGCCTACTAAGGTAATTTTGTCTCTCTCAGATTATTTTGTGTCCTACTATGGTAATTTTGTGTCTCTTTAAGTTAATTTTGTGTCTTACTAAGATAATTTTGAGTGTCTTTGAGGTAATTATATGTCTCTTTGAGATAATTTTGTTGTCTACTAAGGTAACTTTGTCTCTCTGAGATTATTCTGTGTCCTACTATGGTAATTTTGTGTCTCTTTGAGATAATTTTGTGTCTTACTAAGGTAATTTTGCAGACAGAAACAATGCCAACAGTTTCTTCAGGCGACTGGGCTGGTTTCCCAATAACTTTTCCTGTTTTCAGTATCTCTGAGGCAAAGGGGCAGGAAACCCACTGTCATCCAGTTATCCTACCATCTCTGTCTTTCTGAATCAGCATGCTCACTTTAATTTTGTAAACAATAAACAAATGCAAAATTGAAACCATGTTCATATGGAGTTCAATTCAGTCCATTCTGTAGCACCCTGTGCAAGTATCAAAATCACACACCAAAACCCTGCCCTGGGATCCTCACAAAACTGGGTCTGGTTTTGGTAAAGGCCAAGGTTGTATGACATGATATTTGCACGTTTGTTTAGTTTCACAGTATTGTATTTTGTTTAGACTTCCACTGGGGGGAACAGTATCTAAGAAAACGAGGAAGGAAACGGGATGAAAACAAAGGAAGAGGAAGGGAACCCAGTGTGATGGAGCCTGTCCCTCACTGATCCTGGATCAGCCGGAGTCAGGCGGACAGTGGCGCCACCGCTGCAACTAATGGCTGTGGTCGCTCACAGAGGACCTTTTATTTCTTTTTTTAAAATGAAGCACAAACAACCAAACAAAGTTATGCACAGAGGGAGAATTGATGTGGCCTGTTGTAGATGTTATCAAAACTTAAAATCAGTCACTGATACTCAATGAGGTCAAGTGCCCAGGAAGAATATGTGGATCAACATCATCGGCTCTTACAATTAATATCAGCTCCACAGACTTCATTAAACTGTTGTGTGCTGGAGACATTTAAGGAATGCATTTATTAGAGAGATTACAATAAAGAAATGTCAGGAAATAAGAAGAGACGGGGGGGGGGGGGGGGGTGGATGCAACAAAGTACCAGATTGGAAAAGATAGCATTGTGGTTCATGGTTGGCGCCTTCGAGGCCACCAGGGTACCACACCACTTTTGTGTGCTGCTTTTAGAGAAAGCAAACAACAACAACAACAACAAAAACTTAGGTACTGTGGCCAAAAATCATAGCCTTTAGTGACCCAGATACTGTATGCAGGGGCAAGGGCTTAGTTTAGTTTCAACACTGGGGGGGATATAATTGAAATGGGGGGTTTGGGGGTCCTCCAACAGAAAATTTTGAGCATCACACATTTAATTTGTGGCTTACTGGTGAATTTTTAGGCACTGATTTGTACCTTTTCTGTATCAGTTTATGGTGTAAATGTCTTAAATTTTGTCCAAATAAATCCCTCTGCTACTTTCATTTTTACTTGGGGGGGACAATTGCATATATTCTAAATATTAAGGGGGACGTGTTCAGGAGCAGGAGTTTCTGAATCTAAGCTGCAGCTCTTACTTACTTAAATGATCTATCTATCTATTAAATTGACTTCGTCTTGAGGCCTAAATCACAAAATAATCCAGACACACAGAGTATGTCTTATTAACTAACTTAGTTAACTACTTAACTTTTCTTAAACTCACCGTAATATGTGATGGCCCCTGTGCTCAGTTCCTTTGCCGTTGCTGTGGCTGTGCTTTCTCATTTCAGGGCTGTAGACCATGATTGAGTGCAATCAGCTGCATGGGACACACCTGGGTCCGATGTGCCCTATGCACATGAAAGAGAGCAGTAGTCAGATGTGGTGGGCACGCCTTCTTACCATACTTTTTTTTTTCCCCCATGTTTTTACAGGACAACACCCGTACAGCACATTTTCACTCCTCTGCTTTCTACGCTACTGATTCTACATATTTCACTTATCTATTTGCGTGACTTGTTTTGTTATTTTTTAGTTAATAAAATAACTTTATGTGTAGATTTTACTTGTGTGTCGCACACTTTTTGTTCAGCCTCAGAGCCAGACTGTGACAAATACTATGACATGTTATTTCATCCAGGTTCTTTTCACAGTAACAGAGTTTATGTTACTTTTCTTTTTTTATTTAACCCTTTTTTCTGTCTGTATTTAGTCATGTAATTAGTGACTTAATTTAACAGCTGACATTGTAATCAGGAGGTGAAGGGGATGGAGGATGGTGTGTCGCTCAGGCTACCAAGCTGCACACCACTGATGGATACCAGCAAACAACAAAACTGGTTAATGTTTTGGGGATTCACTGATATGTTTCCAGCAGCTTTTTAGGCTCCAAACGTGGGTGTGTTTTAGCAACCTGTCTGCAGGGACAGTGTGGATTGTGTTTCAGGATTGTGTCCCCCAAAGGTGGGTATTTTAGGCCAAAACATCATCTTTTCTAACTATAACCCAATAGGGTTTCTGCCAAACCTAACCACACATTAACCACAGCAATGTTGAAACATAGAGTTGCAACATATCGGCTAATTAATAACATGCAAATGTAGCATATCTGTGGTTTGCAGAAATGTTCAATGCCAACATTTTTTCTGGCAGTTGGGCTGCTTGATTATTTATTTATTTAATTAATTTTTAACACTTTGGGTCACCATAGCAATCAATAATTCAATTGGACCTTATTTCATTAAACCCTATAAAGCATCCAAACGTTTGCCGTCTGTTATGCTGCGAGTTACACACTGTCCTCTTTATGAAAGGTCATGAAGCGCTGATCCACTTTTACCAATGAACACTCAGACATTTGAAGGTTTGTGTTTTGACCCTGAGGACCGATTAAATTAGATGTGCTTTAGCAAATGTCTTGACCACATGTAGAGTTAGTTTGGAGAGAGTTTTGACACAGTGTGAGCAAGTTATTACAAACTCAGAGTGTGTAAGAATGTAACACGTTCCTAGGTGTACTACAGTGAATTATTTATGATCCATTTAGCTCCACAGCAGAACATTCATCATCAACTTGACATTTCTGCCGGTCTCCTGATTTGTTAGTTTGCCCTCGAATCACCTCGAATTCATGCATCCACAAACAAAGCACCTCATGCAGATGATGTTTCTCAAGTCAAGAATAACGTGAAGCTAGTTTTCTCAGTCTCTGACAGCAAAGTATTTCATCATGATATGGCAGCTGCCTGAGGTTTTTGAAGCCAGAAAATTTAAATGTATAAAACACGACTTTCATGCCTTCAACTTTGTAACCTTCCCAGTGAGGATTTGGCAGAAAACAGTGAGCAACTTAATACAAGCGACCTGACAAGGCTGAACTGAGATTGATGAGTGAAACAAACCTTGAGATCCTCAGGATGTTTCAGTCATGATGTTCATGCTTTTAGAGGCCAGGTTGAAATCAAGAGTTTATCTTTGCTGTACTGATGCCGCAGCTCTGGAGTGATCTCTATTTCATATCAGGTCTGCTGGCACAGCCTTTGTCTTTTAGTCTCAACATAAACCCCAAGGACTGACTGACTGACATGTATCTGTTTGTTGTTTGCATGATAGTGCTTTGTCATGTTACTTGATTTATCTGTTATTTGATTGCAGACAGAATGACAGGAAACACTGGATGAGACAGAGAGACGACAGGACGACCTGCAACGAGGGTTACTGGCAGGAGCATTGCATTTATATATCTTAATCATTAGACTTCCCATACACCTTGCTGACCTTGTATATTTTAGTTGCACGTTTCCTGTTGCATCCTTTCGAGCATATTTTATGTACTGCTCTGACTTTTTGTGGCAAAGTAATATTGTTATTGCACATTATTTCCCTTAATGAAGAAAGCATTCTGTACTTCTTTGTGCTATTTAAACCCATTTATTCTCATATTATAATGAATTAATTTGCCATTATGCTATCATTTTAAAATGTAAGAGCTTTAAATGAAATATTACATCTGTAGCCCAGTAAACCACAAGACTTCCAGGTCTGCTGCATGTTCAGTTGTCAGTAATCACGATTTTTGACATGCATCCCAGATATTGTCATTAGCTCACACATCTGATTTTTAATGTAATAGAAATGGTTTTAATTGGCATTCACACACAGGTCAAATGGCTCTGCAGTAGTCATGGGTATTTTTTGTCTTCGGCTCTGATTGGCATTGATGGGAACACAAAACCCCAGTGAATGTGTTAACTTAGGGCGTATTCACACCAGGATAGTCCGGGGACTCGGTTCGATTGGGCAGGAAATGCCGAAAAATTTCACACTCTCATTTGGTGCGGTTCATTTTCACACTGCACTTTTTAAAGTGGACCAAAGCACCTGGACAACGTCATGCAGTTACAACAGCTGCTTGTTTGGGGGCGGTATTGCCCGAAACGACCACTGACCAGGAAGAAAAAAAAGAATGAAAAAGAGATAACCCGGCTCATCGACTGGCCAGGACTGAAAACAGAAATCCATCCCCTTCAGCTGGCTTGGTCACCACAAAAACAATGGAGCATTTCCTCACTACTACGCGTCTGCCCACGAGATATTTTCCAACTTTTTCTTTATTTACCTCTGCTTCTCCCGGTTCATGCTGTTGGCTTTGTTTTTTTTCTACCCAAAATGCACTGCACTCGACATCACTTTCTCTCTTTGGTTTACTTCCTCTCTTTGGTTTGCTGGATAGTCCATTTGCATTTTCCACTGTAAGCGAACTGCACCAAGGTTCACTTGCAAGTGAACCGAGACCCCCAGTTTTCAAGCGGATCAGGGTTCGCTCGTTTGGTCCACACCAGAGTTCAAATGAGCGTTCGCACCACTTGAAATGAACCGAACTATCCGTGGAAGTGGACCAGGGTTCGTTTAAAGCAGACCATATAGCGCCAGTGTGAATGCATCCTTAAGCTCCTATTGGTGAGACACAGTAAGACGCCACCACAAAATACCGTCCGTCTCCACCAAAGCAGCGCTCAAACATCAATCCAAAATAGTTTGCACAGAGTTTGAAAGAGAGACTGAAAAAGTTAGACATATATCAAAAGAAGTAACCACCATGCTCCTCTCTACTGTTTACCTGTTCTCCGGCCTGTCCATGACATCAAATGTGACACACCAAAGAAAAAACCCACACAGAAAGGCTTACTGATCTGCTATAGAGCCGGAGTCTATAGCCTATTCTTAGTGGGTTTATCAACCCAGTCTCACTCCGAAGTTGTCAAAATCTGGCGTTTGGTTTGAGACTCCCGGCGTCAGACACAGACAAAAAAAAGGCGTCCTTTCATGTTCTATTATTGTGTAACAGTGCCCAGTGGCGTCAGGGGGAAACATGGTGGGACAACACTGAAAGTTAAGGTGGCAGAAGTCCAAAGGGACAGTGAACATTAATCAATATTTCAACTAATGTAAATGCACCCAAGTTAGCTGAAAGACTAACTTTGATCAACAGTCCCTTTGCCTGATGTTATCAGGCGTCCTAGAATAATTAAAGATGCAAAATACTATATGGACAATAGTTAAAAACATACAACACTGTGGTAAAAAGACATATGGGCCTATAATACCATTAAACAACATGAGTGGATAAAATAGAAAATGATACAGGAACAGTACAAGTACAGATATTTTAAAATTGATGTTTTATCAGTGTTGACATTGTTTGTTCTCAACGAGTCACTTCTTAACATTATACTTAAATGAATATGAATTTTGAACTCTTGAATATGATGGGGACTCTCTAGTTAATCATGGTACTGGCTTCCACTGATGTGATGCTCTGAAGAAAAAGACGGTGTGGCTAAACGCAGGTTTTCTAAGTGAGATTGTGCGGTCCCTCCAGTAGGTCTCTGGGTTCGGCTGAGGACACAGTTAATGTCCTCAGCCGAACCCAGAGACCTACTGAGTGACAGTGACAGTTTTGAGATGAAGCTAGTAACAAAGTGATATTATGTAGAATATTTAATTTCTGTCACCTTAGTTTAATATTAACACAAGACCTTCTAAACAAAGTGTGGCCTTACAGTGACGGTAACACTCTGGCAGTAGAGCTACACTTTAACTACAATATAAAGTGCACTGTGTTATTTTTAATTCATGTAACAGGCAGATGACAAGAGAGATCATTCTAGAGAAAGTGTTTATGTGCAGACACTCTTAAAATATGCTGTAGTCCAAAAGCAGAACATGCCCCATAAAAAACTCAGGAGCGTCTCCAAATTCTAATGAAATATCATAAATTAATCTGCTAATAGCTGCAGCACATTAACAGATGAGACGGATGGTTATATTGATTTGTCTTCAGTTTGCAGTCGGTGACAAACAGGAGCAGATGACCGGCTGGCAGCGAGACGTTAGACAGAGGTGACAATTTCTGAGGACGGTGGAGTATTTGTCACCAAGTCTGACACACACACACACACACACAAGTCAAATGCAGCAGGAATTCTTGACAGCTTCCTTTTAAGGCTGTGGTGGGAGCTGTGAACGCTGCCTGGTTGGGGTCGTCTTTAAAGGGGCAGCATTAAGGATTTAGTGGCATCTAGTGGTGAGGACTGCAGATTGTAACCAGCTGAAACTTCTCTTGGTTAGTCTTACATTTTTCTTTCATTGGCTGCTAACCAACGCAAACACACAAATGTTCCTATCTACAGCCAGTGTTTGATTTTTTCATTCAGGCCTACTGAAACATGGCGGTACCACATGGTGGACTCCATGGATGAGGATCCACTTCCTATGTAGATATAAACCATTCATTCTAAGGTAACGAAAGCATGAGTCTTACTTTCAGGTGATTATACACTACAGAAAACTCCTAATTATATTATATTTCTGTCAATATATCCCCTTAAATCCTACACACTGGATCTTTAAGCTAAAGGATGGTGCTTGGAATAGTGAGGCTTACTTGCTATTAGTGAGAAACAACATGTGGATCATAAATTAAAAATCTGTGTCTTGTACTAATACCAGCCGCTCCTCCGCTGCAACCCAAACTCTGAGCAGTGCTTGGGTCAGTTTAGTTTGAGTCAAAACAAGGTCGAAACAGAGCAGAGATTATAAACTCGGAGCGGACTACACTCACGGCTCTGCCAAACACACTCAGAGAGCTCTGATTCTGTTTATACAGTGGAGGCTAAATGTTCAAGGGAACACACTCGGCATCGCATGTAATTGCTTGTGATTCTCTCTCTTCACTTCAAAGGCAGGGAGCGCTGTAGTTCAAGGGTCAAAGGCTCGACTGTTGCCCAAATGCCCCCCAGTTTCCTGTTTTGTCTGGCTCTGTGAGTGTAAAGGGGTTTAAAATGTGAAGGCCAATGGAGCCAGTGGAGCCAATGAGACAAAAGGCTCCACTTCAACTGTCTGTCTCACGTTGAATGTTACTTGTTAAATTATAAGTATTTATCCTACTCTTGGGTGATTCTACAACTATTGTATTTGGTATCCCTGTCAGAAAAAGGAAAAACAAAAGCACATTTCTTATTTTTTATTTTTGCCACACTTACTTGAAACCAAAAGGAATGCAGAAAATTGAAATGATAGATCAATCATTATTTTTATTATATAAAAAGCATCCTCATATGTGCATCTTTTGCTATTTTCTTTGTCCCTAAGACAGATTTTTGACATACAACAATGCATGATTTTGAATTTAATAAACACATAGGCCTAAATATGCATTTTTAATGGCATGTATCTTGTGTTGTAAGAAATATTAGTATCTTATGTCTTTTTTCAAAATATAGATTCTTTATTTAACTAGGTAAACGTCTCATTGAGATTAAAAATCTCTTTTTCAAGAGCGACCTGGCCAACAGAGCATCCCTCAGTGCAGTTTGTTCGGGCAGGTGTGAACACAGCAATCGCACTTGGGTGTGCACCAAAACAACCAGACCGAGACCTTTTTGAAGAGGTGGTCTCGGACCGGTTACAAATGACAAATGATCTCTCGAGTCGAACCAACTGCAGTCACATGACACATTGTTTGGGTTAAACATGAGCATGTTACAGTCCTGGAGGATTATTAATGTGCACCTCCTCCTGTACTGCCTTAATATGCACATTCAGCACATCCAATGCACCAAAACATTGTTTTCTAGTTGGAGCTGCACCTCGTTTTCAAACTGTATGGTTTGACTAAAATGAACAATGACAGCAATATAGTCCACGATGAGCAGCGCTAAAATCAACCTGCGTAGTTGTCCCTCCATTGTGACATTAGAAAGTGTCACATTTATCTTGCAAGTGTACTCTTCTTCATCGTTTTGTTTACTTCCTGGGTTTTTCCCACATGGAAATTCTGACCAATCAAGAGCAGCTTTCTGGCACAAGGCATTTTATCTGGTCCGCTTGTAAATGCTGCTGTGAGAACACAAACCAACTCTAGGCAATTATGCAGCTTTGTAACAAAATCATTCAGGCACAATAGCATGCACTAGGGCCCATTGCATCTACCTTATGCTACTGCACTGACCTGTCCTTTGGGGTCACTGTCATTTCCACCACACTGTACAAAATGCCAATTCAGGAAGAGCACATGGCTGGGGGACAGTTAGCTCCATGAGGGGAACTGAAACAAGAAGAAAACAAGGTTGATTTTTGTAAAATCAAGAATATGATGATTGGCTGTCACTTCCAAACAGCTTATATTTCTTTTGAATCTACAATAAGAAGAAAAACAACATTTCATATTGTGTATTTTGTGAATATTTAATGCTCATGCTAAAACTGACATTAGCAAGCTAACATAAAACTTATTTTATGTGACAAAATGTCCACATCACTTTTGATGAAAAAGATAAGGTAATGGGGTGGCACGGTGGTGTGGTGGTTAGCACTGTCGCCTCACAGCAAGAGGGTTGCCGGTTCGATCCCGGGTGTGGGAGCCCTTCTGTGCGGAGTTTGCATGTTCCCCCCGTGTCAGCGTGGGTTCTCTCCGGGCACTCCGGCTTCCTCCCACAGTCCAAAGACTAGGTTAATTGAGCGTGAATGGTTGTTTGTCTCTACGATAGTCTGGCGACCTGTCCAGGGTGTACCCTGCCTCTCGCCTGATGTCAGCTGGGATAGGCTCCAGCCCCCCTGCGACCCTCAAGAGGATGAAGTGGTTAGAAGATGAATGAATGAAGATAAGGTAATGTAATGACAATGCCAGTGAATACCACTGAAATAATAATAATAACCACTGAATAATACTGAAATGTTTGTATCAATACATTTCTTTAAATATATGTCAGATTTTCTAAAAGTTTCCAGACTATAACAGACTGTAGTTGAAGAATTACCCTCTTGCAGGTATAATGGGTTTAAATGGCCGGGTTTTTTTTTTTTTTTACACACAAAGCCTGGAAAATGGAATGCAGCTTCAACTCCCTTATTTCATCTTGTCAGGATGAACCCTTTTTTACTGCCATGGTAAACAAGAACCTCTCTCTCCCACTCTTTTCCTTTTTTTTCCTCCATCTTAAATCAGCAGCCGAGACAGGGACTCTCACATGCAGCAAGTTATTTTAGGAGATACTTCTCTGTTTTGTGTTGCACCTCAAAGTAAGAGCAGAGACAATGTCGTGTTTGGGGGAAAAGAGAAAGTTTGCATGTGAAAAAGCTTAAACAAAAACCACCATGTGTCCTTTTTCCAGCCACAAGGTACATTGTTTTAAAGCTTTCACATGGGGAGTTTCTGAGTGGACATTTGGTTGAGATAAATATGTAAAATCAACGTTTCTGCACATCTTCCTATGGACAACAACACAGCTAGGAAACACAAAGTACATATGTGAGTTTTGAGGGGGTGGGGTTACATGCAAGTGAGTGGCCCCAGTGCTAAATTACACTGCAACATGGTCCCTCTCAAAGCCCACATCTGGGATTAGCCCTGACAACTGGATTCCGTGCTGCTCTAATTTTGGTTACTTTGTTTATAACCCTATAATAGAGACAGTACAGGACCACAGGGCAGGAATGAAGGAGGGCAGGACACAAAGTAAAAGCAGTCATTTTGAAAAAGCTTCTGGGGATTTAAGGAAGAGTATAAAGTTCAGTAAATAAAAAAAGAGCTGTTTGAATTCCTGTGTGTATTAAATTAAGGCAAACACTGTTAATACCTTGCTGTTTTCTTTCAACTGGATTCACACCATTGCAGTGATTCCTCTTCAAACCTGGAGCCTACAGGTTGCAGCTTGTTGAACATGCATGAAACAAAAATAAGAAATCTGTAATTATATTGGGAGCAGATGTGGGCTTTGCCAGCCCACTCACTGTCTTTGGAGTCTGAGCATGAACATAATCACTAAATACGCTTTGTCAACACTAGATAGAAAATATAAAGTCACTTAGCAGGCTTGATAAAAAACAACATTTTTTTCCCCCAAGGACGAGGCTCAACTCATCGGATGGAGACAGAGACGTTGAATGTAGCTGCGCACCAAGTGGCTGACATCTCTTCAGTATTTGGGGATTAAACTGTCATCTGAGCGCTGAGTTGTTAACTCTAATCTTAAATCTTTAATCTCAAATATGTGAGGAGTTTCAAGAGCCACTGAAAATAAAACAGGTGATGATGTTTGAAATGTTGCAGCCAGTAACTTTAATGTGATGTTCCACTTAATTTGTCTGACATGATTTGAACCTGAACATATTTGAACCTTATAAAGGAGGTAACATTAGATCTAAATTAGCCAGTCAACATTATTAATAGGTCTAAATGAGCATTCATTAATATGTTTTACTATGTGGCGGTCACTCTGCAGTGGGCTCTTTATGATTATTTGGAACTTTAACTTTGCAGAGTTGGCAGTGAAAGCAAATGAGGCTGTCCATATACTGTTAAATTCTCACTTCACCTCTGAGACTTTTACTTTTTTGGATTTCAAAACATAGCTAGCCTAGCGAGGAAGATTTAAGACAAGTCAAAACTCTTGAGGTTTGGCAAGAATAGGAGTAATAGGTGCCAGGCTGTGGAAGTTTGAAGCACATTTTTGTCGATGAAATATTTAAACATTTTTTTATTTTTGGTGCATAGGTGCATAATTTGTTTAGGCCTACAAGAATGAGCCACTGGGAGCCACTGGAGAGGGGCTAAAGAGCTGCATGTGGCTCCAGAGCTGCAGGTTGCCTACCCCTGCTCTATTTGGATTGAGAACTTCATCTAAAACACACTGGATTATGGTCATTTAAAACTATAGTAGTGCTGAAGCAATGGCTTAATTAGTTAATCAACAGAAAATTAGACAACAGTTATGATAACTATAATCATTTGTTTCAGTCATTTATCAAGAAAAATAAATATATCTGGATGTTGGACAAGCAGCAACGTCTGAGGCTGAAGAATAAAGCCAAAAACTGCAGTTCCCTGAATGGCCACTTGAGGCTGGCTCCAGAAGCGAGTCAATCCCCTCCCCTAGACCTCCATAGACCTACAGCCTTCAGTCACAGCCACAAAAAATGGTTTGATCTCTATAGCTAGTTTCAACATACATGACAACTGTGAAGGGGAGGAATTAATTTTTAACTCTGCCGCTTGAGTGACAAGCTGTCTGTGAGGTGTAGCTACAGTCTATGAATCAGCTCCACCCTTTCATCCAAATACGAGCACTTCTGGCTCCAAAAACCAAGATGGCAACAGCGGAAATGCTGAACTGGAGGCTTCAAAATGGGAGTGTACAAACCAATGGCTGATGTTGTGGTAGCTACGCCCATTATTTTATACAGTCTATGGCTACAGCCCCAAAATGGCTAAAATGTTAAAAGTTTAAACATTCAAGTGTCTTTTTGAATCACGTTGTACACATCTTTACATGGGTAAAAGCATGCAATCATGCCATCACCACTAATCCTGACGGCTCCTCATAAATGAAAGGAAAACCAGGACACCAAATCAATGCATAAACCAACTCTAACCTCTGCTGAAAAAGTGTACATGTCCATATAGATGAGCGGACTGTGCTATTGTTGCCAAACCAAAAAGATGGCCCCGATAGCAGTTTTCATAGGATTGTTTACACTTGAATAAAAATGCAAAAGATAAAATGACGTAATGATGTAAAAATAGTTAAGTGGTTAAGAAAAGCAAATAATTAACTAAGATCAATAGCTCAAGCAACAGAACTTAACTAAGTATCTTTTAAAAACATAACTATGATATGTTACAACTACTTATAGTTGCCTTTAGCGGAAAACATGGATGCTCCAGTGTGAACTGCCATGGCCTTAGCGGTACACTTGATTTTAACTTTGACTGTACATTCCTACTTGTGATTTAGGAGGCTAAAATTCCACATTTCTGTATCAAATTACATTATAACTTCTAGTAGTATGTAAGACCGAGCCATAAACAATTGTTTCCTATGCTCTAATGATTTAATTAGGACACTACAAGCACATTTTAGCCTCCTTTGGATAAAATGAAAATAATTGCTCAGTATTTTTAAGAAGCTTTGTGCACATCAGAGCCCACAAGTTGTGTGGACACAGATCTCAACATGGAGGAGGCTGAGCTGGTTGCTAACAGGTAAGAGTGCTAACTCCATAAACAGTGCTGATGGAGCTAACAGCATTAACCGAGGGAAACCTGTGGGTGGGTGCTACTCTTCTGCGACAATGCCATCCCGACATCAGCGGTAACCATGATATGAGCAAAAGACAGATCGGTGGTGATGACACACACACACACAGAGGTAGCGTGATTTCATTCTCTGCTCAGGACATCATTACTCCACTAAATCTTTACATAGCAAATAGTGGTTTGCTGCTAACCTTTGCACAACCTTTAAGTCATGCCTGAATGCCGAACATTAACAAAACTGACACACAGAAAAATCAAACTATTTGAAACACATGATCAACTCCATACACTGGAGGAAGATTTTTATTGCAAAAAGTTATTTTCCTATTAAAACGCCATTTATATCCAGTTGATTTTTATAAGACTCAACAGGTCACAAACAAAATCAGCTCTGTAATGAAGGCTCGCCGACGGATTCTGTTGCATGTGAAACATTTTGGAAAAATAAAATTAGATAAAAAATTAAGACATGCCATGAGAAAAGTGGCACTGACAGAATAAATTCAGCTGGCCATGGTTCTGACTCCGTTACGTCACTGGATCGTGTGGGTAAACAGGGGGGACGTTTGAGGTAAAACTGCAGGGGGCAGTGCCATGAGATTGTGCAACAGCAAAAAAACTTATATCTCTGCATGAGGCGGACAAATGACATTTGGACCATGACATTATCTAAACATGGAACATTTCGTATTTGTGATTTGGGGAGAAAATCGGATTACAGGAGAAAGCAGGAAGAAAACAAACATGGAAAACAAGATTCCACAGTATCAGATTATAATTGAGTTTAATTTAATAACAAAAATTTCTTCCTGAATAACTTATCAGTTCCTCGCTATCTGTATATTAGATTCTATAAAAATACTGCTCCGTCTGTCCTGCAGCATCAGAATCTCTTCATCTGTCTGCGCTCTTGTCTTCTCTGCTTTTTCTCATTCACTTCCTCTGGTGCCGACGGGCTTTCTGCCATAAACCAGGGGCCCAGGAAGTTCACCCACAGCAGGTGGAGGGCTCGGGCCGGGGCCTGACACACACACACAGGAGCAAATTATGAGACGTGAGGAAAGCAGAAAAGGAAAGGAATCAAGCAGAGAAGTAACAGCGATCTCATAGGAGTTATCAAAGACACAGAACATCATCTTACCAGCAGCCAAAGATACCAGAAATAAGAGGAGATTGTGCTGAGGACTTGTACTATGGCTGTGAGCAGGATGACGTCCTTCAGGTGCCTACAACCAGAACACACATGCAATAAATTATCACCAAAGAGTTGCATGTTTCTGCACACACACAAGAACTTTTTGCTCTTCAGCAAGGGTGTAGGTTTAGTTTCAGATGTTTGGGGACAAAATGAATTCAGTGGTTTTTGAACGAGACAAAAAAAAAAAATAAAAATGTGACTGGTATTTATTTTCATACTTTTAGATTAAAGGGTAACTTCAATTTTTTTTCAACCTGGATCCTATTTTCCCATGTTTTTGAGTCTAAGTGACTAATGAGAGCAAGTATTTTCAAAATTGGTCCGGTATTGAGCAAGACCACTGCAGCCAGGCAGCAGAACAGGCTGCAATGTAATGTTAATGGACAATTGTGCATCCTCACTGTACGTCCACTAAAGTGCTGTTTTTGACACTGACAGGCTCAAATTGTTTGAAGTGTCTGACAACATTATGGAAAGGAGCCCTGCAGAGACAGACCTCTTTGTTAAAATGTAAGATCCTACTTGTTTAATCAGATACAGCACTGAAATCGCTATTGTCAAACCCACCAGAATAAACAGTTATTTTATCATTGTAAAACATGCTTCATTCAGAGTCGGTGTAAACAACATAAAATTCACAATACTGCAACAATCACCAACTCTGGTTTGATTTAGTGCTGCACGATTTGGTAAAAATGTGCGATTGCGATTATGGTGGACAATATCGCGATTTGCGATTGCGATTACAATATAATTACAATAAAATGTCATAAATAAATGGTATCATGAGTCTTTTTGCTTGATGTTTCCCCTACATTATATTAGGGGGGCAGTGACCTGACATAGTTATTGTTATGGACAGACAGTGTGTCAGTGACCATCAACAGACTGAGCACAGTCAAACACGCTGCTCACACAGCAGCGCAGCACAGAACTGTACACACAGTGGAGCTAGCATATGTTGCGTTCAGGCGTTGTCACGTAAATGACAAATTCCAGCGCCATAGCACAACACAGCAGCATGTCAAGTGGGCCGAAACCTAGCAAAATTGCTCAATTTTTCATTTGTTATGGAGTCCATGATTTCCCTGTGACACTTACAAATGTTTGCTCAACTGTGCTTGGATGTTGTTTTATGAGGCTCTGGCGGCTTTCAGTTGTCTCATTGTCTTTAACGTTACACGGCTTGGCTTTCTCTCGCATGCACACTCTTCCTACTTTTCCCTGTGCTGTCTCAAGTGTTGATATAGATTGGTCGTGTTGCCGCGGGACGTGGCAACTTTAACTTTTACACTTACACAGCACGTCTTTCTGTTCAACGTCGCCGTACCTAAATCCAAAGTATCGCCATGTAACAGACGTTTTTTTCGCCACCAACTCAGCCTGTTCATGGTCGAGCTCATGCTCTTCTTCAGCGTCTGTGTTGGTCACTGTTGCACGCCGGCTGCATGCACCAGGATAGCTTGTGGGTGTGATGTCAACAAACTCCACACACTACAGGAGAGGCAGTCACGTTCACAGGCACACACGTTAACATTTATTTAACCTACATTAAATCGCAAATCGCAGCCTTTTATGCGGTTATGTAATCGCACAGCCTGACATCGCGATTGCGACTGCTATTAGATTAATCGTGCAGCACTAGTTTGATTTAAAACAAACCTGAATATAAGCCCACATGCATGCCCAAGTTGTTCAACATATTCACATTGTTTTCATAGACGGAGCTTCTCTTCCCAGTATATTAGAGTTCTGTATAGATGTGAGGCGTAACTTACTCTGCCATTCCCTGCTCCATGTTCAAGTCTATTCCTCCATCCAGTAGACTTCCATCCTCAGCAAACACTGGCTTGGCCATTGCAGACATGGAGCGGTAACTCCCGACATACACTGCTAGTGCGAACCCAAGCAGCAGCTACAGGAGGCAAACAAGGTGTTAGGTTCGGGTACATTAGAGCTGTGGATGGTGACATTTTAAATAATCTTGATTAAATACACTTACCCATGTCCAAAATGTCGACGAACTGTAGAAAACCATAAGATTTACTGCAGCATATATTGCCTGCGGAGGAAAAGCAGTATATTTGAAATGGGACTGGAAGACAAGACAGTATAATAGAGCTACAACAATTAGTCGATTAGTCAATTAATCCATCAACACAAAATTTGTTTGTTAATATATCAGTCATTCAGTCATTTTTCAAGCAAACACGCCAATGTTATTTCGTTCCAGGTTCTCAAATGTGGTGATTTGATTAAATGAGCCACTAACTTTTAATAAACTAAATAATTATACAATTACTCGATTAATGGAGAAAGTACTGGGCAGATTAATCAGTTATGAAAAGAACTGTTAGTTGCAGCCTTACATTATAATCCATCGTCTATACGATTTTTGTCAAAGTATTAATTTCTTTAATGTCTCTGGTAATATTAGGCCACTGCAAACCAATGAGTAGGACTGCATTATTTTTGTATGATGTGTCTTCATTGTTCAGGAAAAACACTGTTCACAATTGAATTTTGATAATTTACTGATTAAAAAAACGTATTTATTGTTATCACAATTAAAAATTATTAATAGAACTACACAACCAATACAGTCACGTGCCCTCAGGCCACAGATAAAGGTCACTCCAACTCAAGACCAAGTCGCCATATCGAGTTTTGTGCCTACTTTTATCAAACTCATTCATCCTTGAACTAACCTGTGAGCTTGTCCCGTATTTATTATTCATTTCTGAATATTTTTAGCATTATTAAGGGTGGACATCTTAACTTGCAATCTGCACAGTGTGATGTGAAATAATGTTTTATTGTTTGTCCGGTTGAATGTGTTGTGTATGCACTGATGTTTTTACACACATGCACAACTTTGTAACGGACTAACAAAGTTACTTTGATTTTATGTGATTTTGAATTTAAAAGTAAAACATTAAAACTAGATGTAAGGCATAAAGTAATGCAACACACCTGAATTATCAAGTGTAAAATTGGGTCTCACACACAAACATGACACAATACAGATTTGGGGCACCCAGTAGCTCTGTGATTAGAGCAGGCGTCTCATATGCAAAGGCAATTTCCTTGCCACAGCAGTTAGTTCGACTCCAACCTGCAGCCCTTTGCTGCATTTCATACCCCTCTTCTTTTTTCCCCTTTCACACTTAATACTGTCCCATCAATTAAAGGCAAAAGCCCCAAAAAAATTCTTAAAAGAAATTAAAAAAAAATACAGGTTTGAGGAACTGTAGTTTTTAAAACAATAAATAAACCTCGATCCAGTGAGAATAAGGTTAAAACAAACACATCAGTGAATGTAAATGTGAATCCATTCATTGGAGATGAGATGGACTACAGTGTCATTTAAACATTTATTTTGACTGAGACAACACACAAAAAGCCTTGAGGTTCTTACGTTAGCTCCGAGGATGACTCTGGTGTAGAACTTCAGTGTCGCCTCATTCTCCTCGTAGATCTGCTTCTTGCCCTTTGTGCCAACTTTACCTTTGGGCTGTTGGGCGAAACACAGAGACACAGTTCAGCATTATCAGGCATTCATGTGACGGTTTTAGCTCAATAACAGAAAGTGAGACCACACGTTACCCGCAAACCCGTAGATTTGTGACTTGTATGTGTCCTCACATTTTAGTATTTATTAATAAAAGACTTACAGCACATCAGAAATAAAAACCTATATAATCACATAACACTGAAAATAAAATCAATCAAAGTTGTATGAAGTAGTTGAGAAGTTGGTTCTCCCTTATTTACTTTCAGATCTAAGGTGCTTGAGTGCTAACACATGAACTACCCTGTAAACACTACACAGCTAAATCCCTTCAGTAAAGGTTATCGGGTTAGCTTTAAAACAATGCTGCATCTGTTGTGCTCCTGAATCTGCACAGGAAACATTTAGAGTGATGCTCTTCACTTATGGTTTTATTAAATTGTTAGAAGGGAAATGAAAGCAAATATTAACATGATCTCATTTCATTAAAATGGAAAATTGCACCTAAGTACATCTTGTAACTCTAGATCCACTTGGTTGTTTGAAAAAATGGACTGAATACAGTTTTATATGATTAAGTTTTCCAAATACATTTGAGAATCCTAACAACAGTACAACTTTATTTGTAAATCTGTTCCAGTGTATATTTACTGCGCTGCTTAGCTCTGTGCTGTTGGTCCTGTGTATTGTGTTTGTTGCTTGCATAGGTCTCATGGTAATCTAAGTTATTCTTGTTAAACCGCTTAACACTAATTCTTAATAGATAAATGTCCTGGAAGTGATGAAAAGCCTGCTCTCAGATCCTGTAAAATTGGTTCTTCTTCATTTGCTAAGATTCATGTCCTATTACTACTTGTCACTATCTCAGCGTCTTCTCTAGAGCCTTTGTGCTCCATTGTTTCTCAGGTTCCCTCGAATGGCGGCTGCACCTAGATTGTGGGTCGTGGTTGCTACGCTTGGATCACAGGTCGTGGTTGTGCTGCTGTCGTGGTCCTGCCTGATGCCGACGACTACCACTGTTATTATTAGTCATACTTCTACTATTATTATACTCATATGATTATTATTGTCACATACTATCATATATTAATAGATACACATAACATATATACTACCAAAATACTATCATTATTATTACAATATTGTACAACACCCACATTTTCCAGCATGCTGGACTGAGTAGTTTGTACTTTCTGTTCTATTAGGTAAATGTCATTTTTTGTTATTGTCTATGATGGTGTGTCTGCTCAGTACATGATGATTTATGCTAGTTATTGTCACTTGTGTGTTAATTTATAGTTTGCACCATTAGTGAGTTAGCTATCCCACTTCTGACACTATTGTGACAACTTCTACTTGTCCTATGTTAAGCAGAAGTTGTCACAATATTACTAAAATCAGTGTTATTGTAGCTTACTGTTTGCCGTGCATCTCTCCCTGTCTCTCCTTCTCTTAATGTATCATTTTGTCATATGGATTACTGTACATTTATTATATCTTTATTTGTAGAGCACTTTTCGAGCTGAAAGCACAGAGAGATCTGATCTGTTCTGTACGACATCTATTGCACATCTGTCCGTCCTTGAAGAGGGATCCCTCCTCAGTTGCTCTTCCTGAGTATTCTACCACTGTTTTCCCAATTAAAGGGTTTTTTGGGGGTTTTTCCTTATCTGCTGCAAAGGTCCAAGGACAGAAGGATGCCATACACTGTAAAGCCCTCTGACGCAAATTATATTTGTGATGTTGGGATTTATAAATAAAATTTAATGTAACTATAACTGTAATTCAGCTTTATCAAATATTATGTTTGTAGGGGGAAAAATCAGTATCACAAATCTGGTTTATTGCTGAGTAGACTTTCACATACTGGTACAAGGGCTTTGCTTTTGGGTATTAGTACATGACAGACACATGTCTGGAGAAAATTAATTAAACTGTAAAAGCAAGTGTTGTGAAAATCAAGGGACATAAACATAGAGGCAAATTAAAGTAGAAAATATTTAAAATACTATTTTAAAAAGTCTGTGAAATATATCGGAATAAAAATGCTGAGCTGTGCAGGTTTTATGAGTCTTAGATGTGTGTAGAAATTACAAAATATTGTCCAAGTTCATAGTATTAGATATAAAACAAATGTATGCAGTGTACGTAGATAATATAACCACATTACATGTATTTGTAGTTATTTATCCCTACACAGCTCAGTGTTTATCTGTTCTACAGCCAGTGGTGGTCTCACTGTATCTGAGAAGTGACTCAGTGAGTTGTTCCTGTCTCTGTCAGTGTGTCTCTGCTGCATGTGTGTGTTTGTCTCACCGCCATTCTGACCCGCTGCTGTTGTTCTCCTCCTCTGCCGCTTCTCTAACATCGACCTGTGACCCTCCGCCGCTTCTCTACGTTATTATTTATCACTGCATCAAATGAAGAGACTCACAAGTGTCCCTGCGGCGTCATTTCTTGTAACACATCAGCATTTGGTGCTTCTTCTGTTGGGGGACTCAATATATCCGGCGCACGAATATGACGACATCAACAGCCTCGTGTGGTGGTCGGTTGACAGTAAGCGGTACGTGAGAGTTGGTGACTGAGCACCATCTGCTGGTCAAGGAATGCAACTACCTACAGTCTTTACATGAGACTTTCTTATTGATGCACGATTTAAGATTTTAATATACTATTTAATATTTGTTAAACAGGCATAAGACTTCTGTTGGGGCCTAAAACCTGGCTAAAATAATGTATTTATTTGACTAGATTAGACTCAACTTTATTGTCATTGCACAGCAGGGGTGTAAATATAGACAGTGCAGGCAGTGTGATTGCACTGGGGCCCCTGGGGTGGAGGGGCCTGTAGAGAGAGTAGGCCCTTGCAAGTGATTCAGATTGCCACCTTGGAAATATACCTGTGTTCAAAGATGAATGACAAAAGAAGAATGTTACTGAATTAACAATTGTGCCATTTGCTATATATGTCCTCAAAAAGGCAAACTCATTTCTTTTTTTTAAATAGCCAGTAGCTATGTAAAACTAAATTATATGCTTTTTCTGAACTTTGAAAACTATAAAATTAAATTTATAATTTCGTACTTTCTTCAGATTTTTGTCATAATGGGTAATATTCATGTTGGTGTTGTCCAATGTCAATTCTCTATTTGTGTCTAGAGAATACATGTACGATAGCGTCTACTGGGGCCCGTCATAATAGTGTGCACTGGGGCCCGTTGTAACTTCCTTACACCACAGAGCACAGGTACTGAGAAAATGAAATGTAGTTTAGCATCTGACCAGAGGTGCAAATAGCAGTATTGTGCAGACTAGTATACAAATTTATAGTGGTAATATAAATAGCCTAATAAATAATAACTAACAGGTAGCTATGAATATGCTAGTAGGCAGCAAAGGTATATAAAGAAGTATTAATAAAAAAAACAAGTCTAAGCATTAAAGATTAGCCTACTTGTTGGATTATTAGTATTATTATTATTAGCCTAGATCAGTTGAAAGAACATCTTTAGGGGGTCTGGATTTAAGAATAACTTAAATTGATGTTTGTCCTCTTCCCATGGATGGATTACTGAATGGGCCCTCTAGGAACACTTCAAAAGTTCACTCTAATTACTGTAACATGCACCGACAAGGAAAATACTCAAAATGACCATCAAGAGATGCAAAGGAACTGCAAAGACACACAAAACAGCCACAAAAAGACAAAATGAGCTCAGATAGACACAAAAACCACAAAAAGATGCATAATGAAAAGCAAAACAACAACAAAGGGGCAAAAACCACAATGTCTGTGTCTTGCTCGTGGAGGAGTTGTGGTGGGGCCTTTTACAAATCTGTCCCCAAGGGCTTTTTGACTGAGTGTCTGTCTATGCCTCCTCTAGTGTCCTTGCTTTGCCTTTTTAGCTTAAAGTAATCAGAAATGGGCAAACTTACTTTTTCACTTGCAGACTTAGTGGGTTATTATAAAAACCTTTTTAAACTGATTATCAGCATTTATAACTGCATTTCTTCTGCACTCACTACTTGTGTAGCTTCACAGCTATGCAGTGAAACACACTTCCTTTACAGGCTGAAGACAGCAGTTGGCCTTTGAGATTTTTATTGGGAGTAATCATCAACCACTTAAAAATATATTGAAGAGCAAAGTGATTACAGAGACGGAAAAAAGATATTATAGCCTACCATAAACAAGAGTCACACCAAACATAATGTAGCCTGTTGAACTGGTACAACAAGGAAATAGGATTCATAGAAGTTTCATTTTTCTTCTTGTTATTTTTTTTTAAATTCTTTTAGAGCAGTGTCTAGGCCCCTTGTCACATTTCTGGTGTGTATGAGTTGATAAAAAAAAAATACCACTAATGAGAGACTTGATCTCTAAACTTCTCACATGGTTTAAAATAAAATCATTCAATATTGCACAAAAAGTAATAATTACAAAAAAATCAATAAAATGAATAGTCTACAGATTTGTGCAGGATATTTTTTTATTTTATTTTATTTTATCTATATATGGAGAAGATCTACTTTTTTCCACCAATGATTTTTTTTATTACAGCTCTGATAAAAGAAAAAGAAATGCAGATTAACAGTCAATACTATTTTATTTATTTATTTAACCATTATTTAATCAGGAAAAAAAAAACTCTTGACATTAGTAAATCTCTTTTTCCAGAGTGTCCCTTACCAAGACAGGCAGCAACATAAAGTTACAGACAGACAACATAGCACAAAAAAATATAATAATAATAATAATAATAATAAAAATACACAGCTCTAACACAAGCAAAATAAAACATCTAATGAGATTAATACAAGTACTAGCTGCTAAATACATTTTATATAAGGTATGTAAAGAGGGCTGGCAAAGAGACATCCGTTGGAACGCCCTGTTCCTGTATCTTTTTCGCGATAACCTATTTTGACCCTTCTCGGCTACCGTCGCCTGAACGGTCAGCCACTTTCCAAATAACAACATCGGTGGCTGCTGCTCGCTGAGCTTCTCGCCTCAGTGAAACTGTTATCAACGTATCGGTCGGCGAACACCGGCTCGTTTCACAGTTAATCAAATGACAGTACAGTGAGGAAGCGAGTCTCACTCTGTAACAGGTTAATGCTGCAAAATGGATTTT
This sequence comes from Epinephelus lanceolatus, assembly GCF_041903045.1. NCBI lineage: Eukaryota > Metazoa > Chordata > Actinopteri > Perciformes > Serranidae > Epinephelus > Epinephelus lanceolatus. The sequence continues at coordinate 14,271,767 of NC_135735.1, forward strand.
CTGCTCCAGGTGAAAATAGGCGCTCTGATCGGTTTGTTGCTCCTAACTCTTCTTTTTGGATTTATCCCTGCTCGAGTCAAATGGTTCAGAGACACAAACGGCACAGGTTGGTAAACATTATAACATACCTAGCTAACTTTAGCATTGGTGTTCTATATATCACTATTATATGCATATTTTAAAGAAGAGGGGACGTTAAAATCGCCTCCAATCTATGATAAACAATGTGGATCATGGCGAACAAATTCACTGTTTTACCTTCATTGGATGACTTGTTGCTTATTACACTTATGCCGAACTACAAAGGGAAAGCGACTGATTAATTTCCAGCTTTAATTACTGATATTTGGTATGAAACCGTTTGCAGACACTCAAATCAACCTTAAATTGCTTGAAGGTTTAATGGAGTTTGTTGCAGTGGTCCCGCCGAAGACGAGCGGAAGTTACAGGATCTCAGATAGCGGCTTCAGCAGCCGTCTGTCTCAATGAATCACATGTTTTAGCTGTAGATAGTGTTGTTAAGGCAATTAACGACTGTTGATGTTATCAACTGTGATTTAAAAGCCGTTAATTGAGCCATTACAGAGGGTGTGGTGGGTTTTAATCACTGATCATAAATCAAACACAGCCATCATTCTGTGTAAAAAAATGTTTTAATGTTTCTTTTGGTAGACTATTTGCATATGTGATGATCTAACATTGATTACTAATTACCGCCCCATTACATTGTCATTATCATTTATGCAAACCTAAATGTGTAGCCTAAGTTCAGTAATCCCCTTCTCCCTCTTGGAGTCACCTGACAGGGATGGAGCCCCAAAGACTTGTTGGCATGTGGTCACATGGTCACATTTAGTATGTAAAACAGTCAGAACAAGGACTTTCTTAAACGGAAGTGAAAGTATCCTTTTGTGTGTGTTAGTGCTCTGCTGAGTCATTTAGACGCCTATGCTTTCATACTCATGATGTAGCACATGATCCTTCAGCAGTTAGTTTAACCTTGGAAGGATGGCAGTGACTTCATCCATGTCTGAGATGTACCACTAATCACTTATAGGCCAATTCAGTAATAATGGTTTGTATTTTTTGTTGTGGATAGTAGAAGTTAAATAAAATGTAAAATGGCCCATTACTTCACAGAGAGACTCCTGATTTATAAATAGATTTTCTTCTGAGAAATGCAAGAAAGCAGAGAAAAACATAACTGAGGCTGACACCATTGTGTGTAAGTTCATGTTGAGACATAAGAGATGTTTTGTCTTTCCATTTGCAGAAACCCATCGCACAGTCCTGAGTCTGATCAGCTGTTTTGCTGGAGGCGTTTTCTTGGCAGCATGTCTGCTCGACATCATTCCAGATTATCTGTCAGACATCAACGCTGCGCTGGATTCTCAGAAGGTGGAGGTATGTCCACGTCTGGACTGGACTAAAAATGTTGTTGCCATTAGTCACCTCATATTTGAAGTAATTAAGATACTATGAAGCCATATGTCAGCATATTAATGAAAATATGATATTAAAGAATGCTTAAAAGCTTTATTACAGTAACCAGACAGAAATCTTTTTCTCATACCTCACAGGATTTGAATCTTAAATGCAACTTATTTGCTTTGCCACTGTCTCTAAAATGCATGGGCACACACGAGTAAACACATCAATGTATGTGCAGCATTGTCTGGTTCCAGTTCTGACTGTAACAGCATAATTTAATTATCACTAGTGCAACAAACATATAAAATATTTAAAAGAAAAATGGTTTTAAAGCCCTGACGAAGACCTGCAGTGGTCGAAATATTGGATCTTTTAATGATTTAGCCACTACAATAAAGGCTTTTTAATATTTCCTTCCTCGTTTTCCTATATTTTTTCAGCATGCCTGGATGGCCCTCCGGTCGTTCATAAAAAAATATAATTATTTTTGGTGTTATTGCTGTTTGCTGTCCCTATTTTTTTATATATATATTAAAAAGTGGTCTCTCAAAATGGGAGCCAATGGGAACTGTTACTGTTGAGCCCTGTATTTGTTGTATTTTTTTCTAATCTATTAATCATTTAGTCTGTAAAATGTAAGAAAGTAGTAAAAAATGCACATCTTAATTTCTTAGAGCCCAAGTTGACCCCTTCAGATGATTTATTTTGTATAACCAGTAGTCCAAAATCCAAAAGTGTTCAATTCACAATTATAGAAAACTGATAAAAAACAAAGCAACACATTTGAGGACCTGGAACCAGTTCAGTGTTTTTACTTGATTATCAAAAAAAAGCCAGACACTGGCAGACACTACAGAAACTTTGCAGTAACTGTATTCTTCAAAAATAAAACAGATTACAGTACAGTATGCACAGGATCAGTCATCAAAGAGGGGATGTCTAAAAATGTTACATCTAAAGCAAGTGCAGTAACTGTTTACAATCTCTGTGTCCTAATTCTTGACTTTCTTTTGGTATTGGTCTCGAACAGAGCAATTTCCCCCTCCCAGAATTCATCATGGCTGCCGGCTTCTTCACCGTCCTCATACTGGAGAGGCTTGTCCTGAACTGTCGGGAGAGGGCAGGGTCTCACGAGGAGAGGGCACCCCTCATACAGGACAACAGAAATGGACACGGCCATGGCACAAGCCCTGATCTGGAGAGCAGCAGCCACCATGTCCATGTTGACTTTCAGGCTCATTCCCCCTTTCGCTCCTTCATGCTCTTCCTCTCCCTCTCACTCCACTCGGTGTTCGAGGGTCTTGCTATCGGCCTGCAGAGCACTGACTCAAAGGTAAGAGGAGATTTTGCTTTGTGCATCAAAACTACTTTTGAAGTATTTTAAATCCAGCATTGTTGATATCCATATTTTCTCAGAAAAGTGCTGCACAAATAAAGTTGGAATCATATTCACAGCGCTCTCATGTTGCCAGAAGAAAGCAGCGTTTCAGTTTATAGCTTCAGGACGCTTTGACAGGAAAGGAATCTCGCTGTCATGAGAGTCAGATCTGTGTCTTCTGGTCACAAGACAGCCTGCAGTCCGAGAAAACTATCAGTGTTCCCTCAGGACTTTTCATCTACATGTAATTGTGTTATGTGTGTGTTCAGCTGGAAAAGTTCTCTGTTAAGACTGTGAGTAGATTGGTTGAATATAAAACACTAAAACAATGGGTCAAAGAACAGTAATATAGGTTAGAACAATCAAACAATAAACTATGAATGAGACATAATAAAGCAGACATCACTCAGATAAAACAAGTTGCAACCAAATTGCATATCTCTTTTAAAACATGGGAAGGAGGCAATGAGTAATGAAAGAAAAAATGATCAAAAAATTTACCAAGACATTAGAAAAAGAGAAAATTACAAGCAAGAAAATTAGTAAAAAAAAAAAAAGAAAGAAAGAAAGAAAGAAAGAAAGTTAAAAACAAACAATTAAGGAAATGACCAGGAAAGAGTGCTTAAAAATTAGAATAATTCTGGAAAATAATATTAAAATGTAATAATAATATAATAATTTAGAGTATAGTTTTCCCTAGCTTTTTCCCCCATAGTTTTTAAAAATAATTTTATTTGATTTATTTATTTAAAATATTTATTTATTTATTTTATGTTAGTTATTTATTTTTGCAGTTTCTTGGACATTTCTTACCAAGTTGCTTAGACACAGTTATCATGCTATAAACAGCATAGCAAAAATCTTCACATCTATATTATATTGTAGAATATATTGTCATATTGCCCTGTCCTATTTAACACAGCCTTTATATACAAAAACATTAACATTTGATATTATTTGGATTGTGGCGTGATGCGGGCACTATGCTGGATTGCTGTGGTGGAGAGGGAGCTGAGCTGGAAGGCGAAGCTTTCAATTTACTGGTCCATCTACATCCCAACCCTCACCTATGGTCATGAGCTCTGGGTAGTGGCGGAAAGAATTAGATCGCAGATACAAGCGGCCAAAATGAGTTTCCTCTGTGGGATGGCTGGGCTCAGCCTTAGAGATAGGGTGAGGAGCTCAAACATCTGGAGGGAGCTTGGAATAGAGCCGCTTCTCTGTCACATCAAAAGGAGTAGCTGAGGTGGTTCGGGCATATGATCAGGATGCCTCCAGGGCGCCTCCCATTAGATCTTTGTCTTCTCCAGGTATTAGAGATCTGCATCGCCATACTTGTCCACAAGAGCATCATAGTGTTCAGCCTGTCGGTGAAGTTGGTCCAGAGCGCAGTTGCTCCACTGTGGGTGGCTGCTTACATCGGAGTGTTCGCCATGATGTCGCCTATAGGCATCGCCATCGGCATCAGTGTGATGGAGGCTCAGCTGGAAGCTGGAGCGCTGGTCCAGGCCATCCTGGAGGGGCTTGCTGCAGGGACGTTTATCTACATCACCTTCCTGGAGATCCTCCCACACGAGCTCAACTCTCCCGGGAAGCAGCTTCTCAAGGTGCTCTTCATTCTGCTGGGCTTCAGCATCATGGCATCTCTGACGTTTATGGGCTGAGGCCGGTCGTCGTTTGTGACCTGGATGCTTTGTGGCAACTACCGCAGGTCACTAAGACTTGACTTTGTACAGAAAGACAATCTTTATCAGAAAAGAAGAAGGTTTACTGCTGCGCTGTTACACCCAACTCTGGAGTTTTTAATGTCAAAGGGTGCATGACAACGTTTTATTATGCTTCATATACTTTTAAAAAAGGAGGAGTTTGGATGATTTATGTATATGCCATTTCTTTTTAAGAGGATTTTATGTAAACAGGTACCATTTACTGCTATGCTAACTTTGAAGAATCATAGGGGAAAGAAGTGTCTTATCACTGAGTCCCCTCATTATCACTGAATGATGTTTTGAAACATGCTCTGGACCTGCAGAAAAAACAAACCAGAGCCACTGACCTTTGACACTATTGAGGAAACCACTGGAAACAAAGGGCCATGTTGTGTGTATATGATACCCTGTAAGCATGCCGGTATATCAGTAACTCCACATCTTTCATGTTTACATTTTATCTGAAGTCAAATGGGAAGCTTCTCTTTCCAAAAAGCACTCTTTGTGCCTTTTGTTGAAGTACTTTATACGGTACCTTCTTTACTACAGGCTCAGCTGCATGGCTGGCATATTTGAATTGTTATTCTTGTTGTTGATTCACTGGCATTTTAGTGCAATGCTTTTAGATATAGTTTCCGGAATTAGGCTGCTTTTATTTCTCATTATAAACTAGAATATCAATGTTTCATTCATTTGTCCAGTAAATTAGTGTAAATGTAAACTGACTTCCTGATGCCTTGAGAAGCTGCATGCTAAAACAAAGAATGGCAATGACGGGAAAAAATGTGGAACTTATTTTTACACTGTTTGCACTTTTCCAATCACGAATCAGTGACTGTGTTTACATGCACGCTAATATTTCACTGTTATTCTGAACATGACAGAATTCAGAATATGGTATGGATCATGTAAACAGCATATTCTGTTTGGATGTTTCGAATTACGGCTATTTCTGAATGAAACATTTTCCGATTAAGACTTGTATAAGACATGTAATGTGTGTCTCAGTTGGGGTTTTTACCGCAATTTGCAACACACAGCCTCTTGCCTGTTTATGGTCAGCTCTGTGTGTTTTCGTGGATACGGTGAGCACAAATCAAAAGTTTGCAAGGCTAGGGTAGAGATGCATGCCCACATTTCAGGTCAGAAGAAGAAACACTCCTACCTTTAAATATTATGAAAGTCTTTGATATGAACAGTTTTTTTATATGCACAAATATTGCAACACCTAACTTTTCAAGAAGGTGGTTGGTGGAATGAAAGAGGGAGACTGTGTTCACACGGTCAACCAGTGGAAAGATGCAAAATAGGACGAGCGACTCTAGCGCTTCCATTTTTTTTCATATTTTGATGTGATAAACAGCATGTTAGGGCCGTAGACCCTAAAACTGATTGACGTAGCCTCTATAACGACACCGAGGGTTGAAATTAGCTCCAGTCACCCGCCAAATGCTGGTAAAATAGGCAAGTCGCTGCTAGATTTGCCTCATTCACCAGCCAAAAAAAGACAATGGTAGTCTACTAAGTGGCTGGTAGAGTGTGGAATCCACCAGCCACAGTGGTAGGTGGAACAAAAAGTTAATTTTAAACCCTGCCGTCACCCATTAGTCTGTGGACTCCTTTGAGGCTTCAAGGTTTGGCACTTAGGCTGACGCCATCTTGTTTTTTTTTTTTTTTGGAGCCAGAAGTGACCATATTTGGGCGAGAGGCTGGCACTGTGGAGGAGCGAGGGATGGATCTGACTGAGAGGCTGAGGACACTAGAGGCAGACAGCCTGTCAGTCAAAGCAGCCCGCCCTTAATTATGTGTAACTCTAAGCCTTGATAAAATATAAATGCGTGAGTTATTAAAAAACATACACTCCCTGTACAGTTGTCATGAATGTTGAAATTTGCTATAGAGACCAGAACCTTTTTTGTACCAGGCTGTAAACATGTTTATTTCTGCTGTTAAATTGCATTTTAACATGGGAGTCTATGGGGATTAACTCAAGCAGCCATTCAAAAAACTTGTGTCGGCTTCATTTTTCAGCCCCAGAGGTTGCCGCTTGGTTATGGCACGTTAATTGAAATATGCACGGCTGCATGTAAACGAGAATATTAGTGGAATATTCATTTTCATTAGCCATGTAAACAGCTCAGTAGCAATACTGTGTTTTTCAGAATAAGGGCAAAAAAACTGAATATTTTGTGCATGTAAACATAGTCAATGATTATCTTCACAAATGGGAATTTGAATTAAACATGGCTTTAAAATGACTTTAAACAACCAACTGTTAAAACCAGCTGATCACTGTTGTTTACATGATGTTGACCTTTGTTCCAGTTTGTTCTGTTTTGACACATTATCTGTACTGCTTCTTTGAAACACTTTCTCCATGTATAGTGGTTTTATTTCTCAGTTTTGATTTCAGATGATACAGAAGCTTTTAATATCAGCACAAAGAGAGGTACAAGATAGAAATCAAACCAAGCAGGAAACCACAGTATGGCACATTGGGTACATTAATTCAGTCTTAAGCTATGGTGCAGGCCGAGAGCCAAAACTTGTATTGTACGTTGTCCACACGTGTTATATATGTAGAGTAAACAAAGCAGGTGTAAACTGAGGAATAAGTAAAAAACAATACATTTCAAACAGTATAGCAGGCAGTTAAAAAGGTCCAGTATCTGTGCTTTCAGCCTGCTTACACTCCAAATGAACCAGTATATCAAGTCCAAGTATGAAATCATAGTTGTAAATGGTGTCTTGTTCAGTTAGAAGTCAGTCATGTGAAGATCAGATTGTTTCCTCAGCAAATAGGAGGAAGTTGGAAGGTGTGAGTTGGTTGTCAAGAAAAACTTGTGCATGTCAGCAACAACAGTTTTGCCAGTGCCACTTCATCATATTTTGGGCAGATGTGGAAATTATCAACTTTTTTTTTGTTGTCAAAAGTCTGACTAAGACTAATGCAACTGATAACTGTTCCCAAAAGGAATGCCACAGCTTTCACTCCAGTGTTGTTAATGCATATTTTTGTTTTTGTTTGTTGTCAGAATACCACCTGGTGCATTATAATGTGTAAAAAATAATTTGTTCATACGCTACAGAAACATCAACTGTCTTTTTATATGTAAACCTACATATATTATTTTGTGCCTTATTAATTTCATGGGAGATGACTCTGTTGTTTGTTGTGTAAACTTGATCAGAGTAAAGATAAAAGAGGAATTTTCTGCCTGCTTGTTTGTGTTGTGCAAAAGTTGATTCTACTTGATGGAGCTGTTCTTTAAATACAACTTCAGTTTACTCTAATTACTCTCTCTGTAACAATATATACATATTCAAAGTATTTTAAACCAACATTTCCTGTATAATAACACACAATATAATCATTGGTGTCTATACAATATTAGATCATATAATTTACATGTTAAAACTATTACATTGATTCACTTAATTGCAGGTTATTTGTGTCTCAAAATAGCATGGTTAACTGCACATATCTGTTATATATAGTACACTATGTTTAATACTATGTCAGAAAAATCACACTTTAGGTAAATTAATCATGAATTGAAATGTACTAAATACACTAATATGTTCATAAGGGCAGTGTGTAATCACTGGGGATGAAATGTGTGATCAACCTTTAGGTGTTGGTGCCAGTGAACCTGTTGTCAGTGCACCATTTAAATTGATATTTCACAGATTTTACTTCCCTTACTCTACTTTCAAACCAAAATTTAAACTGAATTACAGTATTAACCCGCTGCTGAGTGTTTCTGATGAGGGTTTGTGGGGGCTTTGATTTCATGTGGCAGCAGATGACTGAAGCCACTAGGTGGGAGTGTTGATAGTCAGATTAATCGTCTGTCTCAATAAGGACAGTATTTCACAGAGGAAAGATTGGAGGACTAGAGTAATATTTTTAGTGACATATTACAGTTCACAATAACTTTTCAACCCTCACTTAATTTCTTCTTTTACGGGGAAATTAATTGAGGGTTGTGGCTGACTGGGACATCATTAATGATTCTTTTTCTTTCAATGTAAAACATTCTTCTGATTTTAAAGGGACAGTTCACCCAAAAATCAAAAAGACATAAATTTACTCTCACTTGTAGTGCTATTTATCAATCTAGATTGTTTTGTTGTGAGTTGCTGAGTGTTGGAGATAGAGATGTCTTCCTTCTGTCTGATATAATGGAACTAGATGGCACTAGATGGCTTGTGGTGCTCAAAGTGTCAAAAAAATGCATTTGAAAAACTTAACAGCAATGTCTCCTTCTAGAAATCATGACCCAGTTACTCAAGATGATCCACAGACCCTGTTGTGACCTGTTCAATGTAGGAATTTTTTTCTCTCCACCATACTACACCCACCAACCATATCACCACGCAGAGAGAAGCGTGCATCGACTGCTAGCTCACTTAGCACTATTGAGTTAGTCTGAAAAATGTCACATGGGACTGAGGGACTATTTCTCTGACAGCCCGTTATCCCCAAGACAAACACCCATTGCGCTGAAGTCCCCTTTCTGTGAAAATACACCCTGCAGTTAGTTTCAGTCTCCCAGTAACGTTTGAGCAAACAGTCCCAGGCGTTTTTCAGCGGTGTTTTTTCCGCCCTTTCGTGGTGTTTTTCACTGGCATTAAGCCATCAATATTGGATATTTTTACCATCCCTTTGCAGCATTTCTTAGCCACATTTGAGCCATCAATCCCAGGTGGTTTTACCAACCTTTTGCAGGTTTTTCCAGTACTGTTTGAGTCACCAAACCCAGGTGTATTTCATTGAACAGTCCCTGCTTTTCCAGCAACTTTGTGCCACCAAACGTGTGTTTGAACCCAAAACGTTACCATAACCAGGTGCTTTTTTTGTGCCCAAACCTAACCACACATTTACCACATTGGTGTTGACAAATGCAAGGTATTTGTGGTTTGATGAAATGTACAATGCAAACTTTTTTCTGGCAATTGGGCTGTCTAACTGCAGGGAGTGCGTATTTTCAGAGTGATGGGACTCTGGAGCTATGGGTGTTTGTTTTTGGGATAACCAGCTGTCGGAGAAATGCGCTTTCAGTCCAGTGGAACATTTTTCAAACTAATGGGGCTTCAGAATTTTGGGCTTACTGAACAATGAGCAGTCCCTGAGGGGGACGCCATGAATGTTTACTTCTGGTGCTGTCACAAGCACGAGCTGCTCGTCCATGAGTAGATGCATACTTCCTTCTGCACGGTGATACAGTTGGCGAGCAGTTGGGTATTTGAGTTTTTCAAATGTATTTTTTTGGCGCTTTTAGCACCACAAGCCGAATCTATCTAGTTCCATTATATCTAAGAGAAGGCATACATCTCTGCAACTCACACCAAAACAACCTAGACTGATAAATAGCACTACAGGAAAGAGGGAAAATTTATATTTTTGATTTAGTTGATTTAGTCCTTACTGTCTTCAGACTTCAGACTTTAGAAAGTCTGACACTAGTGGAAAAACTCAACAGAACTGTTGCAATAATTAAGTTATTTAATTTTTATTTAAATAGTGGTTTAGATTTGTAAATCTTTCTCTATTTCAATGCTGAGTGCTTATCAATCATCTGATGAATAAACCATGTATTTTGCACTGATCATTTTTGTATTCATACAGGCCTATTTGTTGGCTTGCAGGGTGACATAACTGGCAGAAATTCCTTCACATCAAAGACCTTAACTGTATACGAGAGGCTTGTATGAACATGTCTGATGTGATACATGGAGGCATTGTTAACCCCTGTTTGTGTTTGCGAGGGAATAGGAGGTCATTCATGAGCGTTCACTAATGAGAGGTGCTGCTGGAGGAACAATAGCAGCGTACAGTAAGTCTGCCAGCTCTGGATGACAGAGGCCTCAGTGTGTGGAGGAGGGCGACCCAGCAGAGCCTCCAGCTCCAGTGTGGGACGGACATTTCCTCTGTTCACCCACAGCTCATTAACCTCTTCTGTCAGCTCAGTGATGGCACTCAACTGTGTTCTCCCCTTTTGCTCCCTCAGACATGATGCAGATTACGTCCTATGAGACTACATGAGCTCTGCTTTTTCATGGCGCACAATGTCAAGAGGGAAGAGAAAAGTATGCAAGCCATGACTGGTCATTAAAAACTTTTCAGTTACATAAATAATGGAACACTCTGTGGAAGACATCTTGAAGGACAAAACAGCATGTCCTGCTGCGTCACTACTTTTAGATAAACCTTGATGATTCAGAATCATCACTGACATCTTGATACATAAAAAGGAAAAGAGAGTATACGCATAAATACATTAATAAAAATAAGTTTCTTACAAGTCTTATGGCTGCATGTGTTCCTGTAATGTTGTCCTTTTTCCCTCTCCTGTTGCCCTGCCCAGGTGTGCTGCATGGCCTAACAAGGTGCACCTGGCCAGGGGAAGAGACGTTTAAGCGCTCCTGCACAGCTGCAGGAGAGAGGCCTGTGGTGTGGGGACTGCTGGCCTTACTGCCTCTGAGACTGGGATTTTATTGACTTGTTTGCATGTCTTATGCTGATAAACCCATTAGGGGTGGCTGTGGCTCAGAGGTAAAGCAGGTTGTCCTCTAATGAGAAGATCAGTGGCTCGATCCCCAGCTCCTCCGATCTGCATGCCGATGTATCCATGGGCAAGATACTGAACCCCAAATTGCTCCCGATGGTTACTGAGTAGCAAGTGGCACCATGTACAGTAGCCTCGGCCACTAGTGTGTGAATGGGTGAATGTGACATAGCATAAAAGCACTACAGGTGGTTGGATGATTAAAAAGGCATTATACAAGTGCAGTCTATTTACCATTAATTTAAATGTTTTAAAGGTGTCTCCTGTGGTTGATTTGGGTCAATGGTGAAGTGTTGTTTGCTCTATAGGGCCACCTAAGGGAGGTGTGTAGTACTTACCAAAATGTAATGATAAACAAGAATGATCAATATAAGATTGTGAAATGTCAAAATCTAAATTAATCAAAAGCACAGTATGGAAATAGATCTATATATGTAAAGCCAAAGTAAAATTAATCAACAAGTAGGCTACAACACAGAACATGTGAATGAACCTTGAAAGTTGACAACTGTTCTAGCAGCATCACAAAGCACAGTGGTTCTCTGAGCTACATGCTAACATGCTTACAATAAACGCTAAATTGCCAGTGTTTATCAGATAATGTTTACCATGTTCACATCTTAGTTTAGCCTTTTATCATGTTAACATTTGTTATTAGCAAGCTACTAAACACAAAGTAAAGCTGAGGTTGATGGGAATGAGATCGATTGAAAAAATTAAGTTTTTCCCCTGATGATGGCGCTAGATGAAAATTAGGGGGCCGCTAAAACTGTTAAAATTCATGTTGAGGTGGACATGAATTTCTGTACCAAATTTCATGGCAAACTATCCATTAGTTGTTGAGACATCTCACTGAAAATCAAACCTGTGAATCTTCTGGTGACACTGGGGGAAAAGTCGGGGGATCACAAAAGTCAGAAGGAGTCATCCTCATCCTCAGTTCACCTAAGATTTTATAGACTATCTCAGTTTGTAGGTAGAAGACCAACTGGCCAACTATCACGCCATTGGCATGGCTCAGCCAGGTCTCACTCCCACTGACACCATTCAGTCAATGGTCCTTGGAGTCAGATATGGATGCACAATGCACCCTTTAGCATCTGTATGAGGCGGACCAGGCTATACCTAGTATAAAGAGCGAAAAAGACAACTTAAACTTGGTGGAGGGGAAGATGGATAGGTCCAGAAAGCACATGACTTTAAGGCAGCTCTGGCTCAGTATCCCTGGGCAAGATACTGACCCCCGAATTGTGTTAATGGTTACTGAGTAGCAGGTGGCACCTTGCATGGTAGTCTCTGCCACCAATGTGTGATTAGGTGAATGTGACACGTAGTGTTAGAGCGCTTTGAGTGGTAAGAAGACTAGAAAAGCACTATACAAGTGCAGCAGTCCATTTACCATTTACCCAGGAAGCAACTGGTGTTTGTGTCAACGTTATGGCTAAAAATGTACATCTCTGCAAGTAAAGCAAAAATGACATCAAAATTCTTCACTCCTATAACTAACAAAGAGGGAGGCAATGATGCACTAATGTCCAAAAATGAAAAGCAAACTTGATTTGATTCTCCATCACTGTAATTAATGAGTAAAAGAGACGCATGCTGTCTGATGTTGTGCAATCATGGATGAGTAATCTATAATCTGGGTCCCAAAACAAAGCGGTTCTCTCTGATGAGGATTTCAAAGAATGTGCAGAGAGGAATGTGTGATGTGAACGTGTGATTGTTTCACAAGTGGTCGTCTCTCTCATATGACATTTCCACAGGCACAACAGTATCAAGCTCTAATCCCACCTTTCATGTCACATGTGGTGGGTTAACTTCCAGTATGAACGGGTGACAGGAGCGATGTGTTAGAGACGACAGTGAGAAAAAGAAATTCTCTCATTTCATACAACATGATGTTTCAGAGGTAAATACCTAACCTACCTAACCATGAATAAGAAACACAAAAATCATGATAATTACAAATCTTCTTGTAGTTTTTTCTAATTTTGTTGTGTTTTCAGAAATGTCATTGCATTTTCTTTTGCTTTCTGTTTTGCTCATTTGTTTAAAATATTGGTGCAGCCCAGTTGCCAGAGGAGAATGTTGGCACTGTATGTTTCTTCAAACCACAGATATGTTCAGCCTGGTCTCATTTTTACATTTACTGGTCTCAGGACCACCGTACAACCAGTGATGGTCCTCACCGACACACCTCTCCTCCTCCATCCCAGCTCCCCCTTCATTTCACAATTTGCATGGTATAGATTAGCCACTCATTGTAATCCACTGTGTCATTTTAATCCTACTTTGAGTGACGTTTTCAATAACTCCTCCCCTCCTGATCCTCTGTCCTCTTGTTGTCTCCTCTGCCACTTCGTCTACTCCTCTCACCCCGTCTGCTTAAAGGTAAGTCTGCTCTGCTCTTTAGTCTAAATAAGCCTCAGATAGATCAGGAAATAAAGATGAATGATGAGCACTGTCAGTATTATACACTGTTTAGTCTGATTAATAAAAGATAGTTGATAAACAATAGTTGTATTCATTTGATATTGAATGACCTTTGATAACCAGTTTACTCTAATATATGAATGTGTCATAAAGTGTCTAAAATCAGTGTCTATACATTATATGTTTTGTTTATTGCACTGTTTGATGTACCTGTTGAAAGTCTTAACCCCCTCAATGGTGGATTAACACAGTCACATATTTTGTTGTATTTGGCTTTCTGCCACACAAAATTAATTTTTGTGCCAAATATGTTTTTTAAAATGTTGAATTTTTTTTTTAAACTTTCAATGATATACTCAATCAATAACACTGTGTACTTTGTCCAGCAAATGTTTTTAGATAGCAGTTATGAAGAGTACAGCTCGAGTCTGTGCTTCTCATGTATTCAAGTCACAGAAGTAAGCATCTGATTTAAAAAAAAAAAAATAAAAAAAAATCAATACCCAGTAACCCTTTAAAAACTCAGAAGGGTTTAAGGAAAAAAAAAACACTAACTGCTGTACTGAAGATATTTTCAAAATGCTAAAAGTCTATTCAAGCATTTGAAGGCTAAAATATTCAGTTTCTTTATGATAAAGTAGGACCCCTCAAAAACAAGATGACCAATCTCAAAGGCCTGTCCTAAATAAATACATTTGCATACTAGTGACAAAAAAAAATAAATAAATGAACAAAGAAATGAAAATAAATAAAAATTAAATAAGAAATAAATGTATTTTAATTCATTCATTCATAAAAATTAAATAAAAATTAAATAAATCTAAAAATAAATGAAAGTATTATGATGATGATGATGATTATTATTATATTATCATTTTTATTATATAAGTGTAAGTATAAGTGTTATTTTAAGTATTTTATTTTTTAAGCTCTTTTTTTGTACATAAGTTACACCTCTGTTTCCTAATCACATCAAAAACGGCATCAAGAAATTTTAGATTTGTATCAATTTGCACATATCACAGTTGTTTTGTGTTTTCAGTCGCACATTTCAAAAACGGGTCAAAACTCTTTTTTACTGTGCAGCAAGCAGATGAGTTTGAGCTGAGTTTGAGTTTATTAACATTCATACTCACAGTTAACAATGAAATAGATGCAGAATTTACATTTTTTGTATAAAGTAGAGCTATATCTTTACATGATTATACATACTAAAAAATTATATATAAAAAAACATGTACACACATGCACCAATACATCACACACTTACATACAACCAAGCATAAATGCAGTAAAAAAACAATATACAACACTGCAACAATATGCAACAGAAGAACCCCCAAAAACCTGAGCTATCTATCTTTTGTTTTATTCAGTTCTGTATTGTACAGTCTGACTGCTGTGGGCAGGGTTGCTGCGCTCCAACTCTTTGTTCTGCACTGGATGGTTAAAGACTCAATCAGATGTTTAACTATATTTCAGGCTTTTCCAAATACCATCAGGCATTTATTTTGAAGAAATTGAATGCTTAGCTCCGTGATTCAAATAAAATGGCAACACATGAGGAACAGATTCAGACTAGATTGGGTAATTCAGTTTTATAGGAGAGTGGTGGTGCTGCTCTGTTGCTGTATTGTTTTGGGGTCTTATGTAAGAGGATGTCTGCTCCACTGATGACTAAAGAAACCACTCTTCACGTTCAGTAGCTGCACATCACTGAACCAAAAGAAACCATATTTTCTACCCCCAGTTATGCAGATTTCATAATACACCAATAACTGTAACCAGTAACTATGTCTTCTTCTTAACAAAGTCTGACATGAACAGACTACATGTCTGGACGACTGTGAAAGAAAAGTTTGATGTGTTCATGTTCTGTTTGTGCCAACTCTCCTTTGTTCACAGTGTGTAGTGAAGCTGCTGTGAGACGCTGCAACCATGGCTGCTGTAAGTTTACTTTGCAAAGAATTAAGAGAGAAAAAGAGCACTTGAGCGTCACTTTGTTTCCGTTTGAGCCACTTTGTCAGAGTGTGGCCTCACCTCAGTGGTTGGTCCTGGGTTACAAGCACCAGGTCTTTGCAGTTTGACTGTCAGCGCATGATGCTGCTTAATGCTGTTATTG
This sequence comes from Epinephelus lanceolatus, assembly GCF_041903045.1. NCBI lineage: Eukaryota > Metazoa > Chordata > Actinopteri > Perciformes > Serranidae > Epinephelus > Epinephelus lanceolatus. The sequence continues at coordinate 14,287,415 of NC_135735.1, forward strand.
TGCCGGTAGATGCTGGCTCTGGGACGGATGCTTAAGCTGTTTTTAAGAAGTGGCTTTAGAAGTCCCTTCTGTAATCACGTGAAGCAGATTAAGCAGCCGTCCACTGGTATGCATCGTTTGGGGTCTGTTCCAGATTGGGTTGTTGGTTCATAATGTAAAAGTCATTGTAATAAGCTGCCAGTGAAGTACTCAAGCAGTAAAGCGTGAAACAGTGATGTAAAAAACAAATTTAAAGGAGGATTTCAGCTAAATTGGTTTGTTGGTTTATTTCTCAAGAGGAAAATCTGATGATTGATAATAACCTGCATACACTGATATGATGTTTTACATTGTAAAAGCTTTTCTTATTTATCCAGACTGGATGTTTCCGCATGGTGTCAGAGGAGGAGCAGGCCATGAGGTCTAAACTGGAGCATTTGACAGTGAAGGATCATGGGCCAGTGTTTGGGCCATGCCACAAACTGCCTGGACACACTGTGCAAAAGGTAAATACACATATATATGATGAGTTTAACTAAGAATGGTCTGATACTTTTATCCCTGCAGCCCCAACATCTGTCTGATGTGTCCCTGCTCCTGTGATTTTGAAAATGTGTTTCCTCTAGGCGAAGGATGAGCTGACTGAGACGGATGAGAGGCGAGCGTCGTCACTGAAGGACCTGCGGGGCATAATGAAGGAGAGAGCAGCAGAGGGAGACGATCTGGCCAAGCTGGTGCTGGAGCGCTTCGGGGACAAACCGGACTCTCTGCTGCTGCGATTCCTCAGAGCTCGCAAGTTTGAGGTTGTCAGAGCCCACGACCTCATGAAGGGTCAGTCATAGAAAAGACCATCTATTAGTCCATCCTTGATTTCAGTTTCATTTATATTGTAGAGACAAACTGAGGTATCAAAAGTGATATGATTGAGTTTCTGCAGACATTTTCCAGTAGCTGCAGTAATTGAGGGTGAGACCTCTTTTGTGCTCCTGGTTTGCATGAATCCTGCCCATCACTGAGACAGGGAGGCATGTGTTCATTAATTGGGGGCTTTGAGATGCTTCTGAGTTTCCCCTGACAAAGCCGTCCTTTGTGTTCCAAATAGGACAGCAAGTTTACTTTATTTGTGAACTCGCAGTGTTCTCCTGGGAACTTCACAGCACATGTGCTGATTGTGTCAGTCTGAGAGGAGACCAGATTATAAAAGAGGCTGATTTGACATTCCTATGAGAAGACAGACTTGGTTATGACTTGCTTATTGTTCATGTATGTATTTTGGACTTGACATGCTATTGTAAAAAAACACTCTAACTAAATCTCTGTCTCAAAAATAATCTAGACCAACACTGACAGAAATCACTTGGTCAGGTCCAATAAACTTTGCTTTAGTTTATTTTTTTGCTGAGTATTTGGTCATCATAGAGACAGAAGCAAAAGGAAACACACACATTTATGAGTCTATAGAAGCAGAACCTGTGAGTGTGAGAGGGGAATGTGAACTTGTTTCATGGGGTTAATTGCTGCTTGTGAGTAAAAACCCTGAACACACACACACATACATACACACACACACACACACACACACACAAGCACACAAGATGCACAGTCGTGTCATTGTGTTTGGGATGTCAACAACCTGCACTGATCACTGGTACTGTACACAAAAGGTTTGTGAGAACCATTAGTGGCCAATAAGAGAATGCAGCTGATCTCTCAGTTGTGTGTGTGTGTGTGTGTGTGTGTGTGTTAGGTTATGTGCGCTTCAGGAAGGAGTATCCCGAGCTGTTTGAGAACCTGACCCCAGAGGCAGTCCGCAGCACCATCGAGGCAGGTTACCCTGTGGTTCTGCCCAGCAGGGACAAATATGGCCGCGTCGTGCTGCTCTTCAACATTGAGAACTGGGACCTGGAGGAGATCACGTTTGATGAGGTAGCTGTGAAAAGACTTCAAAGAGCACAACTGCAAGAGGAAATAATTCAAGTGTTTGTTAAGAATGTGTGTGTGTGTGTGTGTGTGTGTGTAACAGATCTTAAGAGCGTACTGTGTGATCCTGGAGAAGCTGCTGGAGAATGAAGAAACCCAGATCAATGGCTTTGTGCTGATTGAGAATTTCAAGGGTTTCACCATGCAGCACGCCTCGGGAATAAAGCCGGCTGAGCTCAAGAAGATGGTGGACATGCTGCAGGTCAGAACTATGGAAGAGTGGTAGGGTCAGACATAAGAAAAAAGTTTTGTTTTTGTTTTTTTGTTTTTTTTTTACTTCTGCATCACGAGAATAAAGTTGAAATGTCGTGAATAAGATAGAAATGACAGACTAGTCAAAATCTTGAGTTCAGTTTAGGACCAGATGTTACAATTCCCTATGCACATACTAAAGACTGGGAGTGGGAGTAATAGTGCCATCTGGGGGCCCGAGTGGGAGCCAGAGGGTTAGATGGATAGAAAAGTAAGAAAGAGCTAAGACAGATAGAAAAGTAAGGAGCACAGGGAAGGCAGAGCCAAGGAGAGACATCTGTGTGGACTGAAGTCTCCCCCGCCGGATCAGGCCATACACTCTACTTCCTCCTACTCTCTCATTTTGATGAGGAAAGAGAGAAGAAACTAACAGGAGAAAAACTGCTGTTGCACATACTTGCGATTGTGGGTTAGAGTTGGAGCCATGCTGGCAGAAATGGGGTGGGGGTTTAGGGAGGGTAAAAGCTTCATTGTGGTCATCAGGTGGGTTCCCTCCTTTACTGGTGTTTTGATGATGGGTCCACGACACCTCGAGAGGACTCATCGGCAACACCTGGCGTCCCAGGTGTGGCCACCTCTGCTTTTACTCCCACGAACCCTTTGAGAATAAAGTAAAAATGAAAGGTATAAGATAAAATTGAGAGGATGAAAATAAAGTCAAAATATCAAGAATTAAGTCAAAACCTTGAGAATTAGGTTGAAATGTTGGCAATTAGGTAAAAATGTCAAAAATAAGGTCAAAATGACGAGAATGAGGTTGATGCATTGAGAATGTTAATAGTCAGTCGATAGCTGATATGTCAAGAAAGTAAATGTCGAAAATAAAGTTGAAATGTTGAAACATGTTGAAATTACAAGAATAAAGTCCAAATTTTAAGAGTAAGGTCGACATGTAAAAAATACAGAGGAAATGTCCGGAATAAGGTCCACATGTGGAGAATTTATTTAAAATGTTAAGAATAAGGTTAAAACATCAACAATAAAGTGAAATTGTTGAAAATAAGGCTCAAATGTTGCAAATAAAGTCTACATTTTGAGAATAAGGTCAAAATGTCACTAAGGTCACAATTTTGACAATAAAGTCAAAATGCCCCCAAAAAAAGTGCAAATGTTGGAAATTAAGTCGAAATGTCAAAACTAAAGTTGCAACGTCTAAAATAAAGTCAAATATGTTGAAAATAAAGTAAAAATGTTGAGATTAAATGTCAGTAATATCAAACTGTTGATAATGACATCAAAATGTCAAACTAAAGTCGAAATGTCGAGAATAAAGTCAATAATTTGAGAATACGGTCAATGTCAAGAATAAAGTCAAGATGTCTAAAACATTTTGCAAATAAGTTAAAATGTCGAGAATAAGGTGTGTATGAATGCAGCCACCTCCTCTAACTTTGTGGGGTTTCAGCACAATCCCTTCACTTATTATCAGACTGTGTTTATGAGCTAAAAGAGAAATAATTTCCTTGTTACTGAAACCAGTTCTGAAGGACAGTTTCACCACTTCATGGCATTTTTTAGAGGCAGCCACATGCGCTAACACTGATTGATTTATTGTCAAAAGTCTGACTTTTCAATCTTGAAATGTCAAGTTTATTAACATTTTAACTTCATTTCTGAAATCCAGTAAAAAAAAAAAAAAAACGCCTTATTCCTAATCTTCATTATTTTTTTCCTTTATGTTTGGCCCTAATACTCCTCCATAGAGAACAGATGCAAGAGGCTGAGAATGTTTTGATGTGCAACTACAAAACTGTTTTTCCAAATCCTTTGTGTGTTTGTGTGCAGGACTCTTTCCCTGCCCGCTTCAAGGCGGTCCACGTCACCCACCAGCCCTGGTACTTCACCACCACATACAACGTGGTCAAACCCTTCATGAAGAGCAAGCTGCTGGAGAGGGTACAGACAGAGAACTATCAACCCTTTAATCTAAACCACACATCGAGTTTTGTCCAAGTTGCATCAGTCATCCCCTCTGAATTCTCTTCATACCTCCCCTCAGGTCTTTGTCCACGGCGACGAGCTGGACAACTACTTCAAAGATTTCGACGCAGACATCCTGCCGACAGATTTTGATGGGAAAGCCTCTGTCGTAGACTGCCAGGCCATCGCCACCAAGCTTTTTGGCTCTGAAGACACTGCTCTCTGAAACACCAGTCCTCACATCTCAGACCCAAGAGTTATAGTGTCCTTATCCTAGATGCTTCTTTTGTGATCAGATCAGGTCTATTCTGAAGCTAGGTTGACGTTTTTTATTATTATCCAGGCAGTTCCTATGAGCAAAAAGAAATATCTAGAGTTAGGAGCAGGGGATGGTTTGGAAACAACTTAATATATGGTGATATAAATGGGAAGAAAAAGGATGTTTAGATATTACAGAGAGAATAATTGATGGGTAATGTGCACTGATATTCATTGTTACATAACAAGCAGAGGGAAAACAAGAGAGTTGATAATGTGATGATGTTGCTCACATCCAGAGTGACTCAGTTTGGTTTGTTCTTTGCCTTAAAGATGAATTTCACAGCATACAGAGCAGCCTCGTGCCTACGATCCTGTCAGTTGAGCGAGAACAGAAGGGTATCACAGTCTCAGGAGTTTGGGAATATATGAAGAGGGAAAACTGACAATGGATACGCCTGCATTTGATTATTGTCTTAGGAGCAGGAGCCTCCTGATGCAGTGCCATGGAACGAGTCTCAGCAGCCTTGTTTGAGTTGTGACTCTCAGATGCCTCCTGTACCACAAAGATCCACTCTGCAAGTTGCATTGGATTGGGAAATTTTTAAATAAATAGTTTTGTGTGTGTGTGTGTGTAGTTTTATATGAACTGTCATTTGTTTTCCTGTTATTTTAGCTAACATGACAGGTGTTTCATAAAGATAGATGACCAGTTAAACCAGGCTTACTTGATGAAGTCTGGTTTACTTTAAAACTCTCACACAACTCGTGCAGTATAATCCAAGTCTCATTTATTCAGTCTGATGCTCAGCACTTCCCAAACAGGCATTTTCACTAAAAAAAACCTTAGCACTGGAGTTTAGCTTCGAAGAGAGCATACACCAACCAGCCACAACATTAAAACCATTGACAAATGAATAAATGATGATCTTGGCTTAGTTGTTCAGAGGTAATCTTATCAGATTTTGCATATTGGATTAAATCAGATCTTGAAAATAGATTGTTCAAAAGTAAAAGGATTCTGAAATTGAATTAGATCACATAACCCAGTCTTGGTTCTTTATCTGGAACAAACAAATAGTATGTGTTGTTCAAAACTTTGTAATAGGATCAGTATTACCTTTGATCCAAAAAATCCTGATCCCACAGAAGGCTGGATTCAGGGTGGTTTTTCGGGAACAAAATGTGAAAAAAAAAACCCTTTAATTTGGTTAAATGTTTAAACACTTATTTAAATTTTGAACTTGATTTGTTTAACAGTTACTGTGATAAAACAGATTTTAAGCTAACTATTAACACAGTGGTTCCCAACTGATCCAGGTTTCTCCTTAATCATTAATTCAAGTCCACACAGGTCAATATATTCGGCATCATACTTGTGTTTGGCCATGTTGTCAAGCTAGTTTGTCGTCTCTGTTAAGTAACTGCCCGTTATTCACTCACTCTACAGCAGGAAACGACACTTTAAAATAGAGCTTGTGCCGTAAATTCATTGTACTTCAAAAAAAAGTGTGTTTTTTACAAACTTAACACGTTGGCAAGTCACTTACGTTCCACTCAGAATGGACCCGTGACCCACTTTTGGACCACGACCCACCAGTTGGGAACCACTGTATTAAACCTTTCCATACAGTGAAGTTTAAACAAAAGGATGTTGTCCCCATAAAGAAGTCTCCCAAATAGCTGTCAAAATCAAACAAATATTATGATCTCAAAGATCTCCGTTTTGTTGTATTTGGCAGCACCTATGGCAACAAGTGGTAACTGCAGTGTGTTTGATGGGAGACTGCTTACATCATGATATGGAGTCTCACTTAGAGCACTGGTTGATCCAGTCCAGGGTGATCCAGTCCAATGCTGCTTTGAAAAAACTGTACAAAAGCAAGATATATTAGCTGATCCTGGACAGCAAAACACAGGATTTTGAAATTAAAATTTTTGAACAAATGGGCCCTTGTTACTGTGCAATGCTCCAATGGGTGTCATTTGGTCGTGGTATTCTCGTGGATGCCACTTGACACACACCACCCACCCAAACACCGTTGCAATCCAAGTACCCCCTCTCATGTCAGTGCCCTCCCTGCAACACATGCATTCAGAGCAGTAGGATCTGCATTAATCACAGCCCTGTATCATGCTAGTGATATGTTGTTACATGGGAGTGGAAGAGTTGTATGAGTGATGACAGATTACAGTATTACACAACACATGTAAACTATCAAATAAAAATTAACACTATCACAAAACATAAAATCGTGATACTTAATGTACTGATATTTTCACACACCCCTACTTTGCTGTGGTTATGTCTGCTACCTAGCAGGAAATGTCTGCTGACCGGTTTGGTCATTTGCTTATGTACCATTATGTAAAGACATTAGTTCCTCCTGCGTAGTTCCTGCTTGGTGCATGTCTACAAACTGTATGACAGTCCTGCCATTGTGAGATGAACGGAAAAAATGCAAAGTGATCTTGATTAACCAATCACGTGAACAACAAACTGCAGTTCCTTAAAATCAGTCCAGAGGCCACGATTGGCCCCTTGCCTGGACCTCGGACATGCCTGTTCGACAACATTCAGGCTCAAAATCAACCTGTCAAGGAGAGAAAACGGGAAACATTTTTTCTTTTGAGAAAATAATTTATTTTGGAACACAATAACCATATTTCCTCGTATAATTAGATCACACACACCACTGGTTTTCCTCAACAAAAACACCCAGTGTTCAATGTGAGAGTACATCATGTTGTGTGACTATGTGTGCCCCTTCTTGTGTGTCCCTTAACCGTCTTTAAGGATCAAAATGTCTGTAAACATTAAATTAAAGCTGTATAATGTAGATTAATTCACTGCGGGCTCTCGGACACCTGCTTGTGCTGATAAAAATACTTTTGGAAAAACAACACTGAGCAATGTTCATCCCAATCCAATGTGTATTTCTTTTTCATCGACATTTAAAGTCACTCGAGATTTGTATATTTGAATTCTTCAGTTTCCAAATTAAACATGAGCCCACAATCTTAAAAGAAACAAGATGCTTGAGTCACTGGGGTTAGGTTAAATACACAGGAGCACATTCTCATATCAACACAGTAAAACAACATTTCAGATCCCACACTCCATGAAGAAAATTATCGTAATGTATATGACATGTTTTGGTCTAACACACTTTGACACTGTTTCCTGTCACATTAAAAAGATAAGAGAATCCCTCCTGGTTGGTTATTGCCTTTATTTGTTTTTAAACCTGTTCCCTCAAATATTCTAATATACACTATCTTTATATATTTCTTTAGCTTTTTCATTGTTAAAGTGAAGAAGTTTTGGTTTTTGTCAATCAGAGGTGGTGATATGACACAGGTACAGTATGTGTACTCATCAACACGCTCTGATGCATTTGCACAAGCAAATAACAAAAGAAATAACAATACAAAATACAAAAAAACACCCCAAATAACTGACTAGAAAAAAATACATCCAAAATAATACATCCAAACCTGCATTTTTGTGCAAAGTTGGGGTAGAGGCAAAAATCTTAAAAAGAACACAAATGGCTCTTACTGCAGATACTGGGTTGTGCTGGTGTCATCAATAGTCATCAGATTTTTTTATCTTACGAACCAGAATAAATCCAAACCACAGCGGATTTTGTTGAAATGAGAGCTGTGGACAGAGTGAACCATGAACCATGAATATTATCTCACTGCAGGTGAATGACAGGATGTCTGCAGTTGTAGTTTGGTCTCCTTGACAACAGATGGCGGCAGTGATCTGTGGTTTGAATGATGACTGCAAAGAAAGAAGGTGGCGGCTCAGACATACATATCTACACTTTTCAGTCTGGGATGCACCGAAACAAACACCAAACACTTTATGAAGTGGATCTAGAATCAGCCATGATGTCACTGAACCACATTAAATACAGTTTCGCTGTCAGTGTCACTGTAAAATTTTGTATCGCCACTTCCAATGTAATAAAATCAGTCATGGCAGACTGCTGACTTACTGCCACCGCAATCCCTCCTCTCATTTTATCTTACAGTACATCAAAATGATCGAGTAACACACAGTGAGGTGTACAGATTTAAAAGAGAGCACTGGAATTGGACTGGTGCTTGGTATTGGCAGATACCCTGAGCTGAGAGGGATAAAATTGGATCGGTGAATCCCTGTTTTCAATCTGAGCCGAGCCAGCATGGGTGAGATTAATACCTGGATTTCATAGTATTTGCAAGGAATAATCTCCACAAAAGGAGGTCAAATTTAAGCCAATTATATCTCAAAAACCAATGGATCCCTGTGAACCGAGGGGGTGAAACTGTCCTTGAGCCAAAGAACAACTGATTTAACTTCAGTGGTGATGAGAATCACACTTACAGTACTATATAACTCAAACTACTAGTTCCAATGTAAAGAATGATCTCTAATGCTCAGGATAATTATTCTATAAACGCTATAGAGTGGTGTAGAGATGTTGTTTATTTGTAGGCTGACAAATGATCTTGTAATACTCCAAAATCCACTGGGACTTTCCCAGTGGATTTTGGAGTACTGCAGAAAATAAAATCTGTGGCAAACAAACATTTATGACACTAAAAAAGTTTGTTCAGCCTGATATTCTTCACAGATGAACAGCACTTTTTTGTTTTTGAAGCATAAATGCAATCGCCACAGGTAAAAAGCTGACGTTAGGCTATAAAGGAATCACATCACTGTCGCATGACTTGATGTCGCCACCACAAGGAGGTTTTAAAGCCGTGGTCAGCATGATGATGTTCTCTAGTCTTAACCACTACTTGGCAACTGCCTTTTTTTTCCACATAAAGGCTTAAATTTTACAAGTAAGGTATTTACTGACGTATTTTATGTCATAGAAAAAAACATGAACGTCTCTTAAGCTTGTGTTAACCAAAAAGCTTATTTCAGGTATGTATGCAAAAACCCATTGACTCTGAGACGAGGTAACTGTGAGTGCTAAAATGCTAACTCATTTCCAGGTTTTAAGACTCATTCCCGCGGCACTGTATTAGTTGCAAACACTATCAAACCCAGGTCTTGTTAGACACAAAACTTTGACTGAAACAGCTTAATAAGATGCTTTGCTGTGCATCACTGCGTACCCCTTCATCATTTCAAACCACCCATTTGTCTCATCACAGTGTTCAGATAACTTGGCTGGAAATGCCTTGGAAGAACCTTCCTAAGCCCTTACAACAACATTCACAACAAGCTCTCAATTAAGATTCAGGTTTTGAAAAGTCCACAGGTCCCATTATTGCAGTATGATTTCATCAAGACACATCTCAGATAGACTTTAACAGCTTTAACGCCCAGCCCAGTCAAGAAAACAAGAAAAGCTTTTCAATGTAGTCTTCGCAACAGAAATATTCCCTTGTATTAGAATCCGTCTCTTCTTTCGTGCATGCAGTCTTCTCCATCTAATTTCACAATATAACAATCACCAGCATGATTACTAGTAGTACGACAACCCATTAAAATAATAAACATTTGGTTTAGCGTTGGTATCCTCAGCCCTCCTACTCATCACACCTCACAGCTCAGATTATAAAGAAGAAAACTCTAACAGGACCACGTCGACCAATCAGTCAGCTGCATCTTTAAAATTTGACACCATGGATTCATTTGCTGGATAATTATACTCAGATGTTTGCACCAAATAAGGGGTTAGAGGGTGGGGAGCCAGCATCCGTGCAGTAAGAAAAGGATATCAAAGTCTTGGCTGGACCTGCAGCTGATCACAGGCAGATGAAAGAGTAAGAGGGCTCAAAGACAACAGACAACACAGGGAACATTTGAGTCATCTAACTTTTGGTTATCATCCTCGCTCCCTCCAGTTCATCCTCTCGGTCACAAGGAGAGCTAAACCATCAATTATCTCCATACCTGCGCTTTGACTAATGAAGAGGGAAAACAAAGAAGGAAAATAAAGATTGTGCCAAACAGGGTGTAAAGTGCATTGAATCAAAGTGATAAAATGCAACCGTGGGAATGTGCACGGATCCCCTCTGGGACTGATCCCTGGTCATGTCTGGTAAGCACTGAAGTGTCAAACGCAAGTGCCAAGAGGATGTTATCAGCTGGAAATAATGTGTAAAATCCCACCGTAACACTTACTTTTTCTACTGTACATTTTCTACAAACAACAGAGCAACGGTTCACCCAAAAGAACAGACATTATAAGGGTCGACAGACCATGAACGGAGATCTGGATCACACCTACCAAACACAAAGATCACATGCTCTGTCACGGGTCTTTAACTCTCGGTCTACACAGGCGCGCACAAACATACACACTACATCTGTGAGTTACATACATACATACTACAAAGACGCTGTGTTGGTTAAGACAGCAGACTAGGCTATATGGCCTTGGCGGTGATAAGCAGTGAGCTTCTTACAGGTGCAGCAAATGGGCACCGACTGCAGCACAGTCCTTGATTACTGTAATAGGAGGCTTCTTGTGTGCTTGGACTACACTAAAGTGGTGCTCTCACTTTCCTTTAAACGCCAGCTTGACTTCATCTCTCCTCATATTTGGTCAACGCCTCCATGAACCAAGGATCATTGTTGTGTACATGAAGAGAAACAAAATGTTCCTGCTCTGAATTCAAAGTCTCCGCAACGAAAAAGAGCACAAAGGCAGTTAGTTGTTTTTGTTCCTTCACATACTGTAAGGTGATTGTGATTACAAAGAGGGAACTGTGGTGAAGGCGAGACGTGTTTGATCGGGATGTGTGGGTCGGGAGCGGTGAGTAGCACCAGAGGAGAAGGCAGAGAAGAGAGAGCAGTTTAAGGTTTAATTCAGGTGTCTCCTCTGTGCAGGGGCAGTGGTGTTGGAGAGGGTGGGAGGTGAGAAGGTAAAGGAGAGAGAGTGAGAGAGACACAGAAGTCAGAGGTTTACGCTTTCTCCTCAGCGCAGGAGCTCTCACTCAGGTGGCCACTTTGGCATGGCGGTTTCTGTTTCTCCCACTGGCACATGGCATTGGCATAACCCACAATCACTTTGTCCATCCAGGTGAGGGGCTGGGGGAAGAGCACTGCACCCTCGAAGAAGCCCAGGTGGCCTCCGTGTAGAGTCAGGGAAAAGATCACATTTGGCTTCTTTGCTAGAGGATGACACAGAAACACAGTAATTAGGCTTCTGTAGTCTGGACGGAGTGAAATCATCAGTATCTGGAAACCAACACTGGACACGTCCACATTTGGGTTTGCCAGGGATTATAACATGCCAGTTACAGATAGTGAGGGTGTTTGCATGGTCAAACAGATAAGAGCATGGCTCAAATTCTGGAAGGTGTGTTAAAGCTCACACTACCACAGCTGAGAGCTTGAGCCAATCAATAAAACTGGAGCGATTTGCAACAACTCATCTTCACAAAGCCTGGTCCTAACTGCTAAGTCAATTTTCGTTGAGACCAGTCTTTAGGGTAGCTCTTAAATCGGCTGCCCCAACCAAACTTTGGTCCAGTCTTAATTACACCTAGTCAAGGCATACATATTCATGTAAATGCCCAAGTATGGCTATTGCCTAACAGCGCCTGCACTGCTAGGATACATTGTTTTTTGTCATCAGTACTTTTTCTGTTCACCTTTCTCTTCTCAAACAAGCCAAAATAACACATCTAATACATCCTATGCCAATGTAAACACTGAGACAGAACACATGGAGTGCAGACAAGGTTGCGCAATTAAATGGCTGAGCGGTTGACGAAACTGACAAACAACACAAAAGGAAAAAATTTAATTAATAGGTTAACAAACACGGCACATAGAAAAAAACATCACTGGCAGATGAGTAGGTTATTAGTGTCACATGTCACAGGTCTAGATGACTCTTAGCAGTCTGAGCCTTTATCGTATCACCAGTGCTTAATTTGTAAAATTAGAAGTAGGGGAACACTTTGGGCCTCTGAGAGAGCAGTGTTCCCCCACTCCCAAAAGTGGGGGAACACTGCTTTTAAGTGGCACCCGAGCCGCCTCACTGCGCAACTCTGAATGGAATGGTTGTGACATCTAGTGTTGTCACGGTACCAAAATTGGGACCCACGGTACGATACCAGTGAAAGTATCAAGGTTCTGAGTAGTATCACGATACCACAGCAAAAATGAGGCAGATGTGCCTTTTGTCATTTATAAAAAGATAAATCACTTTTCTATAATACATCAATGATATTTCAATGGAATAAAGTACTTACTGGCTTATTCATACTTCAAAAACAGCATGAATAAGTGATTAACATAGGGGGGATCAAAATAAAATAAATAAATGAAATAAAAATCAACCAGCCACCCTCTTCCCTTGACAAGTAAAGAACAGTCCTTTCATAAGTAAAGAACAGTCCCTAAAGTGGGGTGAGGTTTGTGGACCGTTACCTGCCACAAAGAGAGAAATGTGAACGGCTCGTTTCTCCTCTGACACACCACATACCTGTGTGCCACCACAGCTCGGTTGTCCAGGTACTACTGGGCAGTCATGACGCCAACGAAAGAGGAAATTAGGCTACTGGACCTGGAGTCGGACTTCTCTGTCGCCAGTTTAACCCACAACCGGCAGGATTCGCCTTTTGTTTCTGCTGCTGGTTGAAATCTGTACTCGCACAGCGTGCTGAATGATTTATTTTGCTCGCACAAAACTATTTTTCATAGCAAATGTGAGTAAAATGCTCGCACGTAGAGCTCTGTGGAAAACAAATCACTGCCGACAAGCAAAAAGAAATAAATAATAACTTTCACTGCTCAAAGATACTCACATGTCTGGAAAACAAACCACTACAGCAGCATATTGAGTCCCAGGTGGCAAGGGCGCGCCGTTATTGGACAGCGCATGGACACTCACCCTCTTGTGATTGGACTTCAAACTTATCCCACAGTAGTGGTACGTGAGGCACTCTACCCTGCAACACTAGTGACATCAGCCAATACTGTATATAGTTTTTAGATGTGAAAAGTTCTAGACCCATGCAAATTAGTTCCGGAACGCACCAGGGCCTTTTCTGAAAATATCCTGGTATGCGTTCCAGTATGTTCCGGCTCAAATTAAGCACTGGGTATCACGTATGCAGAGGTCTCAGGGTCCGTGAACGGAGGAGATGTAATTCCCCTGCTTAGTATTATATTTCTACCAGTTTGGTGCTAGGATACATGATTAATAATCTCCCACTGTCTTGCTAATGTGTAGCTAATCATTTATCATTTTCAGCAGCAGCATCATTACGGAGCATCAGAGAAAAGAAAGGAAATTTTACAAACATTGGGATGCAAAAATTTATATGGTTGTACACAAGAGCTGTGTCTGTATTTAAGTGACAGCAGTTGGCAGGTGGAGCTCGACAGGTCACATGGAAGGAGAGAAAAAGTAAACAAACCTGGCTGTGGCTCACAGCTCATGGACAGACAGAGCGTTGTTAGCAGTGGTATTAAAGAGTAAGGATCACAAACAGCGGACCTAAGTGACATTTGCAGCTAAGTGTAAATGCAGCTAATCAGCTAGCTATCTAGCTTGGTAACTGACATTATCAGTGCACTTTTCACTGGTGAGCGTTTTTTTGGTCGCTCCTTTAACAAGCTGAGGTGAAGGACAAAACATGTGTTTATGTTTTTAAATTAGTGATATAAAAAGGAAACTTTTGCAAGAAAGCTAATGTGGGTTGTCGTTCTGAGTTTGTGGCTCGTGTTGTGCATCAGGCTGCTGATACAAACAAAATGGCCGAGATGCTCCTGATGAGGCATCAGATTTACACCTGGTCTGAGCAAGAAGCAGGCACAACCTTTGATGGTGCACCCACTGTAACTATCAGGTCCGACTTAGACTGCCAAGTCACGACTGACTTAGCTTAAAGGTATATTATGCAGGACTGTCAGTTACTGTTTGTGGACATGTTCATCAGCTAAAGTGGAAGTAAAAGCCAACCCCAGATTCACTCTTGTTTGGCGTTTCTCCTCGCTGTCTTTGTGTCTTATGGCGCTGTGCCTCTTGGATGCCTGCTGCTTACAGTCTGGCACCTGGTCACGACTTCATTATGAAGTCCTGAGCTCACCTGAGCGCTGTGGGGGTACACACCCATGAGCATCCCGAACACAGAGAATTAGAAAATACAGGCAGAGTCTCTGCAGAAAAATACACCACCACATACTTCTCCTGGGTCATAAACGATGATTGAGAGGGATTACTTAAGTCTATACATTGTTAGGGAAAATCCTGAACAGTATGCCTTTAATAGCAGGTGCAAGCCCTGTAAGTGTGAGCACTGAGGCTTAGGTCGGGGAAAAACAAAAACACTAATTCACTGTTAAATAAAAAAAAAACAGTTAACGATTTCCAACAATTAGGTTCTGAACAGTTAATGCAGTTCTTCCGTGATCTATAGGATATAAACATTTGAGTCAGGTTCGTCCTGACTGACAGGTCGATCAGGCTGTCACACTCAGCCTTTTGCCTACTTGAATTCCACAATATAACCAGAAGTATGTGAACACACCTGTTCATGCCTCTGTGTAAAAGACAAGTCAATATGGAAATGCTTTTTTTCAAGTTTGCAGTGGAAGAACTTGATTAGTCTGCAAAGAGCCCTGACCCTCAACTCCATAAAACTATTTTTAGGGTGAACTGGAGCACAGATATGCTGTGTCACCCAACATCATCTCTAACACTCTTGTGGCTGACTGGGACAAAATCACTGCATCCGAAATGTTGCTGAGAGGCTCCCAGAAGAGTGGAGGCTGTTGTAGCAGCACGGCAATGCGTCTAGTTCTGGAACAAGATATTCAACATTTACATATGGGTGTAATGTTCAGGTATCCACATATTTTTGACCATGTAAGTATAAACAACAGAGAGGACTGAGGGCTACACCTACATACCAGATCTTAAAACTCGCTAGGTGTTGACTGACGCAACACCTGTGTATTTCCACTGTCTATAAATATGGCAAAATGCAGCGAATCATACTGATGTTATTTGATTCGAAACACATAAACCCTGAGCTCAAAGTAGGTCACCTCCATCACACTGCAGACAAACCATTAATCTCTTTCTGATCGCTGTATAAACCTACGCAGAGTGTTATAGCTCTGGACGACCACGCAGAGTGGTCTCCTGAAAAGGATTGGCCTGGATCGCTTTATTCCTCTGCTCTTATCTGGGTTAGTGGGGTAGCCTGATGCGGTTGACTAGTGATTAAGATCCCACAGGGCTTTCACCAATGTGCATTGTTCATGACAGCTGCTGGGAGTGCTCGTCAGGACCCGGAGCCACCGTCTCACCAGGCACAGAGTGACAGGTGTGAACAGAACGGGCTGGAGAACGGCTCGTACTAAAAAAAGACCTTTAAACTTTGAGGACAAATCCATGGGCATGTCACTGTGCAACATTATTGTTTTAAGCTTCTTATCTGTATCACTGCATAAAACCTGTGCAGCAGTAATAGTTTTTAAACATTATCTAATACTGTACGACAGCCACATTCAATATATAAAAGCAATGAAGAAACAACAAGATATGAACTGACCAAATAGTAAGCTGTAAACTCATATCAGCAAACATATTTAATCCAAGCTAATTACACCATTACACCAACGCAGTGGGCGTATTTCTGTTGAGTCCCTAGTGTCTGAGTCACTGTATCACATTTTAGGGCAAAGGGCAGCTGATCCTCATTTCAGTAAGTGTTGCACTCAAGAGACAAATGAAGGATAGAGTCGCATATACTATACAGGACTCATCCACCCACCCAACTACGCACACACACCCTTAAATGAGGGGGTTTCTTTTTCCAAAATAGTGTAAGTGGTCAGTGAGTTTAAATATAGCACACGCTGAGGAGAAGCAAAGTGTAGACTGCTTCTTCTTGTTTATAAAATGAGGCTCAAACACTGCACAGTCTACTCAAGAATAAAATCTTTGGTGTTTAGAACCTGTGAAGGAGTTACACTGACACTCAGCTGTATGGGTGAGGGAGTGTTGCAGCTGCTGTAACACACCAAAAGACATCTCATGAACGTGACCTCTGTGCCACACCCTGTCCTGTTCAAGGTGCGGAGCCAACTCATGAGAGGGCCTTTTGAGACTGCAGACATGTTTTCTGAAAACTAAATCAGGGGTGTCAACTGCAGCCATTAGTCAAGGAGGACAAGCCTGTATTTAAAAACCAGTTGAGTCAATAGAGGATGAACTGCAAATATGATCTGCCTGCAGGTACCTGACAAACAATACAGAGCTGCACTGTACAAAGCGAAATACGGACATTATATTATTCTGTAAGTAAATATTTTTTGTCTGGGAAATCTGACATAATATATACTCCATATAATGGAGCAGTTGTCATTTTTCAGATTGCCAGTGTTAATCAAAATCAAATCATAGCAATCTTCAAAGATGTCTGTTTATTGCGAAGTGGGTTTTTAACATACAAGGAATTGACTTTGATGTATTGGTGCATAACAACAAACACAGTAGGAGAAAAGTCAAGAAATATAAATATAGAATAGAAAAATTAGAAATTTGACAAAATACTAACGAACAAACCCAGCCTCACAAACACTTGTCACTAGTCCAGTGACGCCACCCTACGACAACCACTTTATGAGTTATAAAAGGGGATGTGGCAAAATGCACGCCATCACACACACTTGACCTCCATGCCAAATTTAATCCTCCTAGGGCAAAAACTGTTGCCGCAAAAGGGTGGGGAAATTTTGTGGACCGACAACTGCTGGTCGCAGCTAAAAATATGAACCCTATATCTGCTTTAAAATGAAAGAGCAGAGCAGTTTTACAACAGAAGGAGTAGTTTTATGCAGACATGTGCAAAAGTTCACAGTATATAGTATATATAGAAAATGTGCACATTAATGTACAGAGAAATCAGTCTAAAGGATGTGCATTTGTGAAGCACATACTGACAGATGTGAAGATGTTCATAGTGTTGTGACGATATGAGTCAGTTCAGTGTATAGTTATGTACAACTTTTTTGTTTAGAATAACTTCAGTAACTCTAATGTGCAGCATATTCTCTCTTTTTACTTCACATTTTACATGTGGAAGCACATTCTGAGCTTTCCTGCTGCCAAAAGAGGACCGAGTTTACTCTGAACTGCTTGAATAGCATTTTCTTGCCACAGGAAACAGAACTACTTTTTCTTTTAGCGGAAATCTTTTTAAAACAAACTAATATGGGTATAGTTATTTTTATCCTGTTTCAAACTAAGACCCATATTGAGCTATGTCACAAAGGGTGCTTTCAGACCTAGAGTTGTCTTGCTTTGGTCCGAATCAGGGAATAATCTTGTACAAAGTTGTACAATTGCCTAGAGTTGGTTCGTGTTCTCATGGCAGCATTTACAAGCAGACCAGATAAAATGCTTTGTGCAAGAAAACTGCTCTTGATTGGTCAGAATTTCCATGTGGGAAAAATCCAGGAAGTAAACAAAACATTGAAGAAGAGTACACTTACAAGATAAATGTGACACTTTCTAATGTCACAATGGAGGGACAACTCCGCAGGTTGATTTTAACGCTGGTCATCGTGGACTATATTGCTGTCATTGTTCATTTTAGTCAAACCGTACAGTTTGAAAACGAGGCGCGGCTCCAACTAGAAAACAATGTTTTGATGCATTGGATGTGCTGAATGTGCATATTAAGGCAGTACAGGAGGAGGTGCACATTAATAATCCTCCAGGACTGTAACATGCTCATGTTTAACCCAAACAATGTGTGATGTGACTGCAGTTGGTTCAGATCCAGGTCAGAACACGTTCTCACCACAGACAAACCACACCAGAGTTCGCAGTTGTAACTGGACCAAGACCACCTCTTCAAGAAGGTCTCTGTCCGGTTGTTTTGGTGCACATCCAAGTGCAATTGCTGTGTTCACACCTGCTCAAACAAATCGCACTTAGAGAGGAAACAAACTTGAGTTCCATTGAACCAACCAAACAGGGCAGGTGTGAAAGCACCCTATGAGTTACTAGTTTGACTATGGGATCTACTGCAGCTACAGCATTGTTACAGCAAGCCCACCACCTCACTCGCCGTTCGCCCATGTCATTGACATGAGAGCAGAATCACATCAAATATGCAAAAATTCAGTGTTTATATTAACATGTAAATGACCAATAAGAGTGTAGTTTCTAGTTGCTGCAGTGAGCATGGTTAAAATAGCTGTTTTTTTTAACACCAGGGTTTAGTACTGCTGCTGTTGCTATGACGCATGCTGTTAGTTACCTGCTAGTGTGCGAGGGATGGTGAGCAGTGAGTCATGAACCAGAGGATCATCTGCAGAGTTCACTAGCAGCAGCGGCACATTTACCTGCAACATAAACAACATAAATCCATTCAGCAAACAAGAGAAAACACACAAAAGAGAAACATGAGATGAGATGATGATGGGTGTGTGCAAGCAGTTCTTACATTGTGAATATAATGTACACAACTCTCCTTCTCATAGTACTCTTTCAAAGAGCTGTGGCCATGGAATTTTCTGTTGAAACCCAAAAACAGGAAGTGTTGTCAAATAATCCCACGTAACGAATACATTACAGGTATTTCATATTCTCAGGGGATGAACACTACTGTAAAATAAAAAAAACACAACTCTGCAATCTACAACATCAAAACAACAGAGAGCTGTGACTTTCACTGGGAGAAATCTAAAATAATTTGTATCTCCACGTACCTCATGATGCTGTCGTCAATCTGCATGAGGGACGTCGCTGTGTACAGCCGACCAAGATCTAGATCTATCCTTTTAAATGGGCTTCCCCCAAACAGACTGTGCCTGTAATATACAAAAAATATATTGACACACACACACACACACACACACACACACACATTAATAAAACATGCTGAAATCAATGACTGGTCAGTGTGCAGTAAATTGCTCAACCACTAATGCAATGTAGTAAGGGGCTGCATTTAAATTACTAGGGTATGGGGGCGGCTGAATCATGTGTTTAACTCGTTTTAAAAAGCAAGACCCTCCTCAATGTTTATTAATATTTTATTTTGACCCTTTCTTCAACTTAGAAAAAAGCTACAATAGCCTCTGACCATTATCTCAAATAAATATGACAGGTTAAAGGTTCTGTCTGCAACATTCAGAGCACTGATAGAGCAGCAAACCACTATTTGCTACGTAAAGACACAGTGGAACAATGGCATCCTGAGTGAAGTCATGCTCCCTCTGTGTGTGCTGTAATCCAAGCTTTTCTTTTCTTTGTTGTGGTAAGCCAGTCCAGTCGCGTGTGCCTGTATGTGAGTCCCTGTTTGTGTGTCCCATTGGCTAGCTAATCGCTGCCACACTGCACTGCTCTCGGATGACAGTTACAACTAATATCAGGATGGCACCCTTGCTAGACATAGCACCCACCAGGTAATGCCGTCAACACTCTTCCCAATGTTAGCTCTATTTATTGAGTAAGCACTGTTTGCTATTAGCCACCGGCCAGCCACATCCATAGTGAGCTGTGTGCAGACTATTCCACTCCATCTAAATCTTAGATATGCTCTGAATGTTGCACACAGCTTCCTTCAGATGGTGTACCTTGTGCAAACTTAACCTGATCATTTAACTTTAACATGTCAACATAACACTTTTCATTATTTTAGGTTCTTTTTTTTTTTTTTTTTACAACAATGGGGTAAGAAAAATAAGTTAAAAGGCCCTCTCCTTCTCTCCCAAAAAAGTCAGACTAGCCTCCCTTCAGCAAGAGAGAAAACATACATAATCCTCAACCTTTTCTGAAATCCTCCCTTTCTCATTATTTTCATACAGTCCCTTACTTTTAAGTGCAACACTTATTAAGACCTAAACCATATTATTTTAGAGCAGAACTTAAGTGACTGTCTAAACCTGCACAGATTTTTTATGTATTCGTGGTGTGCCTTTAGAGTCCTGTTCAATCTCAAAATGAGTGTCACAGAAAACTCTTTGCTATATATACAAGGTGAGACAGTTTTATGGAGAAGCTCAGGGAACATTTGGAGAAATGACAAACCATGTTGTCTGTTATGTAACTTAAATTGTGAAGTTAGAGTTCTGCTTTTTGGCAAACACTAACAAACAACATGTGGACAGAACTTTACTGGAGGGGAAACTAAAACTTGTTTGACAGTGGTACCTGTGTGAGAGGATGATTTTCTTCATGTTGTCGGCCATGAGAAAGTTATAGAAGCGTCTGAACTGGTCCCACTGTAGGAATGTTTCCTGTGCCCTGAGAGAAAAAGATAAACACACAGGAAGTTAGCTTTGTGCAGCCTGTCTGCATTCCAACAACACACTAAATGTCCTGTGTAATCCTCTGGACAAAGAGTCACGCTGGTGGAGAGCAGCAATGGTGTCAGGCATTAGCATGCAGCTCACTGACAGAGACAGACTAAACCAACACAACAACTAAAGACATTTAACAAATAACTGACCATTAGATAGAATGCATTTTGTTTGCTTTTTGGCATCTCAGTGCCATTTGAAGTAAATTTCATCTATAAAAATAATTCAAAGTATGATTTTGAATTTAAAAACGAGGGAGAGCCACAGCTCTAAAGGAACGCAGGGAAAGAACTGCATCCAATTTCACAAAAGGCCAGTCTCTACAACACACATCCTTCTCCACTGCCTTCATCCAAACTTTAACAGACCCAGCCTGTCATCTCTGCCAAAAGACGCTGGCTGCATCTAAAGCACAGAAGGTGTGGCTCGGTCCAACATGAGCACAGGCGACAGAGTCTGCTCTACACCCACATGTACTGCTGGTGTAGAAACACCACCTTAATACATTTGTTTGTCCTGGGTGATTCAAAAATGTCAGACTATGTACACAAAATGTTTATTCTAAACATGTTGTCAAACAGCTGGTTCAGTTTGTTGCATTTCACTGGCAGACACTTGCTGCTCTTTATGCCCTTCTGATCAAATGAAAGGGATTCAAACAAAGACGCATATTATAGATGTAAACAGCCAGAACACACACAAGCCAGCCACACTGCAAAGTTAAAGCAAACTGTGGAAAAATGAGTGGATGAACCATGACTGAGCAGAAACAAACACTTTGAGAATGCCTCTCGGGACAAATTTTGAAAACATGTCTGTCTTGTTGCTTGTGTATAAATACAGATCTATCATTTATTAATTCATTCACTTTTTGTAACTGCTTATCCAGTTAGGGGGCATGGGGGGGCTGGAGCCTATCCAAACTGATACTGGGCAAGAGGTGGGGTACACACTGGACAGTTGCCAGACTATCACATGGCTGCTATCTACCAGTTAACATAAAGACAAACCTAATCATCATGACATTGCACTAATAACAACAATCACTGACGGGCAGAAATAAAACAATTTATTTCAACTGCAGTGATATGTAAAAATCAGCAAACTTGTTTTTTTTCTGTCGTCATTTTCAGGTGTAACTGTAACTTTTTAAGATATATAGTTAAACAAAGTGGTCTGACCTATCTGATATTTCTGCTGTGCTCATTTTATGCATCATGTTGCTTTGCTAGCATCTTTGATAAACCACATCTACGGACTTGGAAGTTAAACAATGCACTGTTGTGGGCAGGAGTCGCAGCAAAACGTATTTTAGCCATCTAAAAATCAATATCAGTTTCGCTGTCCACTGTATTTGGAATATATTCTCCACTTCACCTTACACACTAACCAATCAAGGCAGCAGACCCGTGTCTCTTATGTTCAGCAAAGTAAAATTGCTGTTTTTGTCAGTGGAGTCTGGTGGCTTTGAGGTAATGGCTTAGCATACACTTTAACTGCTATTGACATTTTTTGGTGGGTATTTTTAGGTGGCTAAAACTCACCAATTCTCAAGCAGCACCATTTCATTTTATGTACATGACATGGGTGTTTTCAACCTGGAAGTTATTGTAAGCAAACACTGATACGGTCCATAGTAAACAGACTAGCTGACTGATTAAACAGCTGACAATAGATGCTTGGTAGTCTTGAGGCTCAACGTGTGATTATAATGCAAGCACTCATCATTTTGTAGCATTACGCTGAGCTTCATTTATATTTAGAAACGTGTGAACATCAAGTACCAGTGTTATTAAGGGGCTTTGATGATACAATGCATTTTAATTAAGAGATGAGAGGATGACGACCCACCTGAGAGCGCTGTACCCCTGACAGACGCTGACACAACACAGCACTCGCTCCTGGTTTGTCCTGTTCTCGCCCAGGAACTTACAGACAATGTTTCCGCCCAGGCTGAATCCCACCACGATCAGCTGGGTCTGAGGATACGTCCGCTTGATGTAGCCGACCATGGCTGCAAACTCCCATGTGCAACCTGTGAGGGAAACAGTGCTTGAGTTACCAATCAATACGCAACACCTCTGTAGGACAGGGTGTCTATTCTCTGCTCAGCAGCTCCAGCTGAAGGTGCCTTTGGCTCGGGGCATTAAATTCGTGTCTCTTTCAGACTCTTTAAATAAGCTCAGGTCTTAAATGTCTTTTTCTCTCTAATTCTGGGAGCTTTAGGTTCACCCACCAGCTCTTATAGCCTTTTAGCTTTTACCTTGAAATGATTTATAAAGATTTGCCTACATTAAACACCTTAAAATACCTTTAACTAAACCAGATTACATCCAAGTGAACTTAAGGTGGAACCAAAGGATATTTTGTGAACTGCTTTGAATTAATGTTTCAGATGCATTCACTGCTGTGAGAACGGCTTCTGACCAGAGCTTCTTAAGCCTCAACCTCAAACCAGACAATTGGATGAGAGCAGCAGACTGAGCCAAAGATAATGATGCAGTATTTCCAATCATCAGACCAAATCAAATCCTGTTTACCATCTTCAGAAACTGACTTATCATTTCTAGCTACTCTGATTATGAAAAGGTCATACTGATGTGACAGCAGAGTGAAACTTAAGTCCACTCCTTGGCCTCACCATAGGTAAACATGCGTGGAGAGGTGAGCTCGATGTTGGGAAGAGCTCCCAGGTGGTTCAGCACGGCACAGCGATAACCTTCCTTCTGGGCATGATCCACAAAGGTTCGGATGTAATGCTTCTCACTATGGTTACCAATACCAGGGCATATCACCATGGTGATGTCATCTGGTGAAACAGGCAGAACGATCAAGAAGATATTAGCACAGTCATTCTGAACAACACGCCATTAGATTAGAAAGGAGCAAGGCAAAGCACTGCAGTTGATTTAATATAAAAGGTAAGGCTTTTTATCTGTCATATATAGCCTTAGCAAAACAGAACAGACAGACATAGCAACGCTTTTTTTTTTTTTTTTTTTTAAAGGAATCAATTGTCATGTGAGTCTTAAGCTTTCTGATAGGATCACAAGACCAGAGTTAAGAGGGTGGGGTCAGGGTTCAGCTGAGATATTCAAAGAAAGGAATCCACCTTTAAAACCGTCCTCACACAACTGCACTGCAAACATGTTATGCCTCATTTAAAGATCAAATCACCTCAAGTCAAGAAGAAATGTGAAGTGCCTTTTAAACCCTTTGAGATCACATCCCGTGACATTTTGTGCACCTACTGAACAATATATGCCAAGAAATTACAAAAAAAGAAATCAGTTTCTTTATATTCTGATATCAAAATTCAAGCATGTTTTCTTCCTGTACAACAAAATATGGTGTGTGTTTATATAAGCGAGTACAAACCAATTTCAACCTATATAATATTACGACTGTCACCTATAAATCAATCAGAAACTTTTAGCTGCACAGAGCTAGTTTGCTACTTAGCTAGCTAGCAATGTCAGTGTGTCTTCATTCCCCCAAAATACAGCGAATACTATCTTGCTAGCGGGAGTTTATTCACTTAAGGAAAAGGGGTATCTGTGACAGCTGCAGATTATGTGCAAGGGATTTTACAGTGGACTGCTTCAGCAAGTAACGTTAACGCAACATGAAGCATACAGACTTTGTTAGTCTCTCCCTGATAGATACTACTGTATTGTCAGGGTTACACTGTCGGGGCCTCGCTGTTATGCCACTCCAGCTTTTCAACGATCAAACTTGTTTTCATTTCCAAAACAATGTGACTGAGGTCTGATTTTCAGTCCACTGTAGCCAGGCCCCAAAGAACACTGCTCAGCCTTGCAGCCAGTTTTTCCCTATGTTGCAGTGTAAAAATCCCTGTCGGCCCAAAGAGCATTTTTCCCATAGACCACACTTACAGAAGAGAAGTCTGTAAAACTGTTGACAGGACACCTCGAACTGCGAACAAGGTCAATTTTGACTCTTTCTATTATGAATTTTTGATCCATGGAGGTTTATTAATTGTAAAACTTCCCTCAAGCAGAGAAAAGTGTTGTAAAAACCAATGAAGTCATTACAATGCAAAGCCAATGAGCCGAGCAGTAACTCACAGGCAAGGCCAACAGTAGAAACAATAGGCCCGTTTCCACCGCAGGAACTTCGGGGTAATTTTACGGGGCCGGGGCCGTTGGTGCGTGTCTCCACCGCAGGAACCACCCCCGAAGGACAGAGTTCCGGAACTTTTACGGGGGCTAAACAAGCCCCTGCCTTGGGTTAGGTACTCAGAACGGCCCCGAAAGACTCCCGGCTGGGGCTTGTGGATTACTTGGTGCTGATTGGATATACTCAAGGAGGGATGTGACGTCAACAGAAAGCAACAAAATAGCCAGCATTTTTAAAACTCAGCAGACGAGGATTAGCTCGTTCATATAGCTTCCTCCATCATGTAAAAAAACTCACTAAATGGCCCGTGAAAAAAATATTCTTTCCAGCGGATATCTTAGTTACAACATGATTGAGCTAGCAAAGCAGTTTTGTGTTGCTATGTGTGGTATTTATTCAGTTTTGGGAAATCACAATGTCTAGAACGCATCAGTGGCTGCCGCTGACAGGGACAGCTAACAGCAGGCTAACATCAGGACGTCATCTGTTAAAAGCCTCCCGTTGTCGGATACGACATGAAACTACTCCAGTTAGCTCAATCATGTTGTAACTAAGACATCCGCTGGATTTTTTTTTTTTTCACGGGCCATTTAGTGAGTTATTACAGACACCGCTAAGGGCTATCAGCTAACGGCGTCCCTACGTCACCCCGGTAAATGGTCGCGCAACAATTACGTCACATCCAGAGCCCGTAACTTTACAGAAACCTTCCTCCTACTCCGCTCTCTCAGTGGAGACACGGCGGTTGAGAGGGCCGAGCGAGAGCACGTTCCTGTAGTAGTTCCTGCCCCCCAAATAGTACCAGGAACTTCTTCAGTGGAAACGGGCCTAGTAAACCCAGAAGCTAGAGACATTTTTTAGATGCACCAGGCGAGCAATTCTGTTGGAATGAATAGCCACCATTTTGGGATCCTGTATCTACGTTTTATTATACATATAGCTGTAGCTCTGCTAAACTCTAAACCTGTCCATTTTCAGTGGTCAAATCAAATGCTAAGAATTTGATTATAATCCCTCTTGTGACTGTACATGGATCAAATATTCCAATTCACTGGAAAATACATCACAGTACAGGAGCTAAAGACGCTCTGACTTCCATTTCACTA
This sequence comes from Epinephelus lanceolatus, assembly GCF_041903045.1. NCBI lineage: Eukaryota > Metazoa > Chordata > Actinopteri > Perciformes > Serranidae > Epinephelus > Epinephelus lanceolatus. Next base: position 14,313,344 of record NC_135735.1, read on the forward strand.
CCGCTCAGCCATTTGATTTACTGTAAACTTAACTGGAAAACTTTAATATTTAAAGATCGATATAATACCGCTAATAAATTTACATCAGCTGCCTGTTTTCAATATTTCTCAAGTCAACACCCTCTATCCATGACCCTCAAATTGGATAAGTAAGAACTCTATCAGAAACAACAAAATGTGAGAACCCTTAGGAGGATCAGCAGAGGTTGGATCCCTCCTCCAGGACAGGTTACAGAAAAGCAGCTGTAGTAGAATCACAACAATATAAAGAAATTGATTTATAATATACAACTAAGAAATACACAATATTACACAACTATGTTTGGCATGGCTGTAAAAAGCCACCTGGCCATCATCTAATATGTATCATCCAAATAGCAGCAACCAACAAAACATAATTAAATAAACACTTAATAAAATGCATCACCTCCTGTTCGATGGTCTCCCACTGGCTCAAAGAGGTCAAAGGTCGCAGTGGCCCCGTCCTGCATGGGTAAGTACTTCCTGACTCCACTGGGATGAGGTGAGCTCACCCTGCCAAGCTTACCGTACAGCGCTGTCTGGAGGTGACCGCTCTTGCCCCACAGTAAGGGAGGAATGTACCTGGAAAACACAAATATTGAACTTTGCTATTAAATTTGATCTGGAAACATGAGCTCGTTCTACAGAGGCACTCAAACACAGCACAAGGTTAGTGCCCAGAAAGACAGTAAGACAATGCTATCCTCAGCAGACAGACACATTTGCATGCGTGGTTTATGACACAGACATGAACATACTGGCACATGGTTTGCATACATACTGCTGCAGCAAGATTGCTCCATACCCCTGACAGACATCAATGTTTAACGTCAGGTTGTTTAATGTTTTGTTAAGTTATGCTGAGCTTCTACTTGAGCTCCAGTTACACCTCTGTAGGAGTTAGCTGTAGGAGTCAAGTCTTTGGATTACGTAATATTTCTTTCAAATATTGTGCCTTATGCTGGGCACTATCATGAATCACCATCTTTTTTACATGCTGAGACAAAAAGCATGTGAACAACTTGACAGGAAAAACCCCTTTATGGTGCTTTTGTTATTGGCTGTCTATCCAATCATGTAAAGGAAAGCCATGTCAATGCAATATTGTCACCATGGCTGATGAGAACTGAAGGAATTACAGCCCAAACGACCATTTGTCTGCTTTTCATGAAATGTCGCCACCATTAATTAATGTTCAGTTCATGTAACACTGTCATTCATATAGAGTGACTCTATTAAATAGGGATTTAGGATCATTTTAGTTCACAACTTTAGTTAAAGACAAATCAGGCTCCATCTACAGACACAAACTTTTACCAGTACAAATCCGACTTGCCCGGTATTTGCAAGAAATGACACGTTAGCAAATATTTCAGTGCCTCTTTCTCACTTTTCTTACATTATATAACATCTGAAATCTTGTCAACAATAAGGTGAGGAGTGGGCCATCTTGGAGGCGCGGAGGTAAGACAAACAACATCAGCATGACTATGAACTAAAGCACAGATGCAACATGGACACTAGTTATATATACCTTGCATAGACCAAAAAAGATGTACAATAAGTAGCAGCAGAGAGCAGGAAGCTTCAATTACATCAACAGTTACACAAGCCCTTCACACATGCGTTGCCTCATCTCTTACTGTGCCTCCTAATAATTACTGCACCTTGAAAACACGCTCTTACATAAGACACCTGTCAATCAGAAAGCAGTAGTACTTCCATTTGGTGATAATGTAATCACTTCCAGCACGCACTGTAAGGTGAAGCTTAACCACAGTTTTCTAGAAGGTACTCTACAGGCTTAATCAATGACTACTGGAAGAGGATAACCTCGTTGTTGTAATGTGGATAGGAGGATAAGCATGCTGCCAGGTTAGTCCAGTTCATCAACGGGAGACAACACACAACTTAAAACACAAACAGCTTCTCTGATGGTGTTTTTTCTTTCTAAACGATATGGTTTTAAAAAAATCCCCATTAACAGGCCCAATTACTAACTTTTTGACAATGCATATTACAGCAATGTACATGCAAGGGCTTTGGTTTTGTTTCCACACTGTGGAGGACAAATATGCAACAGGGGTTTGGAGGTTCTCTACCAAGAAACCTGAGCCGCAAAAGGGTTCATTTCTTCCATTCTGGTGAACTTTATTCACCATTTTGAGAGTTTTCTGCATCAATTTATGGTGTAAATGTCTTTAATTTCGTCAAAATAAAAGTCTTCTGCTACTTTAATTTCTTAATAGGGTGGACAAATGCACATGTGCTAAATACTGAGGGGGACATTTCCCCTGCCCCCCTACGTGTATACTGTATGTATAACTAAATCCATTGCTCACTTTTTATCCACTGCTCATAATTATTATTATTATTTATTGCTGTTTCTTGTATTTTTTGTACTTTTTCTGCATACCTAGTTTTTTAAGTTTTTAAATATTGAAATCTTTAATTTGACTCTTTACCCTTGACTGCTGTAACACTGGAATTTCTCAATTGTGGGATCAATAAAGGTGTATCTTATCTTATCTTAATTGAGGAGCATTTGTGTCCCTCCACTGATCATGTGCAATTTACAAATATCACTGATGTAAGCAAACCTTGTATTAAACTTGCATGATTAAATAATTAATTTGTTATTGAGTCTTCGTTTCTTGGGAGTGACAGCAAGAGTCTTTTGTTTGCCTTTGAATCTCAGAATCTGTTTTTAGAAACTGGTAAACACAGAGATGTGAGCTGCTGTCCCTCATAACTATTAGGTAACGGGAAAAGGAAACAGATGTGTCAGTGTGGTTTGATGAAGCAAATATGTGAAGTCCAGATCAAAGTCCAGAAGTAAAGTCACAGGCAACCTTTATTGTTCTCATTTATCTTTTCATTTCCCTCTTGACTCTTGTTTTTGTTGGACTCTATTTCAATCTGCTGAGGCTTATCTCTTTGTCAGATCCAAATGATGAAGGCAAAATAAGTTCCTGTAGAAAATAAAAATTAAGCTAACACCAAGATGTACCTCAAGAAAAAGTTATTTGTTCTGTATTGTCCTCTCTGTGAGCCAACACCCCTGTGTGCATGTTCCCAAACACAGTTGAACAAAATCGCTGTTGACTCTGTTAACCTCACACCACCCCTCCTATGTTATGCGTTGTGTAATTGATCTCTGTTATACAACACCACCGCAGGGTCACGAACGTGACTTCTCAGCAACACAGATAATGCCAATATCAACAATGCTGACAGGATCCAGGGCCATGTTCTTCAAATGTAGCTTAACTAATTCAGGCTAACAAGCTGATATCAGGTAAACTAATCCTGTTTATTCTCATCCAGTTAATTTGGTTCTTTGAAGGCAGATTGAGGGTTTATTTGTAATTGCTGGATGAAGTCATCTTGGGTGACAGTGTACTCTTATTTTGAAATAAAGGCAAAATAAGGGTATTTTAAGTTCAATACATTTAAGTTATCATATGACAAATTCCTATTTTAATGTCAAATTAGATACCACTCTACTGGTATTTTTTTTATCTAAATTTCTGTTTCGTTCTTTTTTCCTTTCCAAACTTTTATTTATTTTATTATTTGGATTTTTTTAAGTATAGTTCAATTTTCTATTTTATATCACTGTGATCTTACAATGACCTGTATGTTCTCATCAAAAATCGTTATTATATCAACACTTTTTCATTATGAATCTAAGAAAGGAAGTCATTCATATCTGAAAATGACTTCATGTGGTTCATAGTTCACTGTCTGGGTCATGATGATCCAGAAAACTGTCAATAAGCCTGCCCTTTTGCAGGTTTGGATTCAAGGACTTGTTGTGATTATGACAGTCTTAGATAAAAATTAAGCCAGCTTCAAAGAACAAAAAAATCCATACTCATGTCAAATCATCAAGTCAACATTCTAAACTAGATAACTTCATTAGCCACGTAAGAAAAACAGGGCCCAGGACTTGAATTATCTCAGTTAAACTTCACAGAGGGGCATACATGTCTGTGAGCAAAATACAGTTGTTCAGGAGGGAGTGGTAACAAGCCAGACACAAATGTAAACATCAGTGTGGCCTTATGATTCACTGACACTGCAGGTGAAAGGCAAAGGGCTTGGTAACAATCGGTTATATAAGCAGACACTCGTGATGAAGGCTTAAAGAAAAACACCCTACAGAGCTGAAAGTGTTGCAACACCAGCAGACCACAGGACATGGACAGAGACACTCATTCAGGAAGAACAATTAAGTTTGTAATTTGCTTAAAAGACAGGTCAAGGGTTTTCCACAGCCTACAGGACATTAGAGCCCAGCTGCTAACCTGGTTTAGCCTCCACAGTGAGGACCTGCCTCCCAGTGACCCACACCAATAACCACTGGTTTGCATCGCTTATCATTACCCCAGATGGAAGATTCAAATTATAACTGACATCAGAGTTGGCCTGAGAGGGAGACTCGGATCATCATATATGCAAATGTTTCTGCTCTGCGGTGAACGAGTCTATATTTGTAATGCAAGTGTGACAAACTCAGTCTACCTTTGGGATAATCCTAAAAACACAGCCTGGTGTTTAATTCATGCTAGAGCTGACGGTGAAGCCAGACATCTCTGGTACAGACACACTCAGGAACACTGATGACAGATGGGACCCCCGCCAGACAAACTGCTACCTTCACTCCCAGCCCCAGATGGCCAACAAGCAGCGCCATTTCCATGGCAATGCCTTGAGTGACAGACACAGAGCTGAGAACGGCAACTCACTCTTTGGTCAGCTGAGGACAGGACTTGAGAAGGAAGCGGTTGAGCGGCGTGTCCTGGTAGGTAATGTCTGGGGGTGCGGTGGGGCTCTTGAGGTTCAAGCAGCGGACGATGATGTAGAGCACCGTGGCCACCGCTGCCAGCTTCATGCCGTCGAACATTGCTGGCAGCTCCGGAGAGATGGTGTGCACATCTGACTCGTGGGAGTTCATGATTATTCTGAAAAGCAAAAACAATGGCCCACACTTGTTTGAATGTTTTCCCTTGTGAAACACAAATGAACCTAAATTTCAAATTTCAGTAATAATTATGTTTACAAATACACAACCAACGAGTTAAGAACTGCATTCTTAAAAGAAACTTGTGCCCCTTAAGTATTAATTTAATAAAAAGCATCCCTGACTTGTACATAATAATTTTTTCTGAGTTTCTGGTAACTGGGATTAGGTCAGAGATGGAATAAAGCACAGACATGGAGAAGAGACATATCTGATGATGTCAGACTGACCTAAATATTCCTCTTGGTGCCCAAGGCGCTGCAGCGACAGATCTGTGGGAATATAGAGTGAGGGCAACTCGGTCAGATAAAGCAATAACTTATTTAATACACTCACTTTAATTACATTACAGCTTATGAAGTGCCAATAGAAAGTCTCACGACGGAGAAGAAAGGGGTGCTGACATTACTTTAAATAAGTCATTACATTTAGCAGAAACGCTGCGCACATTGCTTCTAAAGCAATGCACCAATGCAGCTGTACCTTGACATATTTACTTAAAATTTACATATGTTCAAAACAAAGTCATCTGAGCTGTGAAATAACAGAAAAAAACAGGAACTGTAAAGAATCAAAAAGGCCAGAAACCACAAAAAGGAGAAGTTGCCATACAGGATTTCACAAAAATAGATGACAGTGTTTCCATTGTTATGATCAGGTAGTTGCCATAAAAAATGCTGTAATTGTATGTGTCTTTAACTTACTATTTATCCTGACGTAGGCCTTCTTGTTCCTAACGTCTGAAAACGTGAAGAGGCAAAGTCACAGTGATGTGGTCAAACCTGAAGAGAGAAACAGAAAATGCATTTAGCCCATGATTAATAGTAAACAACCAGCATTATTTTCCACTTAAAAGTATCATCCACATCCGCATTGTTATGATGCCTTTTCAGTGTCTTGTCACAATCTGACTCTCGATAAAACGCACCATTTAGCATGCATAGAAGGAAAAGTATTATCTATCTTGTTTCAGTGTTATCATGTCTTCACGGCATTCTCATTCACTGATAAACTTCCGGCTGTTCTGTATGACAATTGCTCTGTGCTGAGAGAAACTATTTAACATTGATCAACAGATACCTGTGTGTGTGTTTCTTTAACTTCAGATCCAGGAAGACTGTCATTGAAGTTTTGGAGAGATTAGGGCAGATTATATCAGATTGTATTCTTAATACGCCCGTCCATGGTTTCCTGAGTTCTATCCACCTTTGTAGTCACACAGACCTCTTGATTAGCGAAGCCCACAACCCATTGTTTTAAGCTAGCCTTGATGTAATGTTATAAAACCTTGTTCTGATGTTAATCTTCAGAGAGAAGTCTACATCATTTGCTGTGAACCTCCACTGAATAAACTCATCTGAACCAGCCAAAGAATTCGACCTGAATTATTTTTTCATCCACACATCACCACAGTAATTCACTTGATTATGGATTCTGGTATTGGATATGATCAAATCAGAAAACTTTATTTGCCATTTGTACACCTGTACGCAAACACTCAGAGTCAAGTCAGAAATACACAGGTGACAAATAGTAAAAGATAAACTGTACACAAACAGGTATACAAAGTACAAATTGTATAGTAAATACAAGAATTTAAACTCCACCCGCAGGCCATTCAGAAAGATATTTCACATCACTGGTATTGCAAATGGATTCATTTTTAGTCATCAAGTAAAACACTATTTTAAGTTTCAAATGTGATCAGTTATTTGCTTTTCTCCATTCAAGTCATTCTAATTTTAATAACTTGTTCAGCTCAATCATAAAACTCCAAGACATTCAGTCTGTCTGATTGTATTATCTCTTAACACCAGTGTCATTAACCTCATATCACCTGATGTGGTATCACAGGCAGGTATATCTATCTGCCAACATGTTTCTATTCCTATAAAGCCATAAAGTGTTTGTTGGATTCTGCCAGTCTTGTAAATAATCACATATATCATGTTAATAATAACACATAATACACATGTCAGAGTACTTGATAGTGTTTGCTCCATTTACCACAGAGAGGAAGCTACCACTGCTCTCATACAATTTGATTTCAAGATAATTATCTGCCAAATTTAGCCTCTGTCTTCTATAAGTAATGGATTTATACAAACACCATCTGTAAACACAACTCAGCTCCATGCAACCATGGTGCCACAATGATCATACATACAATTAGGGTTAATTAAATAACCATCCACACACAGCTAATACCCGTGTCATCCACTGTAAACACATCCAGTGTGTAAGGTAACTATATCTGGCAGTTGTGTTAGCTAATGCCTGGAGAAAGCGTGTGTATTTTAAAGCCACGCCGTGTCACTTAATAAAACGATCCTCTCTGGCATCAGAGCAGCTGCTAACATTAGCTCTTCCTTCTTTGTCACGACTCACAACAAGACAGTGAGGAGTTTACAGACACAAGGGCGCACACTGACGTTAGTTCCCAATAGCTAGCTAACATGGCGAGAAAATGGTTCTAAATAGGCGCATTTCTAAACGCGAAAAAATAAGAAGTTACCCTGTGCATCTGTGTTATGTTTGTCTGGGAGCAGGCCAACAATCCCTGCCGCATCTTCGCTCACCCTGCTGGTCCAGAAAATGAAAACCATGTCGCCTTTTTGACGAGTTTGCTGGCCACCCTGAATATTTTTGCGCAGTAACTTCACGTTAAATCAGTATACAGACAAAAAGGCAGCACAGTTAGACCTGTTTTCTACTTAAAAAATACTGCTATGTAGCCTGTATCAACAAGCACAGCATCAGAGAGAGCCCAACGGTCCATTTCTCTGCCGTTAATTATCGGTCTAATGAGGTAGCATCCTCCGAGCAGCGATACCAAACCACACAGCAGCAGCATCTTTAGCTCACTTACCTCGGCTAAAGAAGAGATGAATCGCCTCCTTGCTGCTCAAAAGCGACACCTCTTATTTTATATTCGTGGCATGTCGTTTGTTTGTTGTGTTTGTGTTGCTTTGTGTGCCTTTAAACCATAGCTGCTGGATGTGTGGGACGCCCTCTGGTTCACAGAGCGGAAGCTAGCCACACTAGCTGAACCAGCAACAGCAGCACTGACATGTCCTGGAAGAATCTGGAATTAGCATACCGGCTCTCTCATTGGTTAATATAACTATGACGTACCGAGATAGCTCAACTGTCACGCCCCTTACATGAGAATGTCATTTTCACATCTTCACATTTCTTTTGTTTTTTAATATATCCTTTGTTCATATCATATCTTTTTGTATTATAACATGTTTCCTTTTTTATGACAGTGTCTAAGAGATAAATGTTGCAGTGCTTTACCGGAAACTGAACACATTTTTAACAAGTCTTTTCCTGAACGTGACAGAAACGTGAGCTGAAATATGTTACACAACACAGACCTCCATGTGATTGCATCTGCCAGCAGGTAATGTCATATTTTTTGGCTTGCAAAAATATCTTTAGAATTTTTTAATCAAAAAAAAAAAAAAAAAAAAAAAAAAAAAAAACAGCTGATGTTTAATTCACACTTCCTCATATATTTTAAAAGAAACAGGCCTCCACATACATTTTAAGATATGGCAATTAGGTGGGAAAAAAACTTTAACCGGCATTCTGATCCTGCCTTTTACTTAGACATCCTTCCTCTTCTCTTTTAAAATTGAGCCTATTTGGGATTAGGTAATGGGGAGGATTGTGATTTGATTTCAAGCTTTGTTCCCCATCATACATGTGCTTTACGTTTAGTACCTATTGTGAATATGCTTTGTGTAATTCTGTTAAAACTGTATATAAAATATTCTTGATTTAAAAAGAAAACGATTGATATAGCACCTTTCAAAACACAGTTACAAAGTACTTTACAATAAAACTTAACACGTTTAAAACACAAGACTGAAACAAACTAAAATGTCATGAAATGTCACCAAGGTCAAAGATAAAATAAAAGAAGGCCATATGAGAATTGAAATCACTGAGACAGCAATTAAATAGACACCCAAGATAAAGATGTGTAAAGTATACTGCTGTTTAGCTAGATATTTAATTCATCATAGCTTTAAAGACACCAATTAGTCTTAAACGCTCTATGGCCATAAGTAAAGTCCTACTTGGACAAACTCGAGAACATGCAGCTCCTGTTGCCATTACAGTACCCTATAATATCCACCTGACGGCGACAGAGTTGAACAGATTCTCTAATGAGGCTCTTGATCTGGGTGATGTAGCCTCAAGTTTTACCCTAACACCACCACACCAATACGCAAATGCCAATTATCTAGGATCTACTAGAGCAAATATTAATGAGCCAGCAGATTCGTGTGGTTCCCAGGCCAGTTTAATCGTGCATAGGTTCCCTAAGAAAATAGAAAAACAATGCAATTTCTTTATGTCTACACTCTCAGAGCATAGGTCTATATGCTACCCATATAGCCTGCAGTTGGCTATATGGCCTAAATATGTCTATTTATAACCGTCATAAACCCTTCTGCCAAAAAATGTGACATTAGAGTTAAATTCCTACAGCTGGCAACAAGATGAACCATACCTGTGCAGCTTCATTATAATATAATAACTAGTCTAACAGTTATAAACTTTCAAATTATATTTCTTTCCATTTAATCCAAAGTTATTATATCCTAATGTGTGGCATTAGTAATCCTTCCCTAACCAAAGGAATTAGTGGCTCCAGAGCTGTGCCTGCCTGCTGTGTTTCTAAATAGTTGGCAAGGGTAAAATGCAGAGTTTTCCCACGGGGATTAATGCAAAGTACCAAACTGTTAAATCCCCCCAATTTTCACGCTTCTCTTCCAGATTGGATGTTGGGAGTGGGTGGGATCTCACCGATAAAGCTGTAGGTGAAACATTACAATAATTCAATGAATGTGAGTTTAAATGTCATTATGAGATGCAGGTATTTTCATATTGCGCAAAATATAGATAGACAGGGGCTAATTCAAATTCCTTATACCCTGCAGTATAGGGGAGAAGTGGTGCCTTCAAATGCTTATGATAAAACAGGCAATTTAATAACTCAATTGTTTATCGTGCGTTAAGATGGGAAATGACAACTAGTCTAATTAGACTGTGTGATCGATTGCAATGACTTTAATTTTTGATCCCCAGTTACTAGATCTTAGTTATATTAAGGAGAAATAACTTAGTGCATGAAGACTGTAAGTGGTGTTTGATTAGGTTAAGATATTTAAACTTATACAAGTAAAAAAAATATGGAAAATAAAATAAAATAAGGCCAAAAATAAACATCCAAGCTAAACTGAATTTAAAGGTTTTGTTTCAAGTTGTAAGAATGACCAAAAATGCAAGGCACCTTTAGGCTAAATTAAAGAGTAAAAATAAAGAAATGCACAAAGATCAAACAATAACATGAATTAAGATGCTGGGAAACATCTTACTGTCTCAGTCTGTTTACTGACCTGGCCTCGAGCTCCCCGCCCCTACAACGTCACATGTCCTTAACTCGGGTATTATCGAAAAATCCAGCTCTCTCATTCATCACCTCGTCCTTCCTTAAAATCCCAGTAGGGATTCCGATATTTCCCACAGCACGTAAAGGCAGCATTGGTGAGAAGTTTAGAGACGCCGCGTCGCTCCGAACAAACAACTCAGTGCGGAACAAACAAAAAAAGTGAGGGTAAACAAATATGAAACGTCCCGGAAATGTATTAACAGCGACTTTAACAACATGTATTCTTCTACTTTGCGTGTGTTCAGTCAGAGGTAAGTGTTTTTCTTTTTAAACCACCTACATAAATCTGGTTAATCGCTTTCATACAGAACTCCTGTTGTTTGTTTGTGTTGTTGACAGGTTTCTACTTCTAGCAACAGACTTCATTCATTTTCTTTCCATACAGTCCATAAAGTGACTTTGACACAGAAATATGTCACATAGTCTTATTTTCCGTACCACTTTCTTCCTACGCTGTCAGTTTACCCTTTAGTTCACAGGGCTATTGGCTTTATTGAGTCTTGAAGTCTGGTTTTGTTTTTCCTACTGTGTGTCATTGTCTCTTGGTGGTGGGAAAAGAGTGGGCTTTAATAAATGACAAAAAGGGGAGCTGTTTAACATAATAATTATAATATTCTCTATCATTTCTCATCACTAAATCATCTTTGAATTGACTTCAGTGTTCAGTCATGAAAATATGTTTTCCCCTGCAAAAAGTCAGTATGTAATTTGTAAATCCTTTATTCCAACATGGCAATTTTTTATTGTCATGGTAGAACAGGTCATTAAATGTGAGACCACCCTGTTATTACACGAGACTCTGTCATTACTATTTTACACACTGATTATACTGTAAGAGACAGGTTTGACAAAGAAGTGTCACTTGCAGTAGTGAAATGTAATGATTTATCTCTAGGGGGATTTCCTGTAAACAATAGATTTGTACACATTTTATTTGTGCTTATATTTTAATATATTACTGTCCCTGAGGACGTCTCTGTGGTCACACCAAGAGGAAGTGCAGATGGGGAGGAGAATAACACCATATGTGCTCCTGTCTGGAGCCAACCTGAACCAGCTGTCCACTCACCTAACTTTAATGCAACCTGGAAATGTGCCCCCATTTGGGAGCACTTAAAATGCCTCGATTCAGATGTGTTTTATGACAGTATGTGAGGGTCATTCGTCTGCTGCCATGATGTTCATCAGGGTCTATTTTGGTTTGCTCATAGTTACCCACCTGTCAGTCAGGTGTGCTGCGTGTCCTGAGCTTCTCGGGAGCTGCTGCACCGTCATGTTGTGTAACTGCTCATTCCTGAGAGAGCTGCATGCATCTGTGCAACCTGGCTAATCCTGCAAGCTCTTAATCCTGCACGTAGAGACATTCTGTTGTCAATGCCGGCTGTATGAAAGCAGATTTTCCATTAGAATATACCTGTTACCAAATATTATTTTCAGTACCTATGCAGTAGGAAACACTAACTGTTATTGTGACTTCCTTTCTTGCTCATAAAGACACCATTCCTTAAATACAGAGCTGTAAAAGACAAACTAATTACATTCCAACACTTATTTGTAGGACACTTAGCCTACAAGGATTTTGTCTCCACACCAATTTTATGAAACCATATAAAACACATTCTTCTGCATAAATTGTTCCCTCTTGTGAATTGAGTCGTCTGCCAAAACACTCAGATTTGTTCTCAAGCTTAAACATGTCACTTCCATAGCAAAGCCAGTCTGCCAAGTTCCTCAAGGTGTGACTGTCAGATGAGTTTTGGTATGAAACTGTTTGAGTATAGACTCAATGTCATGAATCTGAGCCTCATTGATGAGGCATAGAAAGGGAAAGTCTGCAGTATTTACACATGTCCTACAGGTTTTTACCTCATAGACGCCAAAAACAAAAAACATCAAAGTCCAGTAGTTCCACCTGGTACTGCCCAGAGCTTTAATGACGACTCTGACGTGGCATCTAGTGACTCAGCTGGCTGGTCAAAAACATAAAAACACAAAGATTATAAATTAAGGTTTTGTAGTTTTGACAGTTCCAGTGTGACTCATAAATCTGTGTCCTGCCGCTCCCACTTGAGGGCAATGCCATCATTTTCCTTATCCAGCCAGGATCTGTGACTCAGCACTTTGGGCCTCACAGCTGAAGCCGCGGCACCACTGGTGTTTCAGATGCTCCAGTGACAAAGAGGAAACACAGATCTCTCCTTTTCTCTGTTCAGTAGAGATTCTGATTAAAACTCAGTGTGTTGGTTGAGCTCTAAGAGATCAAACAGTGGCACAAATGTAACCCAAACTCAGCACTTTATTTTAACAGTATCACTGTGATATTAAAGAGTCACCCAACCAATTTTACACGACATTCCTTTCCTGTTTTTGTCACAGAGTGTACTGTTCAGCCTGTGAGATGCCTGTTAATGTCATCAGGATCATTTTGGCAGAAAAGTTTTTTAGCAGAAAACAAACTGGAGATGTGGAGTTTGACATGGCTATTAACCAGGGCTGAACTGAATTATGAGAAGCTTTTTTTTAAAATCAGTCTCTTGTAAATACCCCAACTTGATGAGAACGCAATTCTAAATTGCAAGACGGCACCTTCTAAAGGAGCTGTATATGACATCCAGAGCATTAACATTGCAGCAAAGCACTATTTGATTGTTCTTTGTTGTGGTAAGCTCTGCATGCATGTTAGTGCATGTGAGTCCCTGTGTGTGTAGACTGTAAAAATAATGGACGTATCTATCATGACATCACCTGTTGGTTTGTGGACTCCAGTTGTGAAGCATTGAGTTTGGCATCTCTGCCGTCGCCATTTTGTTTTTTTAGAGCCAGAAGTGACCATATTTGAGAGGCTGGCACTGTGGTGGAGTGAGAGGTGGATCTGACTAAGAAACAGAGAACACTAGTGGCAGACAGCCTGTCACTAATACCAGCCAGCCTTTATCATGTGTAACTTCAAGCCTTAATAAAAGTTCCAGCTTTAAATGTGTTTATTTCTGCTGTAAAGTTGGGCATATTGAAATGACTATCTATGGTCTTGAACTGACTTCTGGAGCCAGCCTTGAATGGCTGTCCAGAGAACTGCAGCTTTTGGCGCTTCTGTGTTGGCTTCATTTTTTAGTCCAAGGGGTTGCCAGACCTCATTGTCTCCACAGTTTCCAGACAGTTGCTTTCCTTCTTTGAGTTAGTTGCTAATTGTTAACAGCTGCTTTTTAAATCTCCTTGTGTTGTGTTGCACACAGAACTTGTTGTCAAGACGTCACACAAATCCAGTCCTGCTGGTTGTCCCTTTTAAAAAGAGGTCACTGTTGCTAGTTCTGTTGCTGGCTTAAAGGCGAGACAACTCTGTTCCCCCTATTCTGCGATTGCACCTTTTATGCAGAACAGTGAGCCAGCTAACAGTGCAACATTTCTGCCTTGTACAGGCAGTGTAAAGGGGCCACTAATAGCTCCGTCAGCACTGTTGCCATTGTTAGCACCGTTAGCTGCTAGCTGCCGGTGCAGCCATCTCCATGTTGAGAGCTGTGTGCAGACATTCCCAGCTCAGACTCTGAATCACAGATATGCTCTTACAGCTACTTTAAATGTTTTTCCTGAATAATTTTCTTATGATACTCTTTGTTTTCGGCCCAATCCAACTTTATTTTCCTCTACTACACATACTGAATTGATTTGCAAAACCAGAATTACTTGTGACAACGTCCAGAGAAGGAGTGGGAGCTTGTTCTGTTCAGCTGAGGCTTAGACCTTAGATGGGTTGACAGTGATAACATAACAAGATCAGGAGGCTATTAGTTTACCCATTCAAGAAACAGCATAATACTCAAAACATGTGTTGTAGCTGCACTGTACTGTTGGCAGTGAAGAAACTGATGTCTGGTATCCATGGTAACAGGTTACATTCACCACCATTGGACAACAAAATGGGTTAAATGTGAATTCCATTGGCAGAGCAATTTTTTTCACTGTGTTAAGGTGTTGTAAGATTGATTTTTCATAGCTGTTGGATTGATTTTATAATTTCCACTTCCTGTTTTTCTCATTTCCTCAGGTGACTACTGTGAAGTGAACGTTTGCCTTAACGGAGGAACATGTGTGACAGGGATAGGAGAGGATCCATTCATCTGCATCTGTGTGGATGGTTTCGGTGGAGACACCTGCAACCTGACAGAGATAGGTACGGAAAAGTGCAACATATTGGAGGATAGGCACAGTTAATCATACACTTCAAACTCATCTCTTTTTTTCCTCCTTCGCTCAGCACCCTGCAGTCCTAACCCCTGCAAGAACGATGGGTCGTGCGAGATCATCGCTCCGACCAGACGGGGAGATGTTTTCAATGAGTACGTCTGCAAGTGCCAGCCCGGCTTCGAGGGAGTGCACTGCCAGATCAGTAAGTTACATGAGCTGCTTCTCTGACCTTGAACACTTGAAGAGCTAGACAACATAAATATATCAGAATTTTACCATCAGTCGAGTGCATACTTGTACACTGATATTGTGCTACTTATTTAGTGTTGACATAAAGGATCCATCATTCAGGGAAGGTTGTATGGCCTAGATAAAAGGCACAGCAACTAGATATAACAAAAAAAATGAATGAAAAAGCGAACAAATGGGAAAGTCAAGTCAAATTTTGTCTGACAGGCAGTGTAATACAAGTAGCAGAGTAGGCTCCACGTTCAGCAGATTTCTCTGTAAGTGTGAACACATGAGGTTTTTCCATCCTGTCATAGCCCCGGCGCTAGAGGAGATGTGTAGTCAGCTCAGCAGTTCCATGAAAGGGCCTCATTCAGCGGGCTCTGCGGTCATTCTGTTTGGCTAATTAGTGAAAGACCACTCCAAGTCTCTTAGCATGCAGACGCCCTCCACGCAGGTTCAACACTGCATCTGTTTGTGCTCGGGCTCCACCAGATCAGATGAAGAATTTGATAAGAGTGATTTCCATCATATCCTCTTAATGTAATGACTAGGAATTTTTGCTAAAGTTCACGTTTATCTGTGGAGGAAAGACTTAGAAAAGGGAGCAAATGGAGGATTTTTTTTCCCCAAGTGTGAATCTGATTATCATAATTCTCTGAACTCTGACTGACACCCATAATATGGAACTAAAATAACTATAAGCTTTGTGTATATGACTACTGTAAGCTAAACTTAATTCATACTATTACTGAAGAGGCATTTTTTGTGAATGAACAGCTCTCCCACTCGAAGCCCACAGCCTGACCACCAATTGCAGTCTTCATGCAGTCTGGTCGTCTACTCCCAAAACATTTTCTAATTTTGAGTCAGTCAGACGTCAAAGGCCGGGCTGGTGTCGAGGTACAGAAATCGGGTGGAACCTGTCGCATACATCATGTACTGTCAGTGGTGGAATGTAACTAAGTACATATATTCAATTATTGAAGTACAAACCTGACGCACTTGTACAGATATTGTTCCTTTTACCCCACTACATTTGTCTGACAGCTTTAGTTACTTTTCAGATTACAATCAGTCAGATCACTGAAGTAAAAGTACCCATGAATGTAAGTCCAGAGTCTTAGGTAAAAAAAACACCTACATATTGTTACATGTCAGTAGTAATTGTAGATCATTTCATTGTTTCAGAGCGCTATTTCCACTAGTTTTAAAACAAAGCTTCCAACAAACAGAGAGTTTGTTTACAACAATAAACGCATGATTTTAGCTGTATTTTAACTTATGTAGAGTTTATTTTGGTCTGCAGTGATCGCTGACAGTGTTGCTTGCACTCTGATTCCATGGCTGCAGCTCAAAATAACATGAGACAACTGTGTGATGAGAACTAGGGGGAAAAAACAATATTTTATCTGACAAATACTTCACACACTGTTAACTGGCTCCCTTTATTATATAACCAAACGATATCCTGGGTAAGATGAGCTAGCTTGCAGGCCTCTGGATTGGCCATTATTGATTTTCTTGATCAACTGAAGGATGGCATGTTCCTTTGTGTGTTGAGAAAATTCTCCCACTTAAACTTTTATAAACTTTTTAAAAACCCTCTTGGATCAGCTTGAAAATGTACAAAGGCAAATACAGGTTTTGTTTCTCTGACACTATGAAAAGCTGACTTTTAAGAGATACATGGTTTTCAGAGGACAGCCATGCTATAAACATATGATCATCTCATAAAATATGATGCATTGCTGAAACAACTTGAGTATATAAAGAGCTAAAATGAGCAGTTAAATGTAGCATTAAAGGGATAGTTCAGGACCTTTGAAGTAGGGCTGTATGAGATACTTATCTATAGTCAGTGTATTTCACAGAGTAGATGGCGGTCGGCGTACTCCCTGTTTGCAGAAACAGACAGGACTATCACCCATGAAGCTCACTTCTGCATTGCTGTGGATGAGGGTTAACAGCAAAACATATTTTAGTCACTTCTTCCACCACTGTGTACAGTAAATCCAGACATAACATCACAGTTAGAACTAATGCAGTGATAGTGGTTAAATAGTATTGCAGAGGTTATTAAGGTAAAGTTACTCTGTAGTCGTCTCAGATCAAATCAGTGAGGCTTTCCTGCCCCTCCTCTTGGTAGGATCACCTGTTTCTCAGTGTTATTAGCTGCGTCGTGCCCCTGTTGTCACAGCCAAAGAGGCATTTGTTTCTAAGATGTGACAATCCTCTTAGTGTTAACGGGAACAAGAATTAAAGCGAACCATGTGGCATTACGTCAACCTGTCATCTGCTTTAGTTCTGAAGTCTGGTAGAGCTAAAAAGACCGGTGACATGAGGCTGGACAAACATTACATTTAATGTGTGTTTTTGCTGTGGAATTTATTTTGTAGTTTGTACAGAGTTAAACTTAGTCAGACTTTAACTCATAATCATCAGATTAATATGTTTTCTTCTGTATCAAGAGCAGTCCAGGTGACTGTTGTCTGTACTGCTATAAACCAAAGTAGCAGGACTTTTCATGACACAGATGCACCAGAATGGAAACAAAAAGGCTACAGGCTAAAAACACAGAGGTGTAAAGTAGGTTAAAGTTAAATACTCAGACATTCAGCAGAGGATAAATTCAGTGTATTGTTGACAGTCAATGCAGCATAAAGCTGACTGATGTTCCACAGGTGGTGTTTTACCTTGTGATCAGAAATTAAAACAGGGCCCAGCATGACTTGATGGAATACAGTAAATGTATTTTAATCTTGACCTCCTCCCATTGCATGCACACACAAAGATAATAATGCAGAAGGGCCGCATGGGCTGTTATGACTTTGTTTGTTTGTTTTGTCAGTAGCTTCCTTTTCTTTGGTCTCCAGCCATTATAAACACAACCTACAACTCCAGTTTAAAACAAAAGCATGTAATATGGGCCAATGAAATTGTGACTTGTACTTTTTCACAAAAGTCCAGCTCTATTTCTATTTTTATTTTCCAATGACAATTAACCGTTACATATTTAGACTCAGTTCAGGAGTTTAGGATTACTTTTTTTTTATTTAAGTGGGGTCCAAATATATTTTATGATTAGATTAATTCAGGTACATGGTTAAAAAAAATTGTCAGCTAAGATTTTGTGTATATATTAGATATAGAAAACATATTAATGCAAATAAATGAATAAAAAGTAGCAGATTAGATAACAACTTCCAGTATCAGCAGACTTTTGTGACGTAAACAGATACAGATTGAAGCTCTGTGTTACAGCCAATATGTGCATACATATATTGGTAGATTTAGTTGGCTTGTTGTGTTCAGCTGTGGGTTTCAAGTGGACTGACTTGGAGGAATCAGCAGGGAACGGAGATACATACACACAATACATGCAGTAGATTCAGGTTAACTTCATAAGCATACATTAAGATCCAGTTAAAATCACAAATTTTCCCAGAGAGAACTACTATCTTTGACCAGACCATCATGTATATATACACAAAGATACACATTAAAAGAGCTCCTCTAGTAACAGCACTGCTGGTTTTCTGTCTTATTAGTTACCTGCAGTCACCCCGTGTCCTTGAAAGACCCCAGCTATTTATAGAAAACCACAGTGACCGTGAGGTCTGTTATGTTATTTGGTCTAATGTCTAAATAGTGTTTTAGGGCAATAGGGCAAGGTATGTGCAATAAAGCTACAGCCTGCACTTTTTCGGTACCTGCTTCAATAGCAATGACTTATTATGGTTTAGGTATTATTTTTCTTATGTGAATCTGATTGTATGAGTTTCTCTAACCATTTGATTCAGCATCCCTCTGTGAAAATATTTCAGTCCTTTTTAAGATGAATGAAAAGAAAATAACATGCATATATCCCACTAATCTAGCTAAACATCTTATATCATAGCTCGACAGGCTGTGTGAGCATGCCACCTTGTGGAGTTCGGTGAGCATTACATCTGCAGCATTCAGAGGGGGATACAGGAAATTATCCAGACTTGCATTGTTGCCATGGCTACTGTGAAGGAAAGGAAGGCTTTTATCTGTAAAACTGGATTTTTAATAGCAGGAGAGAAGGCTGGAAAACCTCACATATTACATTCATTGTCAAATCTCACTATCAGCTGAAATATAAATTGCATTCTTAATAGCCCAGTTTGTACGTTTGTCCTTTGTGGATTTTAGAGCTATTATTATTATTATTCACTTCCCACAATACACAGTTAGTTTGTGGGCTAACTACTGGTCAAACTCCATGGATATAGCCTCCCAAAATCTCATGTAACTGTTCACATTTATCAAGTAATGACACAAAATACAATTATCGACTATGACCATTCACCTCTAACCTGCTGTGCCCTGTAAACTGGCTGCCAAGAGTTTCCCGTCTCTACATCGTCGCCCTCAGGGGCATTTCTGTCATCATGTTCGATTTAAGAGAAACTACTTGTCAACACCTGTATGTTGGAGACACAGTGAGGCTATTGTGGCCCTCCACCTGCCGCAGCCTTGCTGTGGGCAGGTGTGCCCCACGTCTCTAACAATCAGCTTTTTTGTAATTCCTTATTAAAGTTAGTCTGAGGAGTTGAAAATGATTCAGAGAGTGGTTATCTTTTTCAGATGTGAACGATTGTGCCAACCAGCCCTGTAAGAATGGAGGGATGTGCCGAGATCTCGATGGAGACTACACCTGCCAGTGCCCCTCGCCATATGTGGGAAAGCAGTGCCAGCTACGTACGTTCACCAACCACCATATCATATTTCACACAGTTGTCTCAGATATGTATACGCTTATGTATTTTGCTCTTCCTCAAAAACCTTTTTCAATAAGTTCTGAAAAATTGTAAACAACATCAAATATTGTGTTTCTGGAATTGGCCAAAAGACAAAATATTATGTGTGTATAAAATGTAATAATTACTATTTCAAAGAGTGGTTGTTCTTTTAAGTTAAAAGACTTGGAAAATACAAAATAAAACACCTAAACTGAAACAAGATTTAGCACCACAATAAATCTTTGTTTTTTCAGTGGATGGTCAACAAAAAAAATAGCTGTAATTTTTGTTGTTTAAACTGTAGAGACTCACCATTAAAGTGCTTTCACCCTTGATAACATCTGAATGGCTGTGTGTCCCAGGTTGCATTTCTCTGCTGGGGATGGAGGGAGGAGCAATCGTGGAGTCCCAGATTTCAGCTTCCTCGGTGCACTACGGCATTCTGGGTCTTCAGCGCTGGGGTCCGGAGTTGGCTCGACTCAACAACCAAGGCATCGTCAACGCCTGGACATCAGCCGTCCACGACAGGAACCCCTGGATCGAGGTAAGAGAGAAGTGAACACTTTCAAATCCTGAGAGCTGATGAATAACAACTGTGAAGCCAACTAATGACTGGTTAACTGGTTAACAACAGATTAACATGCAGAAGAAGATGCGTCTGACGGGCATCATCACTCAGGGGGCCAGTCGCATGGGCACGTCTGAGTACATCAAGGCCTTCAAGGTGGCGAGCAGCTTTGATGGAACCCTTTATACCACTTACAGAGCGGATGGACAACGAAGAGACATGGTAAGTGAACTTAAAGGAACAGTGTGTAAGATTTAGGGGGATTTAGTGGCATCTAGTGGTGAGGATTGCAGATTACAACCAGCTGAAACTTCTCCTGGTTGGAATTCTTTCTGTGTTCATTGTTCAGGGGTTTTTAACTGGGAGCAGAATTATCCGCAGAGGTCTCCTTCTCTTCAAAACAAACAAACCTGGTGATTTAAACCGGTAAAAACACTGAAAAAACCTGAATTTTTCGATGTTCTCGTCGTGGATGGGCCTCTAGCTACGGTGGTTGCCACAAAAACATGAATGGCCCTATCTAGAGCCAGTGTTTGGTTTGTTCATTCTTGGCTACTGTAGAAACATGGCAGTGCAACATGCCAATCTCTATTGACAAGGATCCGCTCCCTGCGTAGATATAAAGTGCTCATTCTGAGGAAACGAAAACACAATGATTCTTATTTCCAGCTGATTATACACTAAAGAAAACACACTTATTATATAATTTTCAATTTCTGCCAATGCATCCTCCTAAATCTTAAACACTGGACTTTTAAATATATATATTATTTATTTATGTACTAGCAGCGAGCGTCTTTTCCTTCACATAACTCACCTGTTTTTTTCATGTCTATGTGCTGCAGGTTTTTGTGGGCAACACAGATAACGACAGCACAAAGACCAACCTCTTTGACCCTCCCATCGTGGCCCAGTACATCCGTATCATCCCTGTGATCTGTCGCAGGGCCTGCACACTGCGCATGGAGCTGGTGGGCTGTGAACTCAATGGTAAACACACAGAAAAGACAAATTTTAACGCACACAGCAAGCTCAGAAGCTTGCCAGATAATGATGGTGGATAGAAAAACAAATTTAAAGTCAATACAAAAGGATGAATGACCTACAGTCAGTTCAAGTCAAGCAAGCCATAGCCTCTGTGAACTCAGGCAGAAAAAATTGTATAAATATGTACAAATTCCTGAAGCGGGGAAAAGTGAGGAAAGTCTTTTGTTTAGCTTTCCTTCTGTCTCCTGTTTTACTGTGTTGATTTCTTCTTGCTGTGGTTACCGGGTTTATTTCAACTGCATAACATGGCCTCCATCCAGCCGTGGTTAGATAGAAAATGCATAGCATAAACAGCATTCTGTGGTTAGACCTCAACGTGCAGCAATAAAAGCAGTGATTTATAGCAATCATGCAAAGACAGAAACACAAATTTGTGGGTGTTTTTCCTTTGTCTTCTTTGAACATAATAGCCAAAATGTTTGCACAGAAACATGGTGAATGTTTACACACACTGCATATTTAGCTTTATACACTTTATTGCATGCATTCTTCTGCTCTGTGTGCCTCTTTCTGTTCCTTCCTCTTGGTCATTCATGGGTGTGAAAATCTTTTAAATCAGCCTTTCAAATATTTCTAATGATCTTTAAATGGATGATGGGTGAAGTTAATTTCTTTGGGTGTATTCTTCTCTTCTTTCCTCTTCCCTTTCTGTCGCTTTGGTCTCCCCTCCCTCCGTCCTCCTGTCTGCTTTCGATTCACAGTTTATTCAAACACGGCAGGTTGCTCAGAGCCTCTGGGAATGAAGTCTCGCCTCATCTCAGATGGGCAGCTTTCAGCCTCCAGCTCTTTCCGCACGTGGGGCATCGATACCTTCACGTGGCACCCTCAGTTCGCCCGACTGGATAAGCAGGGAAAGACAAACGCCTGGTCTCCTGCACACAGCAACCGCTCAGAGTGGATCCAGGTGAGGGGCCACCCTCAGCTGTAACATGTTTTTATTGGTAAATATGTCTGTTGTAGAAAGCTGTGTTTAACAGTGTGACTCTTTGTTTCTTCACCAGGTTGATCTCGAGAAGACAAAGCGCCTCACAGGCATCATCACTCAGGGGGCCAAGGACTTCGGGGTGGTGCAGTTTGTGTCCGTGTTTAAAGTTGCTTACAGTAACGATGGAGAGACGTGGAGTATGGTGAAGGAGGAGAACACTGGCAATGATAAGGTCAGACTTGTGTGAATACATTCTCTAACACAGTATACTGTATATGTCTGAGTAAATGAGTCTCAATTAAATGCAGAGCTTTTAAAAAGGCCCTTAGAGTGTGGAATAATACAGAAACCCTGTGAGGCAAGTGAGAGAAAAAAATCCATTTTCCAAATCTGATGTAAATTGTTGGAATTGTTTGTTAAATTGCCTTTTTCCAACCTGTGGGACTTGAACCAGCAACCCCATCTCAAGTCCCTATGGTTTGAGCTACTGCCACCCTAAAACTGAGCCGCTGCCGCTGCCGCTGCCGCCCTCATCAGCACAGGAGAGAAAGAAACTATTAAGATCAGACTCAGAAAATGGATCACCTTTTTTCCTGAATTTACTCTCTAAACTTTTGCAGTAGTTTACAATAACTTAATACTTTTTTTCTGAAGTGTTTTACATCACCCCACTCTTTAAAAAGCAACACACAAAGCCTAAAGTTTTTGAAAAAGAAGTTTAAAATGCCAGCTTCCCTTCCTGTTCTCTTTCTCTCCATGACTGACACATATTTTATGTCTCTTCCTGAAAGACCCGTTTTCCTCATCACAGCCTCTTTCTCTGAGAGCACTTGGACATGTCTGGCTGCACTCAGATGATCCAATAAAACTGGAAAACAAACTGTGATGTTTTTACTGAGCACAGGGCTCACGTGGTGTCTTGACATAATGCATGTTAGCCAGGCTTTGTCTTTATGCTCTGAGCATCTGGGTGGGGCTGTTAGGATCTGAGTTGTAAGGTTGTCAGAAGCCCCTGATGACAACTGGTCAGTAACACGTGGCGAATGTATTTACCAATTACCTGTATCACCTTTGAACGTGTTTATACACAGCAGCTTCTGCTCAAGAAATAATTAACACAACTTTAACATTTATTTACAGCTTTTCCAAGGCAACGTGGACAACAACACCCACAAGAAGAATGTATTCGAGCCTCCATTCTACGCCCGATACGTCCGAGTCGTCCCCTGGGAATGGCACGAGCGCATCACTCTACGCATGGAGCTGCTGGGCTGCGATGACTAATAAACTCATCACTCACTCATCTAACAGTGCTCCATCCTCATCTGATCGCTCCATCTCCCCAAACCGCAGCAGAGCAACGGATCTGGAACAGAATCATCTGTTCTGCACATCTGTTTGTTCCTCTGGATGAAGATCCTGTCGGCTGCTTGGACTGTAACACTTGTAGCACTTTCTGACTTTTTATGTTTATGTTAATAACATTGTTTTACACTGCTCATAAAGAATCTTCTATGAAGTATCAATGATTTGAATTTTAATAGCTTCGGATATAAACAAAAGTTGTTTAGATTTGCTTTTAGCCCGTATTATAGTCCATATTTGCTCCGTCTAAGAATTCAAATTAAAGTCTGGACACTTGATAACAGTGCTCTTCGCCTCCTCCAGTTGTGCTCAAGCTAAATTGCAGGTATACAACTTTTTCAGTCCTTTCTTTGCAATCCCACACAGGTCAACAGCCCTGCTATTTTTTGTGGTTTTAACAGTCTGCAGACGACAGATGACAAACACCCAACTGTTACTGGAGCACAAACTAGCATTACGACGCAGGGCCTGCGCAATATTTAGCATATTTTGACATCTCAAACTATCCTGGAAGAGATAATAAGTAGCTTTAAACTGCAGCACACTGATCTGTTAAATGATGGACTTACAAAC
The DNA here is from genome assembly GCF_041903045.1 of Epinephelus lanceolatus. Classification (NCBI taxonomy): domain Eukaryota; kingdom Metazoa; phylum Chordata; class Actinopteri; order Perciformes; family Serranidae; genus Epinephelus; species Epinephelus lanceolatus. Next base: position 14,337,515 of record NC_135735.1, read on the forward strand.
TGTAGAGCTTATTGCACGAAGAGATTCATGTGACATTGGATGTTTACACATTTTAGCAGTTTCTTCCACGTCATCCTTACAATTAATTTAATTGTAATTTAATCCTTTTTACAACAAATGTGAAAAGAAAGATGTGTAGAAAATAAGCATTGTTTTACATTCTTTTTTATTATCATTATTCATTGTTGGTCTTGAACTGAGATCATTTATTAAATGTTAAAAAAGAAATCTTTGTGTGTGTTTCTTACCAGTTAAGAGATAGAAAACATGTCTTTGTTGTGCTTTACTATGAGCTGATAACAGTCTATATCCCACAATAGTCTTATCTGATCAGACACTGTCCCTGTAGCTGCTGGTGTTTGGTTTCTGCATGAACACACTGGTCCAAAAAGTAGATCTTCTTCAGGAGCATATTGCTGCCACAAGCTAACATCAAAGGAAGGATCTGTATATTTAACTTATAGCTCTCTGAATAAAAGAGAATTAAACTCAAATGTTTTGAAGAAGAACCTGCTGTAAGTTATCTTCTGCTTTCTTACATGAAGAACAAACTGCCCCACCCACACCGAGATGTTGTGAGTCTTCTCCATGCTGGACTTCCAGGCCTGCTGTTTACAAGAGTAATTACACCTTTTTAGATACTCATCTCCCTGCTAAGCTCACCGTCCTGGTATGTTTGGCCCCTGGCGACTGCCTTCATGTCTATGAGATGAATACAGTGGACTATGGAGTGTCTCTAACACGTCTGTCCTCACTGTGTGTGTCTGTGCATTTTGTATGTGGATGTGTGTTTTATGTATGTTTTACCAGAGCATTGTAAAAGATTACAGTGCTCACAGGAAAACACATCTACCAGCTGGAGTGATGGAGTGATGGAGTGATAGAGTGATGGAGTGATAGAGTGCGGATGCTCTGCAACAAACATCTGCTTTCTGAGAGTTAAGGAGGGAGGCAAAGTTTTCTCCCAAGATATTGGTCCAAGATCAGAAATAAGTCATTCAAAGAGCCATAAGAGTGGCAGAGTGTCTAAGTTCAAGGTCTTTTGCAGATTATCCCATGTATAAGGAGCACTGTAAGAGAATGACATTCTTCCTAGTTCACTTCTGATGAAGGGAATGTGAAGCCTGTTCTGTGAGCGAGTACCAAGATTATGTGAGGTCTGAGCTTTATAAATGAACAAATACCAATGCTGTTCCCGCCTCACAGCCAAATGTGGCCTGCCAACCTTTCAGTAAAGGTGGCAGTGATGGGTGCTGTAAGAATCTCCTGTAATGAACATTAGAGCTCAGTGGTGGACAACGTGCTGTGATTTCAGTGTAGAGACAGCAGCTTTTCTGTGTATAACATCATTTGATAAAATAATATTTATACTATTAAGATGTAAGTCTTAATCATATCTAACAATCATAATCTTTTCAGACTAAGGTCCCTGAAGCAAAATCCTATCAAATGTTGGGCTGTGACAATTTAGGGTAACTGAGTAGCAGTGTACCTTCTATCATTGTGTATATGTATTTTATTTTAATAGTAATGTTGAAGTCCTATGACTTATTTTCTGTTTTTCTACCTGTGAAGATATTTGTGACTGAATTGTTAAAATGATGTTCCGAGCCTTTGTTTGATATTGAAAACCCTAAAATAAAGTTGTTGTTTTTTTTTTTAAAAAATCAATGGTTGGTAGAATAAATAACATGGTGTTGAGTTTGAGATTCAACTTTTCAGTTAAATAATTTGTCTTTTAAATCTGTGAATTTTTGGTAATTTTGCAAAAAACCAATCTGGGAAACTGGTAAAATTAACATTGAAAGAAAAATTAAAAAAAAAAAAAAATAATACAATCAAACAAAGCTACACCAGAAGTTTTTTATTTTTAATTTGCATTGGTCGACTTAAACTATAAATGTACATTACTGATAAACTGAAGTGGGAACTCCTCTACTTGGCACCTCCGTCTCCCTTCACTCACTGGCTGCATGGTAGCAGGTAGCCTGACAGCAGCAGCTCTGCTACTCTTAAGTGAAAAGTTATTAACTGTGACCATAGAGCTGCACCTGACTGATTATCGACAAAGAGGAGACCAAATTTGTTATTGATGCTTCGTATTCTTTGACAAGGATCCCACTGAGTGCATCAGAGCTCCTGGACACACAGATGATTTCTTTCCAGCAGCATCAAAGATTTCCCTTCGAGAGGTTTTAAATTACGCAGGCAGAATATCGAAGTGTTAACGGTAAGTGAAGAAAATACGTATCTAAAAAATGACTGGGCGTCAAATAAGTTCTGTAATCTTTATAACGCGAATCACCTTATTAGTCTAAAGAGCATCTGAATTCACTGTACGATTTTTAAATTGACTTTTTTTTGTTCTCACCTGGCGTCAAAGTGAGATATGTTCCTTAAATTTAATCAACAACTGTCATATTTTTCTTGAGGCTGGGTAATTCGACATACTGGAGCAAAGTGTGTGATGTGTGTGATTTTGGTGAAGTGGATAATGAGCCCCATGTTGTTTGATACTGTACAAAATATGATTTAAGAGGATTCATGTGTCATGAAATGGCTCGGCTATATTGTGGTGCTCAGATTAGCAAACGCTGGAATAATTTTGTGGCAAAAGCCTAGAAAGGAAGGCAAGATACATGTTTAATTGGGCTCGAATATATCTTGATGTTTCAGTGCTGCACAGTAAATGTCTCTGTGAGTGATCCAGCTTTCTTACACAATGATGATCTAGTTATTTAGGATGCGTTTGTGGCTTTGCTAGGCCTACGTTGGATTCTAGTTCTGGCTTGCCCATGGGCCAGGCATAATTGTTTGCATGACAAACTAAAAAAAGATATTTATCCATTGTTACGGGCACGTATACAATATGCTAAAGATACTAAATATACCATTTACTGAAATGGCTGCAGCCTAAATACAATCTATAACCTATAAATCTGTACCTGTATTTCACTGTCTTAAAAGCGCACCAAAGTTGTCCAAATTATCAAAGTCCTGTTCAATAGACAGAGCTCATTAACATGGTGTCATGCTGCCCTCTACCGGCCATGCCCTGCTACAACTCCCAGAGGTGCAAATTCACAGGGTTGTGTGTTAATTGAAAACTCTTGCAAAAATAATGCAGTCATACAAAAGTAATTACTCCACTGTGCTTTGAGGCACTAACGAGCCAACCAGATTTCTCTCCACAGGCTTTGGGGATTGCACAGAGAGCATTTAAGGATCAGGATTCATCCTCACAGCCAGAATGATGATGTGTTGTCTACAAACTCTGCTGCTGCTGTTGCTGAGGCTCTCGGGCTTGGCCCTGACTGCCCCTACAACACAGAACAATTTCTTCTACCATGACTTCCTCAGTGGAAATGGCAACAAAGAACGTATGCACATGATAAATAAAATAATGTCCGATATAACCCAGGTGTTTTTATCTGGCTTCAGGTCACTGATGTAAGGTTTGTATTTTCTACAGTTCATTTCAGTGGTGTGGAGCTCCATGTGGACTCTGCTCAGCCCTCAGTATCTGCAGTCAGAGGGGGCAGTGCCACCATGCCATGCAGGTTTTGGTATGAGCCTGAGCTGAGCTCGCAAAGAGATGTGCGGGTTAAGTGGTCCTGGCTGCCTGCTGCTGGGGGACATGAGACAGACGTGCTGGTGGCTTTGGGCTCTCGCTGTCACAGTTTTGGGGCCTTCAGGTTGTAACGGATTATATACAATGTTTTTGATGTTTGTATGAATTTGTTTGTCTTTTATTAGTTGCCAGTATGTCTGTTATCTGTTGTTCAGTGGTCGTGTGCAGCTCAGACAGGATTTCCCAGGAGATGCTGCACTTGTGATGACTGACCTCCAGCTGAATGACACAGGCCGTTACCGCTGTGAGGTGGTGGACGGAGTGGAGGACAAGAGCTCTTCAGTTTATCTGGAGTTACGAGGTACAATATGTCCGCCTACACTGATACCATGACTTCTATTCTCAGAGACAAGGGTCCAAACTTTTCACATTTCATGGATGGATGGATGAAGTTATTTCACTTTGAGTGCATTTTGTGTCTCTCTGTGGTTGTTTTGCACCTCTTTGTAGTTATTTTGAGTCCCTTGAAGGTCCTTTTTTGTCCGTAATTTTGAGACAAGTTTTCTATTTGCAGTCATTTCATGTCTCCTTTGTGCCTCTTTGAGGTCATTTTGTGTGTTATTGAGTCTCTTTTAGGTAATTTTGTATCTTTTTTGGTTGTTTTGTGTCTCTCTGTAGTTGATTATGTCTTTTAGTGGTTTTTTGATGTGTCTCTTTGAACTTCCTTAGTAATCCTTTGTGGTCTTCCTGTGTCTCTTCCTGGTTGGTACATGGTAATTTAAGTGACATTTTGCAGGTGAAGGCCAAGAGGGTCCTCACACTTTGGGCCCCTGAGCTGGACTTGTGCACACTAGGCCTGTTCAGTAATCCATCCATGCAGCTAACATATTCCAGTCTTCTCTGGAATAGAGATGTGTTCATGTCTTGCATTATTAGAAGTATTATTCTTATCACTGAGAGTGTGTGTAGTAATAGTAGAAGCAGAAGTACTTGAGTATAAAATTTTGTAAAAAGTAGGGGCTCTTTTAGCCGTAGTTGTATTTCATTATTATAAGGCTTTTTTCACAGCAGACATTTTGGCTCATCATAGACAAAGCACAGGTGTTACTTACAGCATTAACAATGTCCCTGCTGTGTTCAAGCGTCCCAGTGAGTAACCTCTGAAGCCCACGTACCTTTGTGTAACACTGTCTAATTAATTCATCCACCCAGGTGTGGTGTTTCCCTACCAGCACCCTCGTGGTCATTATCAGCTCAGCTTTCTGGGAGCCCAGCAGGCCTGTGAGGAGCAGGGCTCCACGCTGGCCACCTTCACACAGCTCTTCCAGTCCTGGAAAGAGGGTCTTAATTGGTGCAGTGCAGGCTGGCTGGCTGACGGAACAGTCCAGTACCCCATCACCCGGCCTAGAGTGCCCTGTGGGGGGCATGGCCTCGCCCCAGGTGTCCGGAGCTACGGCAGGCGGCACCTGCAGCTTCATCACTATGATGTCTTCTGCTTCTCCTCTTCGCTGAGAGGTGAGGTGGTGTGAGACCAACAATGTCACAGGTTCAAAATCTGGTCCTGAAGGAGGGGTTTTTCACAGCAGAGTTTGACTTCCAATAACAGGGAGAGCACAGGAGTTAACAATAATATTAACGAGGGCTTTATTTGAGTGTCTCAGTGGGCCCTGACAGTGTGACAGTGAGCACAATGTTTTCTAATGTCTGTCTGAAACACTAAAATGTGTCAGAACCTGCAGAAAGTTCTCTAAATATCACAATAAACATGTTTTGTTAAAGGTAAAGTCTACTATCTTCAGCCCTCTCACAAGATGAATCTGACTGAGGCTCAGCAGGCGTGTCAGGAGGACGGAGCCGAGGTCGCCAAAGTCGGGCAGCTCTATGCTGCCTGGAAACTCACAGGCCTGGACCGCTGTGACGCTGGCTGGCTGGCAGATGGAAGTGTTCGGTACCCCATCACCAGGCCACGGAGAAACTGTGGTCCCTCTGAGCCCGGGGTGCGCAGCTTTGGCTTCCCACCTCCTCAGCACAAGCATGGAGTCTACTGTTACAAGTCCGCTGATGAATGAATCTAGGTAACCGTCAAAAAATGTTTCCTCATGAGCTGCTTCATATGTTAATATGGAAACTGAAGATGATGAACACAAGAGGTAAGCAGGAAAACATGCCACAAAGTTATATTCAGGCTACTTCTTCAGACATGCCCCATTTTTTTCTTGTGGTTTTATTCCCTATTTTTCTATTAATATGTTCTGTGTGAAATTCTCTTGTTGGACGTGTAATGCCTTTATTACGATGTTGACTCACTGTTGATGCTATAAGCTATTGAAATTACTCTGCAGACTTGAGTTGAGATAATTCTGTTTCTCAAAAAAATCTACTGTATAACCATGTACCTCAAGTGATTTTCACATCACTCAATTTTTACATAATTAGAAATCTAACTTGTATAACAAAGCTTTTCCTGAACATTAAAACCTTTGCACAGAAGATTCATGTTTCTGTCTCTACTAACAGAAATTGAACACCCACATTTACACAACTTGCAGGAACTTTATTTGCATAACAGGAACAATTCATATTATAACATGACCAACGGCAGCTTGGTTTATTTTGTGCATTCGGATAAACTGGCCCGAGTATTATTAATACTCAGGACTTCTGCTATGCATCTGTCTGAGGTAGGTTTTGGTTATTCTTTATTAACCATACAGTACATATTTATGTCTTACAGTGTCAGTTACAGTGTCTTAAGTCTTAACAAAATGTGTTAACTATTCCCTTTTATACAAAACATTTTCATATGTAACTCTTCTGTTCATAACTACTTTAAAGCATAATAAGTGTTTTCATACAGATTAATGCTCCATAAAAAGAAAAAAGAAATAACAAATCACAGAAAGCACCTGTTGGCAGCAGAGTGGACTAAATATTCATCCAGTGTAAGTTGTTGTCCTTTAGTCCAGTCCAACCTTCACACTGTCACATTTAAAGGCATGCTATGCAGGATGTGTCGCTTACTGTTTGTAAACACATCATTCAACTTCCTCGGCTCAATGAGACGATAGGCTGTATGAATGTGACTGAGAGAGCAGCAGTGATCACGAATGAAGAAAGAGAAAGGGATAATGAGAACAAAGCAGTGAATCAGGGAAATAAAACATTTTCTGTTTCACGGCAGTTAAGATTCTAAAATACAAATTGACACACCATCACCTCTGCACAACCCTGCAGAAAGGTGCTGCATTGTGTGTGAATTCACCTGAAGCACATGCTTCATCCTGTCCACTTGGCCATCCCAGCTGTGTGTGCATCTAAACTTCACCCTTGATCAAACAGACAAACAGAGGTGCAGCTCGCATCCACAGAGCAGAGGAGATGAAGACAGCAGTGTCACCTGGCTGCTTCTCCTTTACAGAATTCCAAACCATGTCTGGGAGCTACACACCACTACCCAAACGCTGACACCCAGAAACTTCCCAAACAAACCAAAATAAGAAGAAAATAAGAATATACAGGCAGAGGGCAGCTTCTCTGCAGATACAGACACCGCCACACACTGCCAGTGGGTCAAAAGTGATGCTTGCGAGGGATTACTTTTGTGTGAGTCTATATATTGCTGTTTCTTGGGAAGTTCTACTGCATAGTTACTTTAAAGACACTTCTAACATGTATATAAAATCTATATGTATATCAAATAAACCAGAGGCCCCTGTCACAAAGGCGATTTGTGAACACTGCTTATGGGCAAGACATTTCAAAAATGATTGCTGTTAACAGACTCCAGGTGAATTTGCTAGTCCTCTTGAGGTTTTGCATGCCAAAGTATGGGTCATATGTGTGACTTTTTTTTTTTTTTAATAATAAAATATTCAGTCATGTTGCAAATCACCTCTTGCATGCTGCAAATTTGGTGAAACAGGTCCCAGAAGGCAACGGATTGTCTCAACTGAGTGAGTAGTCACCATGTTCCCTAAGATGTAGAGGGCTAGTACAAAGATATCATCAAAAATATTCCATGGTTTGTCCCCCCCTAAAAAAGGCATATTAAAGTAAAGATACCAAAACTCTGCTCCTTACAATTCTTTGAATAAAACATGTAATAAGCAGTAACAGTGTGAGTGTGAGTGTGTAAACCTTTTCCTACTCAAACTCAGCTTCAAAGAGGAGCCTCTCAATTTTCATCCTGACCTCTGACTTTTTCTGAGGAGACAACTTTTTAAACAGTTTCACAAGGCTCATGAAGTAGTACTCATCACAGTCCTGTGGTTTTTCAATGTTTGTCTGTACAGTTCGGTCACATTTAGAAGAGTCGACGATGGGAGTCGCTAACTTGCTGCTGCTGCTCGCTCCTTGGCTGTTTGGGTCATCTGAATCCAAGATGATGGCTATGTCTTCACTGTCGTTGTCGCTGCCATCGCTACTGTCATCATTGCTCTCCTGTTCAAAGATAATGCAGTTTGTGACTGATAACACTTCAAATATTGACTAAATGTGGTTACAGATATTTTCCTAGATTTCGTCCATCCACACTAACATTCAAAGATTATGTTTTATAGGCAAATAAGATACATAAGTAATGTAATTTTAGTAGCCACTGAATATGTTATATTGACATTTAAACACCACTGAATTGAAGCATTGAAACATTTTACTTTGAAACTTTTACCACAAGACAACACAAATCACTAAAGGTGTTAACAGTGCATTATACATGATAACAGCCTTACTATGACAAATGAAGGGATGTCATCCCGTCCAGAGGTCAGCGATGGGGCAATCATTCCTTCAGTTTCGACTCTTTGTGTCGTGGCCGTCTGTACTAGTTGAGGTAATTTTTCAGTTCTCCCCTTGCCGCAGGATGATAGATGACGAGTGAAATCACTTGTCCTTATCAGCGTGGCTGTGCAGTACAAACAGTGGTAATGTGGCTGGTTTCTGCACCCCAGTGCACATTTGTGGATTGTGTACTCTGAAATATGAATAACATATCTAATTATGAATGAACAGGCGATGAATCATTTTGCTGAAATAGAAAATAGAAAAACTTTACCTCCAACAGTAATGGCTCTCTTCAGATGCTTGGTCAGATGAATCCTAGCTCTGGAGGGTTTGGTGGGTTTGAAAAAGGATGGTAAACAAAACGGACAATGATATTTGGCAGGAAAGCAGCAATTGTTGCATCGTTGCAGAGCTGGCAGGGAGCATCCTTTCTGGATAGACACATGAACCTGGAACAGATAAGTAAGTCATTAGAAACAAAACCGCCTCAGAGGCATCCACTGTCCATTAACTACTTATGAGGAATGACGAATAAGAGTCATGTCTGCTTTTCTTAGGAGTGAAATACAGCACAGTTAAAATGCAAGTGATTTAAACTGGAAACTAGGAGTGTGCCATATCATCTAGTTCACGATAATATAAGTATATTTTTGATATGATATGAAAAACTCATATCGTGATACTCATGATAGTTAGACTTGTTGGCATATTGACGTCATACTGTTACCCACGGCAACAACCAGCATGGCTGAAAGTGAATGTATTACTGACTCTGCGGTGGTTTCAAAAAGAGGAGCAGCTTCAGTAGTGTGGAATAAACTGTGGAGTCCTGAGTGTTTCATGAACAGCCCCGGACTTCTCAGACTCTTTCAGCGAGTTACTGCTCAAAGCAGCTCCCCCGGCAACAACACAGCATCTCCCCCTCTCCTCTCTCATCGCGCACACATAGGAGTCGGTGTCTCAGGTGATTTTGTCATAAACCTTTGGTGATGTAAACCTACATGAAAAAAACTACATATGTGAAGGTGCAACAGTTTTTTAAATATAAAAGTAACGCACACCAAGAATTATATTGGGGTGCTGATTACTGGCAATAGACTTAATTGTAGAAAACAAGTGTTGCACACTCTGGCTCCATATGCATTTTCTTTTTTCTATTTTGATGACGTTTCAGCCTTTGGGCCTTCTTCAAGATCAACTAACATGACATAGCAGCATAACAGCCTGTCACAGGTTACAGCGTGATGATTAGAGGAGAAATGGCAGAGCATAAAGGTCCAGGTGGAAAAAACAACCAACTCAATCATGTAGGATTTTACTAAAAGAAAGAAACCACCTGTTGATTTATATATATATAGATCCCAGGGTACATATTTAGTATTTGGGAGCTGTTTAAATGTGTAATTTGAGGTGTTTTTTTTTTAACCTATTAATATTGTATACAGAATCTGAATATCACTCTGAGTTACTGTTGTTTAATTCTTACTAAATATTAGAAGACATTCTATTAGGCTGACATATAAAACTATATCAATTATTTTGTTGCAAGTGTATGTTCTTAAATTAATAATACTTTTTTTTTTTTTACTAATTTGTCATATAGTCAAGAATATCGTTATCGCAGAAATACACTGACATATCATGATATTAATTTGGGATGATGTAAATGTCTGCAAAAGAACAATATGAGCTAGCTACTATTTTAAACATTACTAATTAACACAGTCAGCGCAAACAAACTAATGCACGGATTTAATTTTTAAATGGCCATTTGTTAGCTCGGTTAGCCGTGCTAACTTTAAATGCTTAACGTTAGCCGTAAAAAGTATTTCACTTTGATACCTCTAAAGGGTAAAGTTATCTCTCCGGATCTCCAAAAATGACTTTTCAGTTTGGAGTAAAATTTCTGCTTTAACACAAAGTTAACAGATGTTATTATGATTAACGTTAGCACTAGTTAGTTTGCTACATACGAGATAAAGCTAGCTAGACAATTAGCTAACAGTAAGACTACTCTGAGGTAATTAGTCTACTACATGGCTGTAAAATTAAATAACACAGCGCTCACAAATTATGTGATTTAATATGATTGCAAATAGTTCATAACAGTTGTCGTTTATTCATGTTTTAGCTTACTTGAAGGTGTAGATCCTTGTTCATCTTTCGCGCAGAAAAGTTCAAAGCATCTACCAAGCTCTGTTGCTGTCTTCTTCTTCTTCTTCTTCTTCTTCTTCTTCCTTGTTGGCGGGTGCACAGTTAGCATACAGGCGCATTACCGCCGCCAACTGGACAGCTAGGGAAATAAACTGTTAATTGCTAAAACTTTCAATGGAAAAGCAGTTACGCCTCCAAATGTATGTTATATAATACCCTCACTACTCTCATTTATCTTGTGTTTTTCCTCTTTGTAACGTTAGTCCTAAATGTATGTTTGTATGATATTTACTGCACTTCTTGTTAAACGTTCTTGTTCTTTATTGTCATACACTCACGTGCTGCTCTTTGTTAATGCATGTGACAAAAAAAGACTTTGGTAATGCTTCTGTTCCTAATGCAGTGACTCAGAGAGGGAAGAGGTTTAAGAGACTTTCATTATTTAATTCCTGTGTTTTTTCCATGTGCAAAGCTGCTCTCTCCATCTTAAAAGACTCTGACAAAGGAAAAATACAGAACATAAACCAAAACTAAAGAATATCAAATAAAATATCTTGATACTGCGAACATCATTATGCCATTCAAATCCTGACACTTTTATAAATCTAAATGAAAATACACGTTATAATAGCCTACATACATCATTGTCATGCCAAACCAATATGTTGGCAAAGATAGCTACACACAATAAAAGCAATGTTAAAATGAAGTCTGAACATTTTTTACACACGCAATATTCTCTTCTTTTTCTTTCTCTTTTTATTATTCCATTACATGTCATTGCCATCAAGCATATGTTACTGAAAAGTTATAAATAAAGTTTTTTATCATGTTCTAATGAGATTTCAAGCTCAGGACAGAAAAAAGACATAAACAACATAGCATGAAGGCACATGAGTCCAACTGTCCTTGGATCTAAATGGAGACCTGGCCAAGAGGACGTACTGTACATGACCTTAACTTCTCAAAGTAAGGTTTCATCACAGCCAGCAGATGGCAGTCAGATGTTTGGATGCTTCAAGTCAACAATGAGAGTAGAACAAAATGTGCAGTAACTATTAAACTGTACTAACTCACTCTGTTATATCACAACACCCTTGAGTGACTTGAGGTTTTATGTCCTAATCAACAACTTGATTTGACACGATCCACCAACTGTATAACACAGCCAAATTGGACAGTATATGTCCTCAATTTTCACAAGTTTAGTGTGAGTAAGTTACAGTCATGCAGAAAGTTTTGCCATTATGGAAAGACAATCAGATTAAATGAGAAGAATGTAGGATGATGGAAATGTGACTGCCAAAAAATCTGAGCTGAAATGTGATGTTTAAACACTGAGGGGGGAAAAAGCAGAGGAGAACAGAGTGTACAGTCACTGCAGTATGTTCACAGACCCCGCAGTATCTCTCAGGTTTATGAGACATTCATATGTGGGACAGTGTAATATTTGCTCTGCAGCTGATTCAGCATCTCAGGTCTTCATGTCAGGAAAAACAGCGAGAAAATCTCCACTTATAAAACCAGTCACAGCTGAACGGTCACTGAATTTCAGTACGGGCAAGGGTAAGTTCATATGGGTAAGTTCATATGGGCTATTACGATAAGCAGATTACACAAAATGGCCATACAGACAGACTGAACAGCTGCATTAGCAGTGAGCAAGTGTCATGTGAAGTGTTGATGCAACATTGAGTCATAATACACATGAATAAGACTGTACAATGGAGCCACAACAACTGGAAAAGGAAGCAGATTCATCCTCCGACCTCCACACCCACGACTGAAAGTGTGTGACACAATATTTGTGTGAGTGGAAACACTAATAAGGTTTATTTAAGGCTTATTGAAGTCAATGCAACTTATCACGGGGGAAAAAAGTTACATGGAAAAAGAAAGGAGCAGACTGCGTCATTTTATAGCTACATATACACATGTTAAATGACACCACATCTCACAAGACGGCAACCAAATAAAAGCGTGTGATGAGATGTGATCATTTCACTGCCAAATATATTAAATAAAATGTTGACATTTAGTTAGTTTTAGAACATAAAGCTCATCTTATTACTGTTTTATACTTTTACATTCCACTATATTTCAGAAAGGATACTTTTTAGGTTGACAGCTAAAGCACTGAAACACTGCTTCCACAGTGATGCATGAGCACTAACAGAATATAATAACTATATAACATGAAAAAAAACTGACAGAAGCCATTTCTTTGCATTTGTTCTTTTACTTTTGATATGTTTACATACTTTGATAACATATACTTCCTGAAGTACATTCTGAATGCATAAGGTAAAGGAGTACTCCTTCCACCATGTGATACATCAAAAATTCCTTTTGTGATATTCAAGATGTTCAGTACGAACCATCAGACACTGCTAAGCTATAAATGTGCTAAACAACACTGTTTGGTTCAAACTTAAAGGACACCTCTAATATGATGCATGCTATAACTGAAATAGAGGGTAATAGAACTGCAAGCATGAATGGATTACTAAACAGGCAGATTACCGGGCACAGAGCAGAGGGCCCAAAGTGTCAGGGGTATTCATTCATTAATTGCTTATCCTATTCAAGGTCATGGGGTGCTGTTGTGAGCGAGAGGCAGGGTACACCCTAAACAAGTTGCCAGACAGTCACAGGGGTGACTGGACGGCTGTGGCTCGGGAGGTACAGCAGGTTGTCCACCAAGCAGAAGGTGGGCAATTTGATCTCCAGCTCCTCCAGTCCGCATGTTTAAGCACCTCAGGCAAGATACCAAACCCCAAATTGGTCCTGGTGTATGAATGTAGTGCTTTGTATGGTAGCCTTGGCCACCAGTGTATACATTTATGTTAATGGGTAAATGTGACAAGTAGTGTGAAAGTGCTTTGAGCGGTCAAACAACTAGGAAAGTGATATACAAGTGCAAGTCCATGCAAGTCTACTACATATAGAGACAGACAACCATTTACAAAGTATATTCACACTTATGAGCAATCTATAGTCATCAGTTAACCTGACCTGCATGTCTTTGGACTGTGGGAGGAAGCAGGAGTACCCCGGAGTAAACCCACGGGGAAAACATGCAAACTCCACATAGAAGGGTCCCACCTGTAAAATGTTGCTCAAACTAACACCGACCAGGAAAAAAGATGTCCAAGAACGATAAAAAAAGATGCAAATGAACTGCAAAGAGATACAATATAACTACAAAAAGGGGCAAAACAACTCCAAGGAGACACAAAACATCCAAAATCTGTGTGTCTGTGTAGGACAGGTGGTGGGGCCTTTTGCATATCTGGCCCAGTTGCCCCTTTCTCTCTCTTATAATCCGCCCATGGCTGCAAGTGTAAAGCCGACAGTGCATGCGTGGTAAATTAATGATCGCATCATGGGAGTGAACAAAAACGAGGTTTCACAGAAAAGAGCTTTATCACCAAAATGTAGTAATTGCATGGAAAACATGATCGGGCCTGAGGTGTCACACTTCCATTTCCAAGTATTTCTCAGTCACATGTAGAAGGTGACAGAACTGTCACTGTATCACATATAAGTCAAATGAGAAGGCGGAAAATGTCTATCTGGCCTCTGAACCAAGATGATATTAACCGTTTTATTTTGATTTAATTATTAATCTCAGCTTGGCCCCCCTCGAAACATTTACTGGATTCAGTCCATGAATATGGAAGTTTTTATATTGTTCTAAACTTGAATAAATCCAAGAAAATCTCCTCCAAATTGGCAGAATGAACGTCAAACTATGAATAGAAATCTTACAAACTGAATTCCACTTGACTTGGCGACTTCCTCTTCATAGCTGAGGTTCTCGAGGGTGCAAACCCCAACATAAGTAATATTTTGGTGCAACCTCAGGAAACTGTGTCATGGAGTTGGTTGGGAAGTTTCTAAACAAAACAGAGAGAGGTCAGCAGCAGGCTGGTGAAATAAACACCACAGCAATGTGAGTGAGTCAAGAGATGTTATCCTTTGTCTTTTGTCTCTCTGATTCAGACACTGGGCTTATGATCTGTTCTCTGTGACAGCACTGGGAGCCTTATCATTGTATGTTATGTGTGCATTGCATTGTGGTTAGGTGAGCAGCTGATAACACTGCTGAATGCAATGAGGCTAAAATGGAAAATGAATAAAGGGGGGGATGTACTGACAGGTCATCTGCACCATGCACACAATGCAAAGTTGACCTATAATTAACATGTGGCTGTTAAGGTCTCAGTGGTAAAAAGAGGCCCTGTCTTCCTATAGATTATATAACTGAAACACCACCAACAATGATCTGCATATATACTCCCGTTTTGGTTTTTGCAACTTCCTCTGTCTCACTGTCTCATATGTTTTCACAGAATGTTCCTTCTATGTGGACAGAGGGACAATATTCTGCATCGAGAGGATGGAGGTCTTGTCTATTGTAGTCTTTTCCTAGGTCATTTCTCAAAGGTGCAGTGCTGGGTAAAACTCAAGTAAAAGTGAAACCAACATAATTTAAAACACCAGAAATACTATATATTCAAAATACGTAAGGTTAAGATCTTTTGCCACAGTACTGAGTATGAAAATTGAGAGTAGCTTTGAGGAGTGGTCCCTGTTACCGCTTTAAATGATGTATGGTGGGTGATTTAACTACAGCAATGGGCTACATAATTTCTTATAAACCATTCAGCCATTTAAGAACAACATTTCTGTCTTAAATACAGTATTAAAGCTGTAATAAAAGTATAGTTTTGCAAAATGAAAATACTTTGGTTAATGCCCTGTGGCTCAAAATGGTAACTTATTGATTAAAGGGATGTATTTAGTTGGCCTAATTTTGTCTTGCTGAGATTATGTAAGTCTTAAAAATGATGGCATATCTTCCTTTAGGTGACATAAGCAGTGTCCTAGGGGGCCACCCAGAGGCTGTGGGGCACCAAAAGCCCCCATCCTGACCCCACCCCCCAAAAAAGTGCATTTAGGGAAAAAAAAAAAAAAAGAATATAGAGCATGCTGAGGTTTGGGGTGTGGTCGTCATGGCAACGCAGTTCACCTTAATGTTTTTATTAGTGAGTGATGATCACAGTCAGAACATGCAAGAGTATTGTTGGGTATGGTGAAGGAGGAAGAGGAGGAAAGGAAAAAGGAGGAAGAAGAAGAAGAAGAAGAAATTTGCCAATTAGCACTTTATTATTGGTTATTTATAATGTTTTTTTTTAGCTAAGTTGTTTATTTGTGTTGATTTCTTATTAGCCCGTTTTCACGTTTGTAATAAATCTAATATGGCGGCTTTTAATAATAATAAAAATGGGGGGTAGGGAGACATGGTAAGCTTGCATAGGGCACCAAATGAGTTAGGAAAACTCACATTAAATTAAATATGATGCCATTTGCTATAAAATGCAAACCCATCTCTGTCATGATTTTCATTTCTATTCTTTCCATTTCTTTTCTCCTCTTTACTGAGTAAAACAGTAGCAATCTATTACGAAGTTAAACACTTATTCTACATAAACTAAAAAAAATGAAAACTAACAAAAAACTATATTTGTATTCATCCTTGCAGCTAGTATATAACATATTCAAGCTGAGTACATCTGCAAGCCCAGCAAGCAGTCATGACTTTTAAAAATAAAAGCAGCAGTTTAAAGGACAAGAGAGAAACAAACAAGGGGAAAGTAGCAAAGAATCCTAAATTAGATTCCTGTGGCATTTTTATAAACAGTTGGCAGTGGTGTGTGTCTGCGTGTGTGTGTGTGTGTGTGTGTGTGTGTGTGTGTGTGTGTGTGTGTGGTTACTACCTTACGCCACTGGTGGTGGAAGAAGTATTCATCAGTACCACTGTAAAACAATTAATTACTTTTAAAAGATGTGCATTCAAGAGCTTAGTAAATTAAAAGTATATAACTAGTGAAATAGTTTATGTAGGCCTACCTCTTACCAGCTCATTTCTTTCTGTATAGATTGTATACTTATCTATTTTAGATATAGATATACTTATCTACCTATGTATTTCTGTCCTTGCACTGCTGCAACAGCCAAATTTCCCCCACTGGGGTTCAATAAAGGTGTATCTTATCTTAATGGTAAAGTGACAATAAAGTGACTGTTGATAATGCAATTGTAAACTGGCACGCGGGAAAAAACACACCCCCACTTTCTGTTCTGATAGAAAATGAAGGTTTTGGTAAAAAAAAAATAGAACTTAACTTGTGCGTCTTTTCTATTTTTTTGCATTAAAAATTAAGATTACATCATGGGTTATGGTTAGAAGGTGAAGGATGGGAGGAGGGAGGAGGCGGGAGGCGGGAGGGAGCTGCGGTAACAGCCGCTCCTGATTGGTTGCTGTAGATTTCTCGTGCAGCTCGAGGTGTTTAAATAGCCAATCACGTCGCCTGTGTTCAGTATGTGTAGCAGCTACAGCGAACATTCGGTCCTCTGTCGGTGGAAGACCGCGTCCGAGTGACACCATCGTCTCTGCTCTCTCACTCAACATAAGTGCCATGGAGGAATCGAGTAGTTGACGTTTCCTGTTGCAACCTTCTCTTTTTAAGCTTTCTTCCCGTCTGATCATCGTGATCCTGACACCGGTTAACTGACGTTTTGACTTCTCAGCGACTTTTCCCACCACGAGCTTTGACCAACCGACATCATGAAGTACATCATCGGCATCGGCGGGTGAGTTCCAACGGATGAATGAACGGCGGCTAAGCTATGCTAAGCTAAGCTAGCTAACCGATGCTGCTAGGCCTTGAAAGGCCGGTACACGTGGAGGAGAGGGTGGTCATAATGACACGCGACAAAACGTCGCTTCTTTTTCTTTGTCGTAGAGCTGTTCACTTACCAAATATATCTGTTTTCATTCATAGTTTGTGTAATAATTCAGTAGCTAAACAAAGCTAAAGCTAACGGTTACTGGCATGTGATAGAGACAAGTAAACCTGCAATGTGTTAGCTGACCCACCCTTTTTTTCACAATGAATTAACACATGCCTAAAATGCCACTAAACATGTAAAATTTGAGTTAACTTGAGACTATCATAGCAATGTCTGTTAACGGTAGTTTTGTTACAAAATGAAGTGAAAATGAATGGCATGTAAAGGGTAATTACATATATTTAATAATGCATTATCTGAAAACTGATAATGTATAACTGCTGTATTATTTGGGCATGTTAGACACTATATTCAATGTGACTGTCCAATCTTTAGGGTTGTCAGCTTTACAACTTTTCAAGTGGGTGTCCTTGTCCTCCATTCATTGCCCTTTTTATTGCTTTGTTCCATTCAGCGTAACCAACGGAGGGAAAACCACCCTCACCAACCGACTGATCAAGAACCTGCCCAACTGTTGTGTGGTTCACCAGGATGACTTCTTCAAGGTGAGCCACGTACACATATCTCTCATTGAATTTTGGATATAGTTAACCAAAGGGATTGCTCTGAGTAACACAAGTTGGTGGGGTGTTAACACTTTGCTGCCTGTGTTGCTAGATACAGTTTGACCTAGTGACTAAAAACACACTATCAGAGCCTTCCATATAGCAGAGTGTAGTGGAATGTACCTTGGTACATCTTATCAATGTATGTTTCAGCCCCAAGATCAGATTGAAGTTGGTGAAGATGGCTTTAAGCAGTACGATGGTAAGCCTGGGTTTTTAATGAAAGGATTTGAGTGCGTGTTTGTATGTGTGTGTTTGCTCCAGCTGTGGTGTTGCTTCATTTGTTACCTGCATGCAATATAGACAAACTTTATCCCAGATCGTGTGTTTCCTAACATGCTATTCTGCAATTTTCTATACGCTTCTCCTTTTCCTTCCATCCTCCCTCTTTGCTTTGCTCTCCAGTCATCACTGCCCTGGACATGGACGCCATGATGAGTACGATCTATGCATGGTTGGACAACCCAGTGAAGTTTGAGAAGTCTCATGGCGTCAATAACACCCTGGATACTGAGATCGTCCCAAAGTCTGAACACAAGGAGGAGGAGGAGACTCACATCCTTATTGTGGAGGGCTTTCTGCTTTACACCTACGGGTAAGCACATGTGTTCATTCTGTTTCTGTTGGTTGTTTCTCACTGTAAAAGAAATGGGAACCAGTAAACGTTGAAATTAATTGATCTCTTCCCTTGCAGACCTTTGATCGACGTGCTCAACCAACGCTACTTTATTTCCATCCCATACCAAGAATGCAAAAAGAGGAGGTGGTACGTACCTCAGTGTTCAGACACTGTTCTTAACCGGTTGTTACAGTCTAGTCTGCTGTTTTATTACCTTTTTTTTATAATTGGTGTTGTGTCTCTCTGCAGCTCTAGGAACTACACGGTGCCAGACCCCCCCGGCCTCTTTGACGGCCACGTCTGGCCCATGTATTTGAAACACAAGAACATCATGGAGGCTTCAGATGTTGACGTCTGTAAGTGTGTTTTTACGGGTTGTTTTGTATCATCACTTTTTCATATTTTGAAGTTTAACATCTCATTAATTTAACTGTATGTTTGCTATTACAGTGCAGCTAGATGGAACCAAGTCAAAGGAACAGCTGTTCAACTTTGTCTACGGTGACATCCTGAATAAAATCCAGAAGTCTCTCTAACAAACAAAGGTACACAAATCATCCAGCTGTCCTGTCACAAAAATCCTTGTGTCCAAGTGTGAGTTTCTGATTGTGTTTTTCTGTGTTCCAGGTCATACGATCGGCTAAAAGGAGCATGTACTCAGCCTGCAAGCAGAACACCGCCTTGCCTTAAGTTTCTACCTGGCAGCTCATTCAGCTGACTGCTATGATTTTTTTGTAAATGTTTAACTGATGGCATCAAAATGCTGGCATGTTTTTATATCTACCATATTTATTGCTTTGTTACAGCCCACACTCCAGAGAGAGTTGATGGATATGTTCAGAGGATAGTTGCACTTATGTCAATAAATGATCCTCCTGTCAACTCTGTGCTCTTCTGATTATTTTTAAAAGGATCAGCTCTTCCACTGAAGGTTCAACAAAGTTGAAACCCTACAAAATATAACTAAGATATTGTGAAGTGTTCACGTGTGTGAAGCCCACATTTGTGAATTGAAGTTTATAAATATAGTTCCCCTTTTCAGCACTTGCAGCCCTGGGTGGCTGCTAAGTTAAGCACTGTGAGCAGACTGCGTTCACTTATCTTGTTCCCAGGCAGCAGTTGGTGCGAGTGATAAGTGGAGTCACAAGGTAACCTCGTGACCTCAGGTTTAGAACACAACCCTTTATCTAAAGGCAGACACACTTTCGCTAGAAGTTTACCCTTCAGATGAAGCCACTTCAGAGGCACCTTCATTGGTTTTACAGAGCGATAACATTGTGCAATAGTACTCATCATGAGTTGAAGTAAATGCATGACTTGCATAACATCCTACAGTGTTACTGGACCAAGATGATAAAGTACATGCAGTACATGATGTATTTAAGTATTCCACAAACATAGTAAAAGCCTGATTGGTGTAAACAAGGTCAAGTTCAGGAGATTTCTAAGCAGGAAAATAGCATCACTGGATACAAACAGACCATCACTTGGAGAAAGTGGAAAGAAACATGATGGACAACCTGATTTCACTCCCACACCAATACTTTTTTAATGTCTTATGAGGTGTGGTTTAATCCCATATGCAAAGACATTTATTTCAAAAGATGCTTTCTTCCAGTTGCAATAAATAAGCTCCACCATTTTGTCAGATTCTCCATGAAGCTGCGGTAAGCCTGGCTGCAAACACTGCCTAATGCATGGGCGTAGGATTCAACAATGGAGACATAAAATTTAAAGCATCAAACACTTAATTTCCTGCACTCTGGTGAGTTTTTTACAAACCAATTTGTGCCTTTTGTGCACCAATTTATGGCGTCAGTGTAATTTGTCCAAACAAAAGTCCTCTGCTACTTTCATGTTTTTATTGGTGGGGACAAATGTACATGTCTTAAATATTGACAGGGACGTGTCCCCTGCATCCTGCCTGAAATCTTCATCTATAGCTGAATGTGTTTTTACTGCAGGGACACATAATGTCTATATATTGCTGCTGTTTTATGTATATATGTGTGGTCAATGTAATACAATATGTTAATGTAATAAAAAGCTAAAGACTTCATTTTCATCTGCATAAGTAAAGAAGGTTTTTAACCAACACACCACATGTCAGCTAGTGCATTAATGCAGTGCTATAATAAAGCATTAGGCCAGTGAATTAATACTTAATTGAAAAAGGATACATTAAATGTGTAGGCTATCAACAAAAGACAAAGCATGCATGATATTAAAGTTAAATAAAGCGGTAAAATGATGAAAAGTACTAAAAATACATGCATGTGCGTCAGTAAAGCATTTATTTTTCCTCAATGGAAAAATACTGCGATGAAATCTAAATTAAAACATCCACAAAAGTTATGGGTGTGTCACGCCCCTCCAAGGGAGTGAAATATGTTTCACACTGGCCTTTTTTTTCACTCTGCCGTGAAAGCACACGTTACGTAATCTTACTATGGACATGTATGGATGGAAAAGGAAGTAGGTCAGCGCTGTAAGTTGAGGAAGAAAACTCTTGGCCTACATACGAGAAGTCGTTTTTTCCCTCTCTGTAGTTCTGCATGCGACTGTTGTGTGTATAATCAAGGATAGTTACAGCTTTCCCCGAGTTATGTATTCATTATAGTATTAAAAGATCCAACCGTGCTGTTTTTTTAATTCAACTAACCTGCCTTTGAAAACAAACCACATAATGTTTTCAGATCTATTGCCTGAAATCTTTTTCCATTAAACAGTCACTGTTTTCCCGCTGATGTGTCATTCTGGAATAAAACAATCCTAAAATGTTGATATTACACCGACAAATGGCAGTCTGACACAGAGAGCATGTGTTGCATTATTCACAGAGCACAAAGCAGCCCTTATGGGTTTCTCTAGCTCCAGACAAACGGCATGAGTATTGACACATCAGTGTTTCTGCAGCATCTGCACACACACACACACACACACACACACACACACACATGGGCAGACAGTGAACATCTGTCTTAAAAGCATGTTTTTTCAATGCACGTTTGAGTTGTTAAGTTACAGTTTATTATTGGGGTTTCATTGTCATTTTTATGCCCTCAAACGACTTCTCAAGTCCTCCTCCACCCATTTCTCCTCTGATACATTTCAACATACCTGCTGCATGTGTTGTCACACACATAAAGGTTCACATCTGCCATGACCTTCCAGCTAATTGTTGTGATCACTTAACCAGAGGCTTCATATATTCATTCATCTGCTCTGAAACACAACCACAGGCTGAGTAATGTATATGTAATTGTAACTGCAAAGTATTCACTGTTGGCTGCTGCTCAAGTTTAAGTTATGTAACTTTACTTCATGGGCTGTTGTGTGGATTGAGTTTGAATAGTTCAGACCACCAGTGCATTCAAATGTACTGGGGGAGAGAGATACTGAGTGGGAGATCCTGTTACAATGCTATCCATCTTGAGAATTTCCTGCAGCCTACTTTAGTTCGGAGCAGCACAAACAACAAAATATTTCATCCTGTTTGTCAGTGTTATTATTTAGCTTGGATCAAACTTTTCAAGGCAGAAACTTTCACTTTGTGGTGTTTATTTTCCATGATATATGATTTTTTTATGCTTAAAAACCAGGTGATCTGTGTGCTGACGTCCCCACGTGGCTCAGCATTTTAACAGTGACTCATAATGTACTTAACTTCGACGCCTGAAATCATTTGGAGACGGTGTTAATTCCCTCAAAGGGTAGCTAACTCATTTTAAAATGGGTGTTACTTCACAACATGTGCAAGCTGGTCAGTCTGGACTTGAATGTGAGAGATAAACAGTTATGTAAGCTTGACTGCTGCGGGCACGGCCTTCCTTGGAAAAAAAGAAAACATTGCACTGAAGCATGGCTGCAGGCTTTATTGACTTCAACTTCAGTTATACTTTCTTTTCTTCCAGTAAAGTGAGTAGTTGTTTGCAGAAACTAGGTTACAGTTAACTCACTGTCCTCATGCAGATACAATAATTCATAGATGAATAGCACTGTGGTGATAGAGGACATCGTTTTCTGACACCCGTGCTTTCTGGACTACAACAAACCCTGCAGTTTTCTAAACCACACCAGCCACCACACTGGCATGAGAGCTGCAGTATGGGTCTTGTTTGTGTATGTGAGCAAGTGTCTGCCTGTCTTACTGTCTGCATGAGTGAGTGTACGTGTGTCTGCGTCGCTCCCGTCTCTCCCCCCTACACACCTCTCCACAGTGCATCCAAAAAGCAGAGGAAGCAACAGTCTGCTGTGGTCGACTCAAATAGACCATATAAACAACACTATAAATCCTCCCTTCAGACCTCTAACTCCATACAGTTAAGGTTTGGATTATCACATATCCACCTCACGCAGGTCAGACGGGACACGGCATTGCAACCACTAACCATCCTGGCGGCAGAGGTGACTGCATCTCTGTGGCCGTCTTGTCTGAAAACAATTTCTTTGTCTCACTCATGGCCTTGCAGTGCGTCCTTTAACATATTCCCTGTTTTCTTCTGTTACACAACCAAGGAAAACAAGAACAGGGCGCATTCACTTAATCAAATCATGCTTTCCCTCGACCACTATGGAACCACGCCGCTCTTCAAAGCCTCCTTTTTCAGCCTATTTCTATATTTACTGCTTTTATTACAGTCTAAGAGGAGCCCATGAAACCAGCCATTGGTGCCATAAAAGCTTTTGTGACCCTGGGGGATGTTGTGAGGGGACTTATTTTGAAAACGTGACCCTCTAAAGCTGGCACAGCAGCATGCTCCTCAGGGTTAACACTGCACCTGTGGGGCTGACGTGAGGACAGCCTTTCACCTACTGTGGTTCACCAGCTCCGTCTGTGTTTACGCTGAGTGGAACTGGCCTGACCACAGTGCAGACACAACAAGACACACACAGGGCATTAGACACTTAAATTGTACACACTGCACTGCATTTGCTGCAGCACATGGGTGGTGGATGAAAACATTTAGTTATGGGTCACAGTGCATTTGACTGAAATAAAGTTACATAAGTATTATAAGGTCAGTGTACTGAAGTGTTAGGAGTACACATACAGTGTTTACATGTTTACATACTACTGATCCATTAACATATAAAAAACAATTTAAAACTCCATCAGCTCCGGAAGCTCCAGGCTCACTGTCAACAGGTTTGTACTTATTTAATTTAAAATGTGTTTGCATCACTAAAGCCTAATATGAACTGACATGATAAGGGCTTTAATGTGGCGCCTGCTTTATTACAATTTAATGTCTATTTTGGGATTGTACAAATAAATACACAAAAGCATATTAAACAAACTCAAAGTTTTCCTTGTGAGGAGCAAAATCACATTTTAAGACCTTTTTTATTCCAGTTTTGTTCTTCAAGTCACCAAGTACATTTACTTTAATACTGTTTGTAGGTATTTTCATACTTTGCCACCTTAAACTATGACAGCCCGCTTCATTTCAGAGTGAAATATTGTACTTTTTACAGGACTACTTTTATTTAACAGCTGTGGTTAACCAAGGTTTCTGGCATTGCATTATGACCATATGCTGATTTGCATTTTTGTAGAGGTATTTTTAGTGTATGATGCTATTTATTTATTTTTTTGTGTTTCTTATTGCTACGTTGGGTATAATGTTGATTGGTCTATGTACTATGTTGTATGTTGTATTTCTGTGACTGCAGAATGGTTGTAGGGCCCAAGACAAATTCCCAGGCTGTGGGACAATAAAGTTAATCTTGATCTTGATTTTGATCTTGAGGTGTGGACTCAGTCACATGACTTGGGCTCGAGTCAGACATGAGTCACAAATTTGATGACTTTAGACTAAACTTGAAGAATTCAAAAGACTTGCAGCTCAATTGACTTTAACACTGATGACTCATGACTTCACCTGGACTTGAAAATGCTCGATACCTTCCCAGAAACCCACATATTAAATGCATGTTATTTAAAAAGTCTGCCACAAATCACTTAATATCTCTTCCTTTCCTGAATCAACTAACATTTACGCAATTAACACTAGCAAATCGACACTTAATTTTCACCAGATCCACTTTTTTTGAACCAATCCTACGTCATCCAGTGATGCTACAGAACCACGAAGAACCAACATTACGTTACTTACCAAATAGAAAAAAAGTGATACCAAAGATACTTAAGTTTGCACACAAAAACTTGGATGTCAACAAAAAACAAACTGCAGTGTGCAAAACGTGCAGGTTAAAAATTACAGACGGAAATGCATCTTCTAATAAACTTGTTTTAACAAAATAAATACAACACTTAAAAAACATTTTTAACTTTTGTGAATTTAATTTACACTCTTATTAAAATGGCATTACACTGAGTGAAGAGACTTGTTTGAGGCTTGAAACTCGAAGTTTAGGACTTGTAATTTGACTCTGGACATGTCTGCCTTAACTTGGTACTTGACTTGAGACTTATTTGTGACCTGCAAAACAATGACCTGAACCCACCTCTGATGGTGAGTAGTTATTTTCCAGATAAAGATTTTACATATAAGCATACAGTACCCTTGAGTTTATAAAATGCAATGCACCATTTAAGATGAAACCAGTGGTTTCATAGTTGTTTGCTGTTTCACCACAGAGACATTTTCCCTCTGGTTGTCTCAGGTGGTTCTGTTTAAATAAAAGTTTGAAGTTGATGATCTAGTAGGATTTTCTTTTTTCTTCTTTCCCAACCAACTGATCATCCCACAATCCTTCAGGTCTATCATGTGACCTGCTGGAGGGACTGGACTCATAGGTTAGGAACCACTGAAGTATAATAAAAATAACTGTAAATAAAATACTTAAAACTGGAGCCAGCCTAAAGCCCTGTGATAGACTGGCGACCTGTCCAGGGTGTACCCCACCTCTGGCCCAATGTCAGCTGGGATCGGCTAATAATGCACAGGTGAGATGGAAAAACCCTGGGGCTTGTAAAAGCAACCAAACTAATAAAATCAAAGACAGCTGTTCATGCTTATCACCAATTAACAAACAGACAAATAAAATAAAAAAAAAATAAATAAAAAAAAATCCAAACAAGTTATGGTAAAGAGCCAAAAACACCACGGAAGAAAATTAAATAAATAAAATTTCCAAACAGGACATGCCAGAAATAATAATAAAATAAAAATTTAAAAAATAAATAAGAACAAGAATTACAATAACTTAAATATGTATCTCTCTCTCTCTCTCTCTCTCTCTATATATATATATATATATATATATATATGTATACAGTACAGGCCAAAAGTTTGGACACACCTTCTCATTCAATGCGTTTTCTTTATTTTCATGACTATTTACATTGTAGATTCTCACTGAAGGCATCAAAACTATGAATGAACACATGTGGAGTTATGTACTTAACAAAAAAAGGTGAAATAACTGAAAACATGTTTTATATTCTAGTTTCTTCAAAATAGCCACCCTTTGCTCTGATTACTGCTTTGCACACTCTTGGCATTCTCTCGATGAGCTTCAAGAGGTAGTCACCTGAAATGGTTTCCACTTCACAGGTGTGCCTTATCAGGGTTAATTAGTGGAATTTCTTGCTTTATCAATGGGGTTGGGACCATCAGTTGTGTTGTGCAGAAGTCAGGTTAATACACAGCCGACAGCCCTATTGGACAACTGTTAAAATTCATATTATGGCAAGAACCAATCAGCTAACTAAAGAAAAACGAGTGGCCATCATTACTTTAAGAAATGAAGGTCAGTCAGTCCGGAAAATTGCAAAAACTTTAAATGTGTCCCCAAGTGGAGTCGCAAAAACCATCAAGCGCTACAACGAAACTGGCACACATGAGGACCGACCCAGGAAAGGAAGACCAAGAGTCACCTCTGCTTCTGAGGATAAGTTCATCCGAGTCACCAGCCTCAGTAATCGCAAGTTAACAGCAGCTCAGATCAGAGACCAGATGAATGCCACACAGAGTTCTAGCAGCAGACCCATCTCTAGAACAACTGTTAAGAGGAGACTGCGCCAATCAGGCCTTCATGGTCAAATAGCTGCTAGGAAACCACTGCTAAGGAGAAGCAACAAGCAGAAGAGATTTGTTTGGGCCAAGAAACACAAGGAATGGACATTAGACCAGTGGAAATCTGTGCTTTGGTCTGATGAGTCCAAATTTGAGATCTTTGGTTCCAACCGCCGTGTCTTTGTGAGACGCAGAAAAGGTGAACGGATGGATTCCACATGCCTGGTTCCCACTGTGAAGCATGGAGGAGAAGGTGTGATGGTGTGGGGGTGTTTTGCTGGTGACACTGTTGGGGATTTATTCAAAATTGAAGGCACACTGAACCAGCATGGCTACCACAGCATCCTGCAGCGACATGCCATCCCATCCGGTTTGCGTTTAGTTGGACGATCATTTATTTTTCAACAGGACAATGACCCCAAACACACCTCCAGGCTGTGTAAGGGCTATTTGACCAAGAAGGAGAGTGATGGAGTGCTGCGGCAGATGACCTGGCCTCCACAGTCACCGGACCTGAACCCAATCGAGATGGTTTGGGGTGAGCTGGACCGCAGAGTGAAGGCAAAGGGGCCAACAAGTGCTAAACACCTCTGGGAACTCCTTCAAGACTGTTGGAAAACCATTTCAGGTGACTACCTCTTGAAGCTCATGGAGAGAATGCCAAGAGTGTGCAAAGCAGTAATCAGAGCAAAGGGTGGCTATTTTGAAGAAACTAGAATATAAAACATGTTTTCAGTTATTTCACCTTTTTTTGTTAAGTACATAACTCCACATGTGTTCATTCATAGTTTTGATGCCTTCAGTGAGAATCTACAATGTAAATAGTCATGAAAATAAAGAAAACGCATTGAATGAGAAGGTGTGTCCAAACTTTTGGCCTGTACTGTATATATACACACACACACACACACACACACACATATATATATATATATATATATATATATATATATATATATATACACACATATATATATATAGATATATATTTATCGTAAGTGCTAATATCGTAGGCAACTGCGATATTAGCACTTACGATTACCATGACCTGGATGACTGAGAATCTTCACCGACTATATATATATTTATATTTATATTTACTACTACAAACTCATTTACATACAGCTGTACTCTTTTAAGAGCAGTTGTTTAGAATCTTGTCTAAAAATCAAAAATGAGAATTTGCCTCTAATAGTTCCGTACACATATTTACATTGTCTTTAACTTACAGAAAGAAAAGGATTTGAATACGTCTTTCACTGGCTTTCATTTTGCATATCCCTAAATTAATCTCACTCTGTGGCAGTGTCAAGACAAAGCTAATTTAATGTATTTATTACTTGTATTACTGTATGTACTGTCAGTACATGGTATTTTAAAGGTTGATCATATGTTTTGTGTATGAAATCATTATCTGTAAAGCAACTGTGTGTAACTGTCTGTATAATATGTCCCTCTGAAATATACGGGACTAGAAGTACCATAAAATAATAACAGTGAAGTAAATTACAGTAAAAATATCTCAACTGTACTCGGGTTGATATATTTGGTTTCCATCAATGTATAATATCAAACTAAATGTAAATTATTGTTTTGGGAAGATGTGGTGGTTACACTGTAAACTCCTCTGCTTAAATATGTACTCTGTACCATCTGTTGAGTCACAAAGACCTAAATGTAATTACTAATGTCCTCCATGCCCACTTATCCAGACTTGCGTATGTAGAGTTATATAAGACCTGGTTGAGAAGGGAAAGTAACCTCACTCACTGTCACCACACCACAAAGAGATATGTTTTCCAGAGCCTTCGACCCAGCTCTTCACATGGTACACAGTGTGCACGAATACTACCACACCAGCCAAATGGTAAAACCTAAGGGAAATAATAACATGATGCAACCATCCAACCATCAGTGTGGGCCCGATGACCATATCCTGTTATGGTGGGTCTGGGTGAGGCCTGGTGCTGCCAGTCTGAAGCAGACCACAGCCTCCCACACCTCTCCCGTCTGAATCACTGTTTACTGAGACAGGAAGGCCGTCCGCTATACAACATCATCATCTGCTGCTGCTCCATGTCTGTGACTCGCTTGTGGCTTTGGCGAAGGGGGTTTGTGTTTTCCCCGACGGCCAAGTTTCTAAAAGCAGAGACAAGTTAAAACCAAATGCTTGGAGGAGGAGAGCCCAGCCTCGGAAACCACTGCTCCTCTGAGCTGTCTACCTCTGAAGCCTCAGTCGCCCCCTCCTCCTGGAAAAACAGAGCGCAATTCAATCAGAGGATTAACTAATGAAGAGCAGATCCTGTTAGAGGTTCAGTTAAATATCACACAGTGTGAAAACTCAGTCATTTTAAAGTGATTAAATATGATAAAGCAACTGATAGTTCAGGAAAAAGCCAAGCAAAGATTTTTAAATAAGTGTTTCATGAATGTGTGGATCACTATGGCTTTGTAAAAATCATTTGTTCAGTTTTTAATATTGCCCTGTGATTGGTGACTCTGGGCCATCCAAAGTCTTTCTGGGGCCCTGAGAAGAACTTTATTTTCTCCCACTGTTCATTCACAAATTCAAATCACCAAAAATCACAAAAATACAGGAATAAAATTAGATCTTCTCCTAGATCATGCATGGTATCGTACTTAGGCAATATGACAGGAGGTGCTAAGAGAAGACAAAATACCTACTGAAAATCTTGTTGGAGCCACCAACACAAGATGAATGGTTGAAAATTGTGAATGAAATATATGATATGGAGCTGTTAACCCACAGGATGAGGACTCAAGAGGAGTGATGTTGAGAGAAATGGGAGAAATGGACAATGTTTGCACGTCAATGACAAGATGAGAGATTGAGTCACTGAGTCACAGGGATGAATAGCTTTTGAGAGACAGGGCGATCCGGACCTTTTTATTTATTTGTATACTTATTTTTGTTTGTGTTTTGTTTTGTATTCTTTTTTGTCCATCTTTTTCTAACCTTTTGTAACAGCAATAAAAAATAAAGTGTTAAAAAAAATGGGGTCTTCTTGTTTCGTGCTCGTTTCTGGGAAATAAAACACATAAAAAGTGCTTTATTGAAGGCACAGTTCAGCCCAAAATCAAAAATACATATTTTTCCTCTTACCTGTAGTGCTTTTTTATCAGTCTACATTGGCTTGGTGTGAATTGCCGAGTGTTTGGAAATGTCTGCCTTCTCTTCAATATAATGGAACTAGATGTCACTCAGCTTGTAGTGCTCAAAGCGCCAAAAAAATACATTTGTAAAACAGCAATGTCTCTTTCCAGAAATCATGACCCAGTTACTCAAGATAATCCACAGACCTTGTTGTGAGCAGTTTCATGTAGGACCTATTTTCTTCCTACCGAACTGCCAACTGTATCACTGTGCCGAAGGAAGTGTGCGTCTACTCATGGACTAACACATTTCACTCCGATTTTGTCATATATCAACATTTGGTCATGGACCTTCCACATCACAACGATGTGAAAGGTCCATGAGTGGGTTGGTTGTTGTGGTTCTGGGACACTGTGTCAAGTTCTACCTGTAACATGCATTGTCTTCTTTCAAAATACACTTCCGTTTTCACAGGAAAATAAGGCGTTTTTTTCCTTCAACAACAAAACACATGATTGGGTTTAGGAAAAAAGAACTGGGTTTGGCTTTATAATCTTACTGGACGTGAACACCGTTCCCCCTGTTGAAAGTCAGTGTTTGTGGGACCCACCTACCCTACTTAGACTTTCACTGCCTTAACTTTCATTGTTGTCCCGCTGTGTTTCCCTCTGACACCACAGATTGCCATTAAACTATAACGGCAACCCGCCGCAGATCACGGCAACATTAGAGGATGGCTTTTGTCGTCAGTGTTTGACACCGCAAGTCACTGCCCAAGTGCCAGATTTCGATGACTTCGGAGTGAGACCGGTTAGGACGAGACGCTTGTGCTCATGACAGAGTGAGATGTAAACATTAATGGCGTCCTCCTTGGCTGAGCTGTTATGTTAGCTAGCTCAGCACTGCTAGGTGAGCTAGCAGTAGATGCACGCTTCCTTCTGCGCAGGGATACGATAAGCTGGTGTAGTTCAGTAGAAAGAAAAGAGTCCCTACATGAAACTGCTCACAACAAGGTCTGTGGATTATCTTGTATAACTGGGTCATGATTTTTGGAAAGAGACATTGCTGTTGAGTTTTTCAAAAGTATTTCTTGACGCTTTGAACATCACAAACCGAGTGCCATCTAGCTACAGTCAGGTCCATAATTATTTGGACAATGATACAGTTGTCATCATTTTGGCTCTGTACACCACCACAATGGGTTTTAAATGAAACAATGAATACCTGCTTAAAGTGCAGACTCTCAGCTTTCATTTAAGGCTTTTTTCAAAAATGTAGTATGAACCGTGTAGGAATGACAACCATTTCTTCACACAGTCCCCCGACTTTAAGGGCTCATAAGTATTTGGACAAATTAACATAATCATCAATTAAACAGTCAGTTTTAATACTTGGTTGCAAATCCTTTACAGTCAATGACTGCCTGAAGTGTTGGACACATAGGCATCATCAGATGCTGGGTTTCTTCCCTGGTGATGCTCTGTCAGCCCTTTACTGCAGCCGTCTGCACTTCCTGCTTGTGTTTTGGGTGTTTTGTCCTCAGTTTTGGCTTCAGCAAGAGAAACGCATGCTCAATTGGATTCAGGTCAGATGATATGACTTGACCATTGCAGAACATTCCACTTCTTTGCCTTAAAAATGTCTTTGGTTGCTTTTGCAATATGCTTCAGGTCATTGTCCAACTGCACTGTGAAGCATCGTCCAATGAGTTTTGAAGCATTTGGTTGAATCTGAGCAGATAATGTAGCCCCAAACACTTCAGCTTTCATCCTGCTGCTCTTGTCAGCAGTCACATCATCAATAAATACAAGAGAACCAGTTCCACTGGCAGCCATACATGGCCATGACATAACAGTACCTCCACCATGCTTCACTGATGAGGTGGTGTGCTTTGGATCATGAGCAGTTCCTTCCCTTCTTCCTTCTCTTGTCTTCCCATCATTCTGGTAGTTGATCTTTGTTTTATCGGTCCATAGTATGCTGTTCCACAACTGTACAGGCTTTTTAGATGGTTTTTGACAAACTCTAATCTGGCCTTCCATTTTTAAGGCTAACCAATGGTTTGCATCTTGTGATAAACCCTCTGTATTTATTCTAGTGAAGTCTTGTCTTGCTTACAAGAGCAGCAGGATGAAAGCTGAAGTGTTTGGGGCACCATTATCTGTTCAGATTCAACCAAATGCTTCAAAACTCATTGTACGATGCTTCACAGTGCAGATGGACATTGACCTGAAGCATATTGCAAAAGCAACCAAAGACATTTTTAAGGCAAAGAAGTGGAATGTTCTGCAATGGCCAAGTCATATCATCTGACCTGAATCCAATTGAGCATGCGTTTCTCTTGCTGAAGCCAAAACTGAGGGCAAAACACCCAAAACACAAGCAGGAAGTGCAGACGGCTGCAGTAAAGGGCTGGTAGAGCATCACCAGGGAAGAAACCCAGTATCTGATGATGCCTATGTGTCCAACACTTCAGACAGTCATTGACTGTAAAGGATTTGCAACCAAGTATTAAAACTGACTGTTTAATTGATGATTATGTTAGTTTGTCCAAATACTTATGAGCCCTTAAAGTTGGGGGACTGTGTGAAGAAATGGTTGTAATTCCTACACGGTTCATACTACATTTTTGAAAAATGAAAGCTGAGAGTCTGCACTTTAAGCAGGTATTCATTGTTTCATTTAAAACCCATTGTGGTGGTGTACAGAGCCAAAATGATGACAACTGTATCATTGTCCAAATAATTATGGACCTGACTGTATATTATACTGGAGAAAAGGCAGACATCTCTACGGCTGATATTTCCAAAGCTCAGCAACTAACACCAAAACTATTTAGACTGATAAATAGAGCTACGAGGAACAAATCCATATTTTTAATTTAGATGTGACCTGCCTCTTAAAGTAAAAAAAAAAGATCATTAATAACTGATTCAATATTATTACACCTGCAAGATCTCTCTTTTTGTTTATAGGCATATTTTTGCCTCCAACGAACCCTTGACCGACTTCGATATGTGACAGAGTTGAGCAAAACGTCTTTCCTTTTTGGTCTTGGCATCACACTGACCCAGTTTCAGAAAAATGAAGAAAAACAACAGCAATCAGGTCGCAAAGGCATTTGTATATGGAGCCACTGTATTTAGATATACACAGAAAAAATGTCAAACAAACCCAAAGTCAAGGTACTGAAAACTATATTCAAAGTGTGGTTTCCACTGCACTGCCTCACTTTCATCAGCTGGAATCGAGTTGCCCCTCTCCCTGAGCCTGGACCCCTCCATGGCCACACTGTGGTGCAGTTTCTGCTCCAAGAAGGACTGGGCGGGGGTGGACCGAGCCATGTTGGTTTTGACTGAGTTTCCTGCTGTAGTAGTAAGTATAAAATTAGAGTTTATGTGAATAGGAGGGGGGTAGGACAGACACATGGTTGTGGTGGGATGGAGAGGAATGTAACCTACTTTTCTGTCAACAAATGTCTGTTTGTACAGCTGGTACATGATAATAGTGGATAAAGTGTGCGTGAAAAGAGACAATGTTGGTTGAAAACATCCAGTGTTTACCAATTCAGTGACAATTTGAGGTTTATGGGAGAAAACTGAGGCTGTATTGGGAACCAACTGGAGCCAGTAAATCAGCATCAGTCCTGGTGCTCTCTTCTTTTTTATAAAATTGCAGTTAACTACATTCATCTGGCATCCAAGCTGATCAGGTGATCAGAAACAAGTTTACAGCCTAGATGTTAAACTGTGTGCGATACATTAAAGACAAAGACTCTGCAGGATTTTATTTTAACTTAAGATTACACTGGATGAACTCACTGAAAAGATCTTCCTCTGTGCTAATCAGTAACACCAGGTGGTGCAGAAATGCTGAAGCCAAAACCTGCAGAAACTCCACAGAGCACATTTTATCATCACAGCTTGAACTCTGGTGAAATAAAGTCTGGTCTCTGCTGACACCTGCTGGACTGAGATACTTACTACAGTTTATAGTATCAATCAAGCACACGAGGCTGAAAAGAGGAAGTTTACACCATGTTCTAGATATGGAGACATTACCCCTCCTAGTAAAAATTGCCTGAACAACCAGCACTGAAGGAACTCTAACCAGGAGAAGTTTCAGCTGATGGCAGTCTGCAATCCCGATGTCACTAAATCTCCCTAAATCCTACATAGTGCTCTAGGGGAGCTCTTTTCTATCATTGGGTAAACTGATGACCCCTGACAAAGTGACATCTACTATGGATATTTCATATTATAATAAATGTATAACAATAACAGCATAGAACAACTGATAAACTGTACAAAATAATAGAAAACACCATAACCGCAGGAGGCAATGCGGCTGAATTTTGAGTAAATCATTTCCTGTGAATACTGCATTAGAGATGAGTTTTCAGTGTTCAAATTCAGTGTTTTCTTCTCCCTGACATTTAGTCATTGTTCTACTGGCTCTTTGGTTGTTAAAACTGTGTATTTTTCTGATGCAGGATGAGGCTGTTGAGCAGAGAGTGAAGGCTCTGTAGTTACAACTTGTGTTCAGTTCTTCACCGTGTCGCTATCCATTTACAATTTTTCAAAGTTTATTCTTTAATAAAAACCTAAACTTTAGAAATAATAATTTAATTTCTTCCCCACAGAGATACTGACATAAGCTGACTTTACACGGTCTAAAAAAGTTTCTCACACCCCTTAAAAAGAAGGCCTTACCACCCCACGGTGGAGCTTTGGCGACTCCTAGTGGGGGTCAGGAACCAGGGCTGTAGTGCCCAGCTAAGAAGATACTGAAACCAGAAAGATTAAAAATGTAAGTCACTTTACAACAAACCAGCTTTTGTAGCTTTAATTATTAATTGTACAAACAGTGGAGTTCCAGGCGTTAAGTAGTGCATAGAAGCCTCTTGAAAGGTCTGTTAAACAAATGTACACATGCTGTGTATGATGGGGGCAGAGTTTGGTAAATATTATCATCCATCCTCACATCATCTGGACCCCACAAATACAGTCAGTTAAGTTTAGTGCAGACCTATTTGATTTTAAACAACATACCTGTTTTATAACATTCAACACTAATGAGGCATGAAGCCCCGCAACGACATACAGTATATCAACACTTTTTCTTCAAGAAAAGACAACAAATGCACTGATTCTCCTCCCGGTCATTGTCTGATGGCTGCAAAAGTGTCTTTGAGTGATTTCTTCCACTCTCGGGGAAGTGCTCGAGTTTGTGTTTGTCACCAGAGGTTGATAGTGGGAAGTACCAGCATTTGATTTAGTCCATGTCTTTGGTTTGTGGTGATCTTGGCAATGTCCAACATAAAGGATCATACCTGACCTTTTGCACGTTTTAGCCCATTTACTCAGAGTCACACATACTGTCTATAAAGTGAACCATTTCCCAAAGCATATAACTCTCCTTGTATTAGTCTTAAAAATTTTCTTAATGGATTTTTGTTAATCTATTTCTTTCACTAAACATGGTTTTACACTTTACTTTACACAACTCACGTCCCTAAAGTCAAGCATGTTCTGCCAGAAACACAGAATGATAATTACAGGAGTTTACAGTCTATTCTGTAATACTGCTGGAGACTAGGATGAACCAAATGTTGAGAGTCAATCTCAGTCCTATTTTAACAACTTCATACCATTTCTTTGCAGAAGCTGCCCCCTAAAACTTTTTTAAAGTATTTCAGTAGCCAACAGGTGAACCTAGACTCAAGTTGATTTCTAACACCTCCAATTGAAATAGTCTGTACATAAAATAAAATACTGAGACATGAAAGCAGCTTGAGATGGTACACACTGTCCCAAATGCCCCAAAAATCATCTTTAAAAAAACACATCTAAAATACTTTAGCTTTGGAAAACGGTCCGCAGTAATGCAACATATAGCTGACAAATAATAAATAGGCTAAGGCATGCAAAAAGCACCTGTATGGTCCATTAATACAGCAGACATACTTGGGGATGATCCTAAGTTCTTTTCGCAGGTTTGGCAATAAGCTGCCTCTCCCTCTCCAGCTCCTTCTCACGTTGCTGCTCCTTCTCCAGCGCCTCCTTCTGCTTCTGCTGCTGCAGCTTCAGAGCTCTTTTCTGAGAGAGAACAAAAGTCAACATTTGATCAGTGTAGGCTTTGTTTAAAGGGAAACGTCTATATTTTTTCAACCTGGACATTATTTTCCCACGTTTTTATGTCAAAGAGACTAATGGAGAAAGAAATCGGTCCAGTACTGAGCGAGACGGCTGTAATTTACAGCCATTAAAAGTGCTTGTTTTGCCACTGACAGGCTCAGATTCTTACTTTAAGTGTCTGACAACATTATGGAAAAGACCCTATGGAGAAAGAGAAATGACACATATTTTTCATTATATTTTGCTGGTTTGTTTGTTATTGTGACCAAGTCTTGCTCAAGGAGAGGGCTTGTTTTGAAATCTCAATAAAAGTGACTTGGAGTTGGAGATAGGAGTGTTGGCAAGAGGTTGCTGGAGTGCAGAAAGTGTACCTTAGTGTTATCTAAAAGATTTTCAGTGTCATGGCTGAATATTTAGCTAATTTTGACAATATGGGAAAGTCAGAACAAGACTTCTCCTTCCCTTCTCGATCCGGGTAATGACTGAAGGAATGAGGTCACGGATACAAGCAGCCAAAATGAGCTTCCTCAGAAGGGTGGCTGGGCTCAGCCTTAGAGATAGGGTGAGGAGCTCGGACATCCAGACGGAGCTCGGACTAGAGCCACTGCTCCTTCGCGTCAAAAGGGGTCAGTTGAGGTGGTTTGGGCATCTGATCAGGATGCCCCCTGGGCGTCTCTCCTTAGAGGTGTTCCGGGTACGTCCCACTGGCAGGAGGCCCCGGGGCAGACCCAGAACACGCTGGAGGGATTACATATCTCATCTAGCCTGGGAAAGCCTCGGGATCCCCCAGGAGGAACTGGAAAGCGTTGCTGGGGAGAGGGACGTCTGGAATGCTAGGATCTATGCGGCCCGACATCGGATAAGCGGCTGAAAATGGATGGATGGGTGGACTTCTTCTTGAGCGTGTCTTGGTTACACACAATTAAAAAAACACTTCATCAATGAAAAGTAAAGAAAAACATTTAATTTCTCTGTAGGGTCTTTTCTGTGAAGTTGACAGACACTTATAATAAAAATCTGAGCCTGTCAGTGGCAAAAACAAGCACTTTTAGTGGATATAAACTGATGGTGCACAATTGTCTGTACAGATTACACTGCAACCTGTTTCACTGCTGCAGCGTTTTCTCTAAATACTGAACCAATGTAAAAAAAAAAAAAAATGTTGTCTCTATTAGCCACTTGGACACAAAAATATGGAAAATAGTTCCAGTTAAAAAATACAGCAATTTCCCTTTATCCTTTTATTCAAGCATCCATCCATCAATATTTGCTACTGAACTTTGAGCATAACGTCACTTATACAAATGCTTTGACAACACTTGTGTTAAAGAGCAGTACCTTTAATTTAGTTGTCTTCTCATGGAGCATAATCATCTCTTTCCTTATGTTCACTAGTTTGCTGTGGTAAACCTTCGCCTCTGTAAACTAAAGACAGTAAATTGAGTTAGAAATCATTCTTGTGGGCTGGTGTACATAATACAGGCAACAATAAGTGTGTAAAAATGAGATTATAATTCAGTTCAAACATACCAGTGAATTGAGGTCCAGTAAGGCATTACAATCTCTGAACTTGTTGACTTCCTGGTCCAGTGTGTCTAACAGGACCAGCTGATTTTGTCTGGTTGAGACAAAAATGAAGAGGAAGAAATCAAGTGCGTTTTTTTTTTCATCAAGTCAATGGGTAATAAAAAAAATGAATATATGCTAATAATTACGACAGGATGTTAAGAAGTATTTCACAGAGTTTGTAAAATACAGTTCAGGTTGTTTGTTATGACTTGATACATACAAGTGAACACCAGCATGTTGATAAGTTAAGATACTCAGCACCACCAGCATTAAAGCAGCTGGTCAACCCATCCATCCAGTCCTTCCAGTGCCTCCCATTTGACTACTGCATACCAGTGTCTGTGTATATCAATGTATCTGAACTACACAACTGACTGCTGTGCAGGCAAAGACAGCTCGTTTTTAGAGACATTTCACTTATCTTCTTATCAACTTATCGTTCACATACCACAAAACAGAAGTTTGTAATGGAAGATTTTTTTTTAAAGAATAGTTTATCACTGCTCACTTTCTAGTCAGCACCCACGTCCCACACATCATCACTGCATAACCTTTCTCCAGCCACGTCAAGAGCCGTGTCATTCTTGAAAGCACTCTTTCATTCAAACCATACATAAAAAATATTACCCGGGCTGCATTCTTCCACCTCCGCAACATTTCCAGACTCTGCCCATTACTGTCCCAGTCCAGCAGTGATGTCTTGGTCCATGCCTTTGCCACATCTCGTATTGACTATTGTAATGCAGTACTCCCTGACCCTCACACCAAACTCATTAACAGGCTTAATGAGTTTACAACTACACTGGGTCTCTGTTCAGTAACAGATTAATTACAAAAACCCAACGCTCACCTTCAAAGCGCTCCACAACCTAGCCCCCACCTGTCTCTCTGACTTCCTCCAGGAGTGCGCCCTCTCCCGCTCCCTGCACTCTTCTTCTGCTGGTCTCCTGACCATTCCCACCTCACGCCTCAGCACCATGGGTGCCAGGGCTTTCAGCTGCACTGCCCCCAGGCTCTGGAACTCCCTACCTCCACACATTCGACAGTCCAACAGCATAACATCCTTCAAATCCCATCCCAAAACCCATCTGTCCAAACTGGCTTATGCACTTTGTCAGTGTCAGAGCTAATCTAATTAATTTTAGACATACTAAACACTAACTGCCTCTATTCGCTGAGGTCTTTATGCACTCAATGACTTTCTTGCAGTCATCTCAATGTGCTACAAGCTGGTCCCAGGCAGGTGTGACAACAAGAAGCTATCATCATTGTACCATCATTCAAAAATATAACTTACTGATCTTTGACAGCTTTCTTTCTTTTGCAGATATGTGACTAATATATGAGTTAATTCATGGTCTTGCGCCACCACCACCACCACCACCACCACTTAAATCTATTTGTGTCATTCTGCAGGGACAATGCTAGGAAGAACAGGGCATCAGCCAGAGGTGACTGCTCAGCTAAATTTAGAAAAACTGCTTTTGGAGAATCAGCACTTTCAGTCACAGAGGCAGATATATGGAGCTCAGTTCTTACACATATCAGAAAATGCAGAAATTTCAGTATTTTCAAAGAACACTTGAAACATGTCTCAAGACAAACCAATCATGTGATCACTGATCTAAACCTTTGTCAGGAATCGACTGTTTGCCAAGACTATATGATGTGTATTTTGTATGATGTTTTATACGTGATGTACTATATGTAAGATCTGTTTTGCTTGCACATTGTTTTGCTTTTAATTGCCTATATTGTTCTGTCTGTATTGTCTTTTTAATTTTCCTGCCAGGGGGCCACAGGTGCAAAACCTAAATCACTAACTCAGGCTCATCAGTTATGTTGTGCATGGCCCTTGTTAAACAAGCTAATAGACTACACTAAACTAATATTCAAACGGCAAATCAAGAGGTAATTTACAGGTAAGTTTGCATGGCTCCAAAGCCTATTATAAGTTTAGTCAGATTCCTTTAGCGCGGCATGGTTTTTGGTTTATATAACTCCTTAATCCCATGGAGTTTTCCACAGAGGCAAAAACTCAAATCCTGCAGGGGCTTATTCACCAGCGGACCGAACAAATCAGTGCAGTTTGAACCTGTTGGAAGAAATCCTTTGGAATATAACCACCATAAACTGGCTGTATCATGGCACATATTTCCCTTCCCTTTACTGATCTTTTCTATTTCCCTACCACTTCTATAGTTTATGCCATCTGCCGAAGAAAAAAGTGCTGATTAAGATTGTGTGGTGACATTATACTGATGACAAGGCACTGAGAAATACTGCAATATCCATCGAGTGTTGGATGTAATGAAACCCCAAGTAAGGAAATACTCACGTGAGCTCTTGGAAGGCTCGTTTAGAGTTCTGTAGATCTGGTAGGTAGTGAGAGAGTAATCCCTCTGTGAGTTTTTCCACTGCTTTCTGATCCACAAACGCGTTCTCTACAGGGACTGAGCTCTCCAGAAGCAGTGATTCCTGCTGTGACAACTGGAGATCTGTCAAATATTTAACAAAAAATGTGCAGAGCATTAAGAGACCATTCTATGCATGAACCAATTGTAACATGTGATAGGAATAGACAGACATTTTGTTGTGCAATTTGTTCATGAACACACTTAAACTAATCTGTTGGGTTCTGCACAGTGATGAACTGTCTGCAATAGTACTGTGGAAAATTGCTCATCTAATCTTGTATCTCACAGTTGCTGCTCTGAAATACTAGCTTTAACCACTGCTTCAAGAAATCCGTCCCCTGAGTTACATAAGATTGACTGCTTGTGCTGATAATGCAGTGACCTCCTAAAATATTCTGCAATGTCACCTAAAATCAAAACATTTATACCTCTTTATAATTCCATGGCTGTTCACAATAACCATCCTCTGCTTGTCTGTGACTACACCTGTACCTTTTTTACTGTCTAGTATTCTATTTTATTAATGACTCCATCTGTTCCTGTTGTTTGTTTCACGGTATGAGTGGATTTTACTCATAAAGGTGAGTCTACTCATCATGGTACCACTCAGCCTGGGCAAACAGTTGCGTAAGTTCCTATGTGACTTTTTTTTTTTTAATAAATTCTGTGAAAATAACCCTGATGAAATCTTAAAGGTAATCTCCATCTGGGCTTAAACTAACTTTAACTAAAAGTCTGCCTGACAAACTGGAGGTGTGAAGGTTATAATGTAGGTGTTAATACGTCAGGGAGAGTATACTGCGGCTTTCTTGTCATACAGGAAAGATGGTAAAGATAAGAAAAAAAAATCCCATGTTTACAACTTGTGGGTGTTTATGTCATTAGACGACTTGATATGATTGCAGAGTTGGTTGAGTAAGGGTTTAAAAAACTGGATTGACAATGTAACACTGTATCGATGAAATTTGGGTTTAATTACCTCGAGAAACAGAGTTTGGCTAATGTGAGGGAAACATGTTTGGTTGGTTTGTCAGGCACTTCTGTCTTATTATGCACCAAGCTGAATATATCAGAAGAAAATTCTGAGTCATAATCATGACTTGGACATTGACATGAACACTATTTGCAAGTCAGGAACTGGTAATTACGATACCGAATATCACATGAACACGGCACAAACAAAGATGCCTTTGACTTGCATTATCGGAAGTGCAGGATCCATTGTTGAGACTAAAGAGACTAACGGCCAGGATGTCACACTGTCACTCAGATTGGAACGTAGTGCCAACCTGCTCTGTACAAAAGGTTAAATAGATACATAAATAAACTGCATGTCTAACCTTTAATTGTTAACATTGTTTTGATACTCACCGTCCCTTCCTTAGGGACTGTTTGTTACTTATGAAGGGGTAGGTGGTGCTACAAAACATGGGAGGCATGTCAAATAGTTTTATAAGCACTGGGGAAAGACTTGTGGGGTTTTTTGGCTCAGGGAAGTGGCATACAACTTTAAATGGTTGTATTTTATGTTTATTTTAAATATCCTCTGAATCCCAAAACCCACTGGTGGGTTTAAAAGGCATGTTGTCTTTAAAAGTCTCCAGAATTACACCACTTATCACAGCCAGAAACTGTAAACACAGAAATTATCGTTGTTTCTTTTTCAATTTCTGAAGGTAGCTGAACACATCATGCACAATGACGCTTCCGTCAGTAAATCTAAGTGAAACTAGTAAACTAGTGATAAAAATTCTCACTTAAAACTTCACCAAAAACATTAAATTCTGTGCTACCACATATATGACAACAGTGAAAAACCAAAGCTTTTTTCAACTCCAGGATTTCATTTTCAACTTTCAAACACCAAAGGGTAAGTTTTCAAAATCCAATGACATCTGCTGTGCCGAGTTACTGATATTATTCTGGAAGCTACTGCCACTGTTGTATAAAATATACTGAACAAAAATATAAATGCAACACTT
Source organism: Epinephelus lanceolatus (assembly GCF_041903045.1). Taxonomy (NCBI): domain Eukaryota; kingdom Metazoa; phylum Chordata; class Actinopteri; order Perciformes; family Serranidae; genus Epinephelus; species Epinephelus lanceolatus. Next base: position 14,379,270 of record NC_135735.1, read on the forward strand.
TTGTTTTTGCTCCCATTTTTCATGAGCTGAACTCAAAGATCTAAAACATTTTCTATACACACAAAAGACCATTTCCCACAAATATTGTTCACAAATCTGTCTAAAATCTGTGTTAGTGAGCACTTCTCCTTTGCCGAGATAATCCATCCCACCTCACAGGTGTGGCATATCAAGATGCTACACGCAATGCCACACACGCTGTCTGCCATCTGCCCTGAACAGTGAAAACCGGGATTCATCCATGAAGAGAACACCTCTCCAACGTGCCAGACGCTATCAAATGTGAGCATTTGCCCACTCAAGTCAGTTACAACGACGAACTGCAGTCAGGTCGAGACCCCGATGAGGACGACGAGCATGCAGATGAGCTTCCCTGAGACAGTTTCTGACAGTTTGTGCAGAAATTCTTTGGTTATGCAAACCGATTGTTGCAGCAGCTGTCCGGGTGGCTGGTCTCAGACGATCTTGGAGGTGTACATGCTGGATGTGGAGGTCCTGGGCTGGTGTGGTTACACGTGGTTTGCGGTTGTGAGGCCGGTTGGATGTACTGCCAAATTGTCTGAAAGGCCTTTGGAGACGGCTTATGGTAGAGAAATGAACATTCAATTCATGGGCAACAGCTCTGGTGGACATTCCTGCAGTCAGCATGCCAGTTGCACGCTCCCTCAAAACTTGCAACATCTGTGGCATTGTACTGTGTGATAAAACTGAACATTTCAGAGTGGCCTTTTATTGTGGCCAGCCTAAGGCACACCTGTGCAATATTCATGCTGTCTAATCAGCATCTTGATATGCCACACCTGTGAGGTGGGATGGATTATCTCGGCAAAGGAGAAGTGCTCACTAACACAGATTTAGACAGATTTGTGAACAATATTTGAGGGAAATGGTCTTTTGTGTATATAGAAAATGTTTTAGATCTTTGAGTTCAGCTCATGAAAAATGGGAGCAAAAACAAAAGTGTTGCGTTTATATTTTTGTTCAGTGTATATGGCAGCACGGTGGTGCAGTGGTTAGCATTGTTGCCTCATAGAGGGTTCCTGGTTTGAATCCCAGAGTGGGGGAGCACTTTTGTGCAGCATTTTCATGTTCTCCTTGTGTCAGTGTGGGTTTTCCCCGGGTACTCCGACTTCCTCCCACAGTCCAAAGACATGCAGGTTAACTGGTGACCCTAAATTGGCCGTAGGTGTGAATGTGAGCATGAATGGTTGTCTGTCTCTATGTGTCAGCCATGTGATAGTCTGGTGACCTGTCCAGGGTGTACCCTGCCTCTCACCCAATGTCAGCTGGGATAGGCTCCAGCCCCTCTGCGACCCCTAACAGAAAAAGCTATTACGGAAAAGGAGTGAATCAATGAATAAGAAAAATATGGTTATTTATGGTGGAGGGAGGGTAATGCAATTTCCCCCATCACTCAGTGGGGCTCAAGGAAAAGCAATTGTAGCTTAGGGGAGAAAAGTGAGAGTCAAGATATAAAAAAAAATATAAATTATAAAAAATTAAGCGTGCACTCTGAATCACATACTTTTTCTTTTTACTTTTAGTGGGTACTGCAGATAACCTTAAAAAGTATGTGCTGTTGCATGCAGTATGCACACAATCGAGACATACTACTTCCTCATAACATTACACCCTGAATTTTGATCCTCTTGCTTTTATATCTGTTACCATGGAGATAAAACAAATGCTGCTTACTGAGTTCACCAGAGACGGAGATTAACCCAGAGAGCTCTGCTGTTTTTTTGTTTACTTAAACAATCATGATTCCTGTTATTACTACTGGTCATCAGTAACATGAATGTGCTGTCATCCATCATTGGGACTTCTGACAACTGTCAATCAGCTGTCATCTGTTTGTGGCTCAGTGGATGTTATGTCTTGTCCACAACGCAGAGGATTGTGGGTCAGAATAGCCAGAAAAGCATGCTGGCTTGCATACAGCAAACTTGGACTGGATGTAGTAGAACATCCTGGTATTTTTGGCATACTGCATTTGACATACTATGTATTAGGACATACTAAATCTTGTTCTGGCATACTATTTAGTATGGTAGTATGGGTACTGGACCTTAAAGAAAGTCACACCCTCGCCACCCTCCTCCTCTGACAAGTGAAGAACACTCCCTTACACCACCCACAAGTTAGTGGTGGTCACTTACAAGTGAATGAGGATGCATGAGCTGGATTCAGGTAATCTATACTGATGTTCATGCAGCCTGGTCATTGCAGGCCAAACAGATGTACACAGCAGAGAGCAGGTTAAACACACACACCTTCACTGCTTGGAGGTTCACTCTGGAGCGAAGGTCCTTCATCCTCCATCTCTTCTACCTCCATGTGCAACGACTCTGTTGACCCAGACTGCTTTAAATAGCCTAAAAAAGCATTCACCAAGAAACCAGACAGATTTTTGTCAGACGGAAATTATCAGCCATTAGTTATTTATCACGACATCACAGCATCTGACTGCTGAGGAAGTATTTTAGCTAGCTCACTGAGCTGCTTCGTAATGTGTTCAACGTGACACATTAGCACCCAGACACCATGTAAACACTTCACTTCACTCTGTAACATCTTACCTGTTTGACTCTCTATTCAACAGCAATTAGAGGTGTGAAGAGTTGAGTTATTTCGACCAAAAGCAGAGGACACAGCAGGGAAAGATTTTGGATTTGTTGCTGCGTCTAGGAAAAAAAAAGTCATGTGACGCTCACGTCATCACGTGACTGCGGGCGTAACCAAACTTGCTAGTGTTGCTTCCGAGTGCGGAGATAGTCTTACGGCTCTGATGTTTACACCAGTATTACCATGACAGTTTTTAATCCACTGACAAAATAAGTTAGTACAGCGGTGAAGTAACACTATAAGGTAAGTTCGGCTCATATTTCTTAACAAACTACCACATTACGAGGGTTGTCTGTGTGTCGCGAGCTGAAATGACAAGATAGCTAACCTTTACTAGCTAGCTTGTCACTGTTTAGCCCAAGGCTTTTTTTTCAAGAGGACCCAAAGTTTATCAGCTCATGTGGGGAATGTGAGCAAGTCAATGATGTGCCTTTAACGCATTAAGTCACCAGCTTGAGTTGAATAACCGCTGGCATCTTGGGTTGATGAAATTGCTGAGTTATCCTGGCGTGTAACTGGGATCTCTGGTGTCACTTTCGTTTCTTTGTCTCCTCCAGCTGCTAAAATGAAGTAGAAATGAAGTATTTCAACCCACAACGATGTGAATGATTACTTCGGAGGACACTAACCTACACACGGAGCTCACATAATTATTAAAGATGTCAGGTGGGAACCTATTGGGCAAGGTGCGGTCCGCCTTCAGGAGGGAGCGGAGCGACTGGGACCTGAGCGACACGGCGCCCTTTGACTTCTCCGACGAGCTGGTGGACGATGACACCCCCAGATTTAACAAGCTGAAGGTGGTGGTGTCCGGGGAGATGTCGGACTACTCCGCCGGAGCTCCGTCCAACGGGGTGGCGGTGAACACGCTGGTGGTGGCGGATGATGATGACTCCCTGCTTGACTCCTCTTCCAGCCTGGGCAGCCCGGGGTTGAACATGGACCCCTGTGACAACTGCGCCAAGAAGAGGGAGATGATCAAGCACAAGAGAGTGATGAAGAGGCTGATCATTGCAGCTTTGCTCTATTTTCTTTTCATGATAGGTGAAATTATAGGTAAGCATGTGCAGAGTGAACCCCACGCTACCTGATTATTTTATTACTGCTTGATATCACAGGAGACTTTATGAGCACCATTTCACAGAGAGGTGGAGGACAAACTGACTTTGAAGATGTGTTTATACAAGGCCAATAAAAACAACGTAGTGATGCAATATCTTACAATAAACAAACAGAGTGAGGCATTGTTGGTTCCTTTCACTTATCAACAGTTAAGTGAGTTTAGAAAATGAACTCTCATGCCCCCGAAAAGTGGGTTTCCAGCAATGTTTTATTGTGTAAGTGGGCCATCTAGCCTGAAATAAAGACCGCTAACTCATAAAACATTAACTTTTAGGAGAACGGAGCAGAGTTGCTGTTTCACACAGGGATTTTGTATTTTTAATGAGTGTAGCTATTGTTTTTGAGTGTACTTTGTTCACCTCTATTGGTGGAAGGAGGAACGTTAGAGACAGATATCTCCAAACCTGGGTGTACAACCCAAGACTATCTGCATGCCTAACGATCTCTAGAGACGAGAAAATATTTCTGATGTACTTTTGGCTGAATTTAGCCCAGGTGATATAATGCACATTAAAATGAGTGGCATAGACATGTAAAAGGCCTCACACCTCTCCTACATAGGACTAGAAACACATGCAGACACTTTGTGGTGATTTTGCCTCTTTTTTTGTCATCATTTTGTGTCTCTTTTGGTTGTTTTGCCCCTTTTGTAGTAATTTTGTGTCTCTCTGTAGTTCCTTCACATCTCTTGTGGTCTTTTCGTGCCTCTTTCTTGTTGTTTCATGCTAATTCCAGTGACATATTTTAGGTGAAGTGTAGTGGGGGCCCTTGAACCTGTGCCTTGTAGGTCTGTTCAGTTATCCATCCATGCACATTAACACATTTTCTCCTCAGTTGAATCCTAACCCATTGAATGCAGTTTCAAAAAGAGTAAGCTTTGTAGTATTTGGTTCAGGGCTGTTTTATAGACTTGAATCAGGGGCTGTGCAGGTGTTCGTATTATCAGGTCCATCACCTGTATCTCACAGCTATCACATAGTTGCTGCAGTTTCTGTCTGTCTGGTTGGAAAGCAGCCAGAGGCCGCTGTGATTGATTATACACATCAAATCGCCATTTCAACCTCTTAAAGCCCGTCCTGCTGACTTGCTTGTGCTAAAAAATCTCTTAAATTATTGATTTATCTTTATAAAGTGCTAACGTCTTTTACTAATGTTTGGATACATTTTTTTGGTTGAAAATTATTACACCAAAAATAAAACCATGGCCCAAACATAAGAGTGCTACATGAGATAGAGGGCTTTTGCTTTCGTTATGAGTCTGTGTTTTCTATAAAACAAAAAGTGGTGACTGAGCCTTAGCGTCTTTATTGTAGCGTGCGACAGTTCCACTTTTTAAATTAGATTTCATTTTCTCAGGGTCACATAAGATCGTATGCTGTGTTTTTGTCCCTGTTTTCAAAATTCAATTATTTACAGAGCAAATTATCACAAAAAAAAGAAAAACCTTTGAATATACCTGCGGCTTTTTTAAGTTTACAACATACCAAGAAATCTAATCATGTGCTTTGCTGTCGATGTACATCTGCATGGAGCCAGCACCCAACAAAACTTATATCTCAAAATCTGTGCTTGCACAGAAATCTCAGATAGATCTCAGCAGATGTCATTGTTATTGTTCACCTTGTCTTTTACTTTCAGGTGGTTACATATCAAACAGCTTAGCCATTATGACCGATGCTGTGCACATGCTAACAGACGTGGTGGGCATTTTGTTTTCCCTACTGGCTCTCTGGCTCTCCACCAAGCCACCCACCAGGAGGTTCACTTTCGGACTGCATCGCCTTGGTAAGCCTCTGAGCTCAGACGCCTGCACACTTCCTCTTTCCACATCCCCTCTCTCTCCACTTCTGTATGAATGAGACAAACGGATACTTGTGGTTTTGATGCAGATGAATCATGTTCAAAGGAGAAAGTGTGTGTTCAGCAGTGTTCAAGCAAGATCAGATTTCAAAATGTGATACTTCTAGGTATAAGTAGATAAATTTAGGTCACTTCACCCATTACCTATATGAATATTTGTCATTTCCTTACAACACCACAGTGTTTCTAGTTTCCACCAACGGAGTTTACCTGTTACAGTGTAACTGTGGTGTTAGGTGCAGATAGATGTCTGCAAAATACTGCTTTGATGGTACCTGTCCTGATTTATTACTAAACACTACACTGTTGCTAAATAGCTGCAATCACTCATGGAGATAAATGGCAATTACTGGGAATGGCACCCATACACAATATTAGGGCTAACTGTTAGCAACACTTGGATAACATTACTCAACAGATTTAATGACAGAGTCGAGCTATTTCGGTGACAGTGTGAGATTGTTGGTTATGTTTAACAGCTCAGTGTCGGATGTTTGCCACTGTTGCTGTGTTAGCTTGTGCAAATCAGGCAGAGCAGGAGGAGAACAGCTCACACAGAGGGATGCTTAGCGCCATGCCAAACGGCAGCAACAGCTGATGTCGGCAATCAGCTGTCAGCACCACCCACCTACCCAACTCTATCATCAGAAATAGATTCTAATTCTGTAGGAGACACTTAATACTTACAGGCTTTGAGTCAGAGACAGCATCACACGTTTTTGAAATTTTCACTTGCCCCCAAAATTTCACTGCAAAAAACGCCTGTAAACACCACAACATAAATCAAGTCACAAGTACACAAGTCATCTCTCACAACTCAGTCGTATGTTTTTAAATGTTCTTTCCATGTTTTATGATGTTTTAGGATTGACGTCATTTCATCATTGAAGTAAACAAGCCTGCCTGTGTCTCTCTTCACGTGGGGTGGTCTGTTTGCACAAAGAACGACAGACAGACGAGAGCAAAGTCTAAGACAGTAGAGCAGATTTAGTAATGTCGCTCATTCGCTCACTTTTTCAAGCATCTACCCAATCAGTCAACTGTCTGATTATACTTACTGGCAATGGCTCTGTCTGACTGGCCAGAGAGTTAACAGCATGGCACGAATCAGACAAAAAGGCACCTACAGACAGAATGTAATTTAATACATTGATACTATATTCAAAGTGCAATTTTTCAATATGTTTATCTCGCAAGTTAACATCATGATGACAATAAAAAAAGATGTATTTTGCAGTCCAAGTTGCAGTGCAACTTAAATGTAGAAAAAGGCAAGATTACCTCTGTATTTGTTTTAGTCTGACATTGTCAAACATCTTTTTTTTAGCTGGCAGGCAGCTGGACCCTTTAAAGCTTCCCTGTAAGAAGATGACTGTCACACAGTTGCCTGAAGCAAATGTAAACCAGCTTCATGTAATTGTCCCTTCTTTATACAGAGCTAGTTGGTAAACAGTGATAATAGGAAAACAAACAAACACAACAAAATGAGTGAAACAGACAGAGTCATTAATAACAGAGAATAATAGACAGTAAACAAGGTACACGCCCAATTAAATCAATCTCATCCAGGAACTGTAGAGGACAGTTATAGGGAACAGTCTCACAGTTACAGAGAGGTATGTGTATTTCCTTTTTTGACTGACATTGCAGACTATGAAGCTGCAGAAACAGTAAAAGCAGTCTTTGTTAGATCACACTGTTCCTGAAGCATCAACCAGTTAGTGCAGCGGGTTAAGAAGTGGCCAGAGTGCCAGAGCAGCAAACATACGGTATAAGATGGCAGCTGTCTGACAAGGCTGTAAATAAATAAAGGCCTGCAGTCAACCACCTTCTTCATGTAAAATTCACCTGTCATGATCGTGAGGACAGAACAGTGAAAGGAGCCTAGGGGCCTCAGTGTCGAGGCGGCATCTGAGTGATACAGGAAGTGAGAGGGAAACTGCTTCACAGTCCTCTCCCTGTACCCCAATGAGAAGCTGGTTTTGCTACTGTAATAAAGGCACAGTTTCTGTTGTAGTTTACCATCAGGGTTTTCTTTGAGAGACTGTTTTTAAATGTAATTTCCCATCAGGCCAGAGGCCAAAATATTTGTATTCCAGTACCCTCACGATATTAAACCTGGTGAGAGTGGAGATATGCTTTATACATTATTGTAATCTGTATCTCTGGGTCAGAAGAATGGCATGAATTTTGTTTTATTTCCATCAAGGACTAAAGTGAGATTTATGAGAGCATTCCTCAGTGTATTGAAGGCAAGGCAGTTTCATTTATAAAGCAGATTTTCATACTCAGAGGTAGGTTTAAGGTCCTGTACAGAGACATACAAAAAGATGACATGCAGCAAAGGGCCACAGGCTGGACTCAAACCCAGGCCGCTGCGGCAACAGCCTTGTACATGGGGCGTCTGCTCTATCCACTAAGCCACCGACACCCCAAGTGGAATAATTTATTCCATTATTTTGGTATTGTTTCCTACACCAGTAGATAGTTTTTTTCCCTGTACTGTTTAGCTAACTGTTATTGTTCATTGTATTTAGGTTCATTCTTCCAGCTTCTGTATTTATAGTTACGAACATGCTCTGTATACACAACTGACTGTGATTTCCTGACCTAGAGGTGGTATCGGCGGTCGTTAGTGTGGTGCTCATCTACATTCTGACGGCCATCCTGCTCTATGAGGCCGTTCAGAGGACGATACACCAAGACTTTGACATCGACGGAGATGTCATGCTCATCACTGCAGCAGTGGGGGTGGCTGTAAACCTCATGTAAGAGAAACGCTGATATGTGAATGTGTAATGAGAGAAAATTGTGTGGCTGTTACAAAATAAGAGCTCAAGTACAACGACACCGAGTGAGTGTCAGCAAAAAGTTCTGTCTTAAATGTACTTCATTAGCTTTAAGTTGTGTAATGTTTGACTATAGACCAGAGAGTCACTGACTGCAGTTTCTAAGTCAGCTTAACTATAATTAGATAAATGTGAGGATGATGCTTAAAATAAATCTCTTGCTTTGTTCTCTTGTGTCTTTTAGAATGGGTTTATTGTTAAACCAAGGTGGACACCTCCACTCTCACGGCCATGGTCACTCTCACGGCTCTGCAGCCGCCTCAAGTTCACAGTCAGCAGCGTCAGGTCAGCAGCAGAGGCAGCATGGCAGCCTGGCTGTAAGAGCTGCCTTCATCCACGCTCTGGGAGACCTCGTCCAGAGTATCGGGGTGCTCATAGCTGCCTACATTGTCAGATTCAAGGTACCCTTCTATTAACACAGTTATTTTTATTATTACTTCCTAGAACTGTCTCTAAGATCTCTTTCGTCTGATGTAATTTAACTTTACTTTCAGTAGCTTGATTTTCTTTTTCTATTTACGGCTACATTGTGCATCAAAGAGTAATTTTTACCTTCCAAAGTAATAATTTTACTTATTGACCCCATAACTGGTAATTTAGAGGGAGGTTGATGTGACACGTGGACTTTCCCAACTAAGCCTTGTTGAACTAGAAGGGCACTCAGAGAGTACAGACCTCGGCAAAGCCCAAATGCCGTTTCTCACAATCTTATCCAAAGTAAAAAATTATTTGTGTATCCATCCTGTAATTTGGATCTGCTCCAAAATGTAATGGGTTCCTCCTTGGCCCGTGCTACACCCTTCCACCAAGATTAAAGAATATCAGGCCAGTAGTATTTCTGTAGTCCTGCTGACAAACAGACAGATAAACAAACCAACAGACAAACAAAGCAAACCAAAAACATAACCTCCTTGGCGGAGGTAATAATTAGTGGCAGTCCAGTGATGCATGTAATTAGTGGCCTCTACTTTTAAATTTCACTTGCTGAGCATGCAGTAGCTGCTCGATAACTGTCTGCATTAAATATAGTAACTAATTATGGTTCAAGAAATATAAAAAACTTTGATTTTTGGTTGATCTGATGTAACCCTCTGACTCCACAGCCGGAGTTCAAGTTGGCAGACCCAATCTGCACCTACATCTTCTCCATTCTGGTTCTCTTCACCACATTCCGCATCGTACGAGACACAGCAGTCATCGTGCTGGAGGGTAAGTCTTTGGCCTTTCGGGATCTAACTTAATTTGTTGTCACCACCGTCCCAAATGGTCTCAGAGTACGTATTTAAACTGTCTTGAAGGAAATGCTGGCCACCCCAATTGTGCAGTGACTATTTTTGTACAATAAAATTGTTTCCAAAACTAAAAGTGATACGTGGCATGAATAAAACTTGAAAAAATTGAATTAGCTCAAAGGTTGTAAAAACACGTGTGAAATATATATATCCATTGATTTATTCATGCCAAATACATTAAATTCATAAATCAACAGTTATTTTTAATATCTGTAAACTTTGTGTGTGGATGTGTGCGTGTGAAAAAGCCACTTGTCTGGCATGCTTCAGTGACAGACAGAAACAGTGGTTGAAGTTTGTCCCTGTTTGTTTTTGTCTCCTCCACGCTTTTTCCAGTTAGGCTGCTGGTGACACCAGAGAGCGTAAAATCTCACCAACACTCTGGGACACCATTGTCACTGCCTGTGTGTTTATACACTTGAATTATGTGCACACAATTCTACATTGACAACTTTATCAGAAATTAATGTGTACGGTTTAATCACAGTGGTAGATTTATTTTTTGAAGACAGAGCCTGTCTTTTGTCCTTTATCAGTCCCAGAATGTATTTTTAATTGTCCCTAGCCCCAGGTCCTGAGCCCTGGACCGTAGTCCCAGAGTCCTGTTAGATTATGTTGCATAGTATTTAGAGTGGTGTAGGTGCATTAAGGTGTTGTCTTTATCCTGCTGTGTCAGGTGTTCCCAGACATTTAGACACACGACGAATTAAAGAGGACCTTCTGAAGCTGGAGGACGTCCAATCAGTCGATGAGCTGAACGTGTGGGCGCTGACAGCTGACAAGACTGCAGCACTAGTACATCTTCAACTCAGTGAGTAGCTCCATGTCATCACTGCACCCGACAAAGAGAAGGCATTATAGTCAGCTTTGGACAAAGTAGTAATAGTTGCCCATGTTTACTTTTACTTTCTTAGTATACACACAAAAAATGGAAAGTATTGTTATCATCAGCTATGTAGAGTGATTATTGATTTATTTTAACTTATTTATTAACAACCTACATGTCAGATTTCTTACTTGTAGTTCTTGCAGTCCCATTAAAGTTAAAGCAGATGGTCATATAAAGGGCCTTCCAAACATGATGTGATGTTTTTCCTGATTTTTTTGGTGTTTCAGCCCAAATTCATTAATAATGATTTGTCATTGTTGTATTTTTGTACGTTAATTCTAAAGTATAGCAATGTCACTAATGATTATTTTCATTATGCCTCGTCTGCCGATTATTTTCTTGATTATTCATTTATCGTTTGGTCTATAAAATGTCAGAAAACAGTGAAAAATGTGCATCACAAGTTACTAAACAACAGTCCAAAACACAAAGGTAATGAATGTATTTTCATGGAAGACAAAGAAATAAATCAAATCCTCAAAATTTTTAAGGAATCTCAATAATATAAGAAAATTATAATAGGTCCCCTTTGAGTATGTTGACTTTTTTTGGTCTACTAACTGGAAAAACACAGTCGAGGGGAAAACACCTTTTTGTCAGCTGACATTTCGACTGGTCATAGCAGGAAAGCACAGTCATCGAACCATGGTTACAGTCATTAAAGACGTAGTACTTTAACGATGGCTAAGCGAAAGGGATACTTTGCAGATTCCTAACCACGTCTTAGTCACTGTGGTTTGAGGAGTGTGTACAGATGAACAGTGTCAAGGCGGGTGGGGAGCCTGCTCACTGTTCACTGTTCATCAGCACACACTCCTCACACAGAGGTGACACAGACCTGGGGTCTCATTTATAAAACAGTGCAGGGGATCCATACTAAAAATGTATGTACGGTCAAAAGCCAAAAATGGCGTGCGCCAAAAAATATTCAACAACTTCTACAGTCAGGCTTTCACCTCACCATCTGAGTTGCCGATTTCCAGTCTCCAAAATGTTTGTAAGCATGTGTCAAAGTTTCTCCCATCAAGTCTATTTTATAGACACAACTTATCAATGGGAAGTTGCGTCCACCTCTTTCAGGCCTCGTTTTGTGCGTATGCAATGTTTATAAATGAGACTCCTGGTTTTAAATCAGCAGAGTGTCCCTTTAAGTGGCCCAGGAAACCATTCCTATGAAACTGTCTCACCTAACTCCAGTGCAGTCATTCTTAACTTGATTAATTACACCTGCAGTTAACCTGCTGTGACATATCAAAATGTCTGCTGTGGATAAGGTCTGTTGTTAAATGGTTTCTTTGATATTTAAATGCATTTCTGTGTTCACAGCGCCCTCTAGTGCCAGCAACTGGGAGGACGTCCAGGCGAAGGCCCGTCACCTGCTGCTTCACACCTACGGTCTCAGCAGGTGCACAGTGCAGGTGCAGACACACAGGCTGAGGCTGGTACACAGTTGCACAAACTGCCAGCAGTCCACCGCCTAAAGAGAGAGGGACTTGTGCGTACCTTGACTTCCACAGTACATTGCATGGAGCCACACGGCAGAGAGTATGGTACGAAGTGCGGCCTGGATGTAGCAGCGCTGTCACAGCTCAGTGCCATAGCAGGAGACGCAGTATACTGTTTGTTAGTGTGAGAAGACTGGTGCCAAAGGACGGTCAGTGAAGCAACAGCACACTTCTAATTAGAGGATCACTACAGCCTCCAGGGACCTTTTGCTCTTATGCTTGCAAAGCTTTCGAGGGAAATTTGAATGCTTGAAGTCTCAGAATGAAAACAACTTGCTCTTAATTCACCATTACAGCCTATTCCAACTTTTAATTTTTTTGTTTGTATTTTACTTTTTGATTTATCACAACTGATGTCCTGTCATCCGATGTAAGTTTTACTTTTTGTTACTAGGTGTGAAGACTGTAAAATAGGATTGTATTATTTTACCGAGGATGTCAGCACATGAAAAGTTACCTCATGCCATTGGATAATAACTGTGGTCACGGTGCATATAAGCTGTCCGCCTTACCTCCAGCATCAGTGAGGCAGAAAACCCCTTTATCATTGTGTCCCTTTAGTCGACATCACATCTCATCTAATGCACTTAATCATTAATATTCCTCTGCCAAAGTCTGTTTAACACAGATTTGTTAGATATTCTTTAATCAGTCTGTACTGACCAACACTTAAAATACCAACACTTTTAACATTTTACTCTAGCATGTCTCTTAATGAATTGTGGGAGAGCACGCAACTGACAATCACAGTCTGACTTTAAATAAGGATAAATGCTACAGTGGTTGGACCGACCTCAGTACAGTCCCAGCTTCACACTCTATACTCAGCTTTTTTCATATCAGTAACAGTATAACAACACAGGCAGGTCTGTGAACTCCTCAGTATTTCAGAGTTGTAGTGTTTTCAGGGAGGAAGATGTGAGTTAAAAATTTGCCAATTATGGTGTTTATAGTGTTTTCTCTGAGAGGCTTTAGGGGGGTTTATGGTAAACCTTTTCATGTCTCTGGTATCAATCATCAAGAGAAATCAGGAATTGGATCAGTGTTTTTGTTTATAATAAAGTATTTAATCTTGTGTGTCTCTCAGTATTGTTTCTCTGGACAACTTCACACTGTTTAAGGGGAGATAATACAGGTGAAAACAGTTTGATACTGTGGTCAGTTTGGACGTTTTGGGCTATTTTGCTTCCATAATATGTCGTCTTTTAGAGAATCGCAAAGAAAATGTCCAAAATACACTTTTAGGTGTTTATTTTGGTGCGAATTTCTGTTCTGGAGATGTATGTAAAATAGGCCTTTCACCCACAGAGGGGCATAAGTGACATTCTGGGCAAAAATTTGTAATATTAATCAAATGTAAGCTCCGGATGAGCTCTTTCTATTACCAGAAGGATAGTCTAAAGCAATCCAGAGTTATTAAAAAAAATTTAGAATAAAAAAAGAACACACTAAAACATCTGGACAAAAGGGCATAAGTGCACTTAAACACTCAAAAATATATTTTATGAAATGTAAAAATACTACTAAGTACACTGTCATCCACATTTTTTGTTAAGTTTTAATACTGAAAATTGAAATTAATCAAGTCGGGAAAAAGTATAGTCATTTTTTGTTTTGGTTGTCCTGTAAGTTGATTGAATGTCCCTTAAGTCTCTCCCCCTTTGATATTTAATTACATAATACATCATTTGCATATTTATTTTGTTATTTTTGGCAAAAATGAGTTGTATAAATCAAATGTAAGCTCCTGATGAGCTCTTTCTATTGCCAGAAGGAAAGTTGTGAAAAAGTTAATACTCAAAAACCAAAAGAACACACTGAACTATTTGGGGCATAGTGCATTTAAACACTTGAAAAAAATATAATTTCTGTAGTATACTGTACTGTATACTGTAAAATGTATACTGTAAATCACATTTTAATTTAGTTTCAAATTTTCATATTAAAGAGTAAAATCAGTAAAGTTGTGACAAAGTGTAGTAATTTCTTGTTTTTGCTGTTCTGTAAAATTGATCAAATGTCAATTATGCCTCTCTGATTCTCACCCCTCTATATTTAATTACATAATGCATCAATCATTTACATATTTACATATTCATACATAACATTTCAGAGAACTTGTAATTAAAAAAAAAATCAATGTAAAAGTAAACAAGGGAAGTTTCAGTTTCATGGTAGTATCTAATGCTTAAAGTGTTTACCCTATACACTTGTAGTGTCTTATTTTTAGTTTAAAAATGTATGGAATTTTACAATACATATCTTTAAAGGCAATTTTCTCAAAATTAGATTTTTTTCTCATACTCAGAGTCAGAAATCTCCACTTCAGTAGCACTTTCAAACACCAAACCTTCACATTTATTCCTTTCTATATTCTGGTTTTACAGAGGGGTTGGTTCACATATCATTCACAGGTTGATTTATAATATTTTATGTCGAAAGTAAAAACATGGTGAAAATGTGTTTTTTAATGGCTACTGACAGTATTTTATGATTTATGGATTGATAAAAAAAAGATATCCAAATTCCCTCTCTGTAAGAGCTTTTATGTCAACAAAATTAAACAAGAATATTGAACCTAACTTCATCTAATGTTCAGATTTGTGCTCTTGAACTGGTGCAGCAAGTGTATGCATATTTAATTAGATGATGCCACATTTGCATTCATAGACATAAAGTTTCAGATAACCTAAAAAATTCAACTTGGGAAGTGTCATGGTGACAATCTATTAGTTTAAAGTTTTACCACATTCACCTGTAGTGTCTCACCTGCTTATTTCCACAATCCAACCGAGAGCTTCTATTCAAATGTGAATATTTGTTTTCCACTGAATCAATAACTGTTGCAGATGTTTGTCTCATCTTTGTCCACATTTTTCCATGTTTTATTCATCTGCGAATTCTGGAACCGAAAGAAAAAGTATAAACAGAGATGGTCGGTAAAATGTAGCTGCACACGTTGCTGTTATCTTTCACCACTGGGTGGCACTTTTACCATGGCAGAGATATTATTTTGATAAGATAACAAATACACACAGGTTGAGTTACACACCTCTATTTACCACCTTTCATCTCAAATGATGGTGCACACAGGGCTGAATCAGTATGAACTACGTCATTTAACATGGCTACATTTCAAAGGAGCTTGCTGGTATTTCCTCTACATTCATATTTGCACAGTGATAGTAGTTTAAGTAGTTAAAATACTTTTTTTGACATTTTCTGTAGCCTAACTACATAGACTACAAGTAATTTTCATAATTTGTGGACCATAAAGAAAAATGAATGTTTTTTAATCTTGTTTTTAACATTGCTTCTCTGTTGACCCCTTTTGACCCGCCCTGACCCTTCTCAGGTCGCCAGGAAGCTGGATTGTCAGCTCACCCTTTAAAAAATATTTAGTTTTGAATCTGAATTTGTAAAACTAAACTTAGATGTATTTGGTGTCAGTTAGTCAGTATTGGTAAGTATTGATTTTGGCTTTTTATTAACAAATGTTCAGATAAGTTGTTGCATGTGAGCGCAGGTGTCTGATTGTTGAACACTGTACAAAACTAAAACTGACATTCCTGCACTTTCCCATGAATGCTGGGCTTTTTGGTTTATGTTTGACCTGTGAACAACAACAGCACCTCTTGGAATAAAACCATTAAAGGACATTTTTTGCTGGCATGGGACTTTTTTGTATTAGATTTTGTCATATTGTATGACATGTATTTTGCCAATTTAAGCTATTTTTCCTGTGTTGCTTTAGCTAACATAACAAGATTTCTCCTGAGGGTAGTTTTGCTGTAGTGCAATCTCTGCCAGTGTGAAGTAACTGGTAGCTTGCAAAGTGATTTCACAACACTGGGATGACCAGCAGCATTCAACGCACATTTCTGTCCCAAGAGTGCTTGTACTTATCATAATGAAACTGCTTTAAAGCTGTAGTTTTACTTGCATTATTAGGTGTAGGTTTGATGGTGAATAAAGCCTTCCTTAAGGGGGAAATAAAAGTTCTGCATGAACACAGATAAAACACTTACGTTATTATGGCTGAAAATTGGTGAACTTCCTCTTTTAAAATGTCAAAACTGAGAGTCTGTGAATCTTGTGGTAAATGGCTAAAATACTTAAGACTAAGTATAATTGAAACATGAAAACGTCAGCTTACTGAGGCTTTTCACATAAAACAAGGTTAATATTCAAAATGTGGACATATCAAAGGTTTATCATTGACAACATCAGTTAACTGGGAGTGTCTCCGTATCCAGGCAACCAAAGGCAGGCACTCTGTTTGCATTGCAGTCAAGCCAATAGTTTTACAACATCCACCTGAGTGCTCTGTTTCACCTTAGAGTATCATAACCTGCTGTAATGAGGCCTCTTCAGTTACTAGTGTCCATACCAGAGCAAAAAAAACAACATGCAGGCCAAAATAGATCACGTCTCAACTTGTTTTCACTGTTACAGCATTGAAATGCGCCGCTAGACAGCACAAGGGGAATTCCATCTCTTACTTGGTATACACTGTGGGAGTGACTACCTGCTTTACTTGCTGCTCACATGGTCTGTGGTGTTGTAACGTGTCTGACTGTGTCACGTACACAGATTCCTGCACCACCTCTATATCCTTCCTCTCTGATCATTGTTTCCCTAAATAACCTTTCAGCTGCTTGATAGGTGATACTAAGGTCCCTCTCTGGCTAGCACTACACGTATTTGACCACATGATACAAGAGAGCTGAAAATGCCCTTAGGCCCGTGCTCATCCACAGTATCTCCTGTTTACATTCTCAAAAGCTTTGAAATGTGACTGGGGAAAAAAAACTACATAACATTTTAAACCACATGTAAAAACATATTAGGGTAAACGATAACAGCGAGGAGGAAGGAAATGCTTAAAATGTGAAACACCCTTTTTGACATGATGATGTATAACCCAACGAGCTCGTAAGTGAAACCAGATAGAAGGGTTTCCTGAAACAGTCTGTTTCCGTTCACGGCCTTTGTTTAGCGTTTAATAATTCACGAAAACCCTTTCAGATTCAACAGTCCAGCGGCTGTCTGCCACACTGTGCCACAGTCTGACACTGAACACGGGTTATCTGATGTTTTTGCTCCCTTCTGAGATATGAGACAGCCGTTAAGAGGATTGTCTCCTATTAGAGAACACAATGGGAGTGATGAATGCCCACGCAGCCATAAAAATAGAGGATGAGTGCATTTGGACATTGCTTGTAGGTCTATGGCAGTAATTACTTTATAGCTGCTCCTCCCTGGCAACACCTCGCCATCTTCTCGTCTGCAAACAGCTTGTAAACAAATACTGACTGCGTCTTTTGAATAAAAAGTGGATCTTGCATGTTCTCCCTGTGTCAGTGTGGGTTCTCTCCAGGTACACCAGCTTCCTCCCACAGTCCAAAGACATGCAGGTTAACTGGTGACTCTAAATTGTCCGTAGGTGTGAATGTGAGTGTGAATGGTTGTCTGTCTCTATGTGTCAGCCCTGTGATAGTCTGGTGACCTGTCCAGGGTGTACCCTGCCTCTCGCCCAATGTCAGCTGGGATAGGCTCCAGTCTAGATTTTCTCAAATGACTTTTGCTCATAAATTTATAATACATTTCTAATTACATGACATCATGGTGAACTCTATCTGCCGATGAAGATCATGTGGGAGCTGCAGGTGAGATAATTTCTTCAAATATATATGAACATTTAACCTTCCAAATTTAAAGAATTAGATATTTTTCTCCCTTGTCGTTGCAAAAGAAACACAGTTGAATCTAGTAACATTATTAATCCCTTTTCCGGGGAACTGACAGGCCTGTTGTGTGTACTGGCTCACTGCCATGTTTTAGTGGAACACACATTCAGGTGTCTCGATAAAACATGCCATTGAGCCATTGTTGCTGTTACTTGTGCTCTTTTTCATAAGTCAAACTGTCTACAGTGAAAAGAAGTCTATTTAATGAGGTATTTACTGCATGCAATCCAAGTGTGAAACAACAGACTGGCATTAATCTTTCTTAATGTCAACATATCCCAGGAAAAGACTAAAGTCAGCAATGCATTAGATAGCATTTTCCCAGCCTTCAGATACAAGCCCATTTGTTTTCAAAAATGTAGTCTGTCAGTTTCACTCATTGCTGAGAGTAAAATGAGTAGGTCAGTGCCCCTGTCATGTCTGCGCACTAAATAGCTGTGAAGCTAGAGCTAGGAGACAGTTAGCTTAGCTTAGCTTAGCTTAGACTGAAAACAGGGAGAAGCAGTTAGTGCTCTGTCAAAGCTCTGTTTAGAGGTGACAAAATCTGCTGGTGTGGAGCTTTAAAGCTCACTAATCACATTATATCTTGTTTAACTCTTGCAAAAACCGAAGTGTAGAAACAATAGTTGTGGCTTTACAGGGCGTTATGTGCAGGGCTAATTTATGACCAGGAACAATAACAATAACCACTTATCCTGTTGGGGGTCGTGGGGGGCTGGAGCCTATCCCAGGTGACATTGGGCAAGAGGCAGGGTACACCCTGGAAAAGGTCACCAGACTATCACAGGGCTGACACATAGAGACAGACAACCATTCACACTCATTCTCACTCACATTCTCACCTACGGGCAATTCGGAGTCACCAATTCACCTGCATGTTTTTGGACTGTGAGAGGAAGTGGGAGTACCTGGAGAAAACCCATGCTGACACGGGGAGAACATGCAAACTCTGCACCCGAGGCGATAATGTGAATCACCGCACCACGCTGCCAAACAAGCTATGACTTGTTAAATAATTAGTGAATATTTTAGGTGCTGGCAGGAGGATGGAGCCAGGCTAGCTGTTTGCTGACGGCAGCTTAGGCTATTATACAGATTGTACACATCATCATCTGACTTGGCAAGAAAGTGAATATGCACATTTCCCAAAAATTATTCCTTTAAAAACAGTCACCAATTTTCCAAAATGGCTGGACACTGTAGTTTTTAGCAGGAGTAATAGTGCATCTATTTGGGACTACTTTCAGTGGTGGATTAACACACATTTTGGTGCCCTAGTGTAGTGGTTCTCTTTTCAATAATGTTCCCCTGTTTGAAATACTTTTTCACACAGTAAAAACACAGTAAAACAACGCAAACATAAATGCATTTGTGGTAGCAGTTAACGATTTCCTTGAAAATAGAAATACTAAATATAAAGTGTGATTTATTGAAATACATTTACATTCTTATTGAACTTATTGTAACATAATTACTTAAGGAATTATGCATGACTTGTGTTTTTAGAATTAAGAAATTCAGGTACCCTCTACAGTAGGCCTACTCCAAAGTACCCTTAGGGCTACCTGTACCCCTGTTCAGTGGCGTAAGGTAGTTACGATGGGCCCTAGTGCACCCTAGTTACTAATTGTGTGTTATGAAGCTGCTTTTATGTTACATCCACTTGCAGAGGTGCCCAGCCTGTCAGTCTGGAGAGATTTTGCACCTAAAGTAGCTGCTGTAAATCATATTGTCTCATTACATGATTAAACAGAGACTTGATATTGGACAGCATCTACATACTTATTACCCAGCAACCATCATAACATACCTGACAAAAAGTACAAAAGCAATAGGAAATTATTAGTTTAACTAAGTAGTTTTATAGTTAAATTGTAGTTTCAAAGTTTTTGTGGAATAGCATATAATTTTGTCATAGATTGATAGTATTTTTGTCAGTCTGTGCCTCTCCTTCACTCCTCGTGTCAGCTGTTTCCCCCCTCCCCTTTGTTTTTGTGGCTCCTTGTTTGTCTCTCTCTCTCTCTGTCTGTGTGTCCAGGTGTGGCTCTCATCAGTCCTGCTGCCAATCAGCCTGCTCACCTGAAAGCCATCCATTAATCAACCCCAGAAGGACAAATACCCCGGCTCTGCACTGCAGTCTCTGCCAGGTCGTTTAGTCTACCTTGTGGTGTTAACTACAGCTTATTTGTTGCTTTTTTTGCCTCTTGTTTTTTTTTTTTGCCGAAACCTGTTAGCCTGTCACACCAGCCTGCCAACCTGTTTCCAGCCCTGCTCAGCCTGCCTGCCCTGTTTCTCCTGAGTGCCACTTTAAACTGAACAGCTGTCTGAGTCATGCTTTTGGGTCCAGCTCTCTCTGTACTAAACAATTGTACAAAAGCAGAAAACCATGATGGAGATGGGTTTGCCTTTTTGAGGGCATATATAGAAAATTGCACAATTTTTCATTTAATGCGAGTTCTTTGAACACAGGTGTATTTCCAGGTGGCAATCAGGCCCCTCGGGGTGGCTAGGGTTAGGGTGCAACCACACTGCCTGCACTGTCTATATTTACACCCTTGCTCCCGTTTAAGAAACACTTCACTTTAGAGTATCTTCAGCGCCTGTCGAGTGCATGTGGGATCAACTCAGACTGAACTACAGTACTCGTGTTCATCATAAATGAGTAACATGTTAGAAAGTGCGATCATGTAGCTCATTTGTTTTTATAGTTTTGGGACAACATTACAAAATACCCAGGCGTGAATAAAAAATTATGATGGCTGAATTGTAGCCGTTTCC
This sequence comes from Epinephelus lanceolatus, assembly GCF_041903045.1. NCBI lineage: Eukaryota > Metazoa > Chordata > Actinopteri > Perciformes > Serranidae > Epinephelus > Epinephelus lanceolatus. The sequence continues at coordinate 14,399,940 of NC_135735.1, forward strand.
ATTTTAGGATCATGTTATCATGAATAGTGGCACGCTGGCGCACGTGAACACAGTGGGTCCATTGTTAATGTTAGTGGTAACGCCTGTAGCACAGAGCAGTGAGCTAGCTTTGGCTGCACAGATAATATTTCTTATCAGGATCAAGTCAGTGTTAGTTTTGGTGTTTTCACAGGACTTGTTGACAAAAAGGAAAATATAGAGTGTCACCTTTCTTTTCCTTGTGTTATGTTTTGCTATGTAGGGTATTTACAATTTTCAGCACTGCATTTATGGTTCAAACACTTTTTGTGAGGCAGATAAAGCTAAGAGGAGATATTACTATTTCCTCTGTAGTACAAACCACAATATTTTACGTATCTACAGACAGGAATACAAATAATCCTGCAGAAAAATGTGTTGAATTTTGAGAACAAAAGCAACACTGACAAAGACAGTTGAATATGTTTACAACAATAATTTATTGACACTGTACAGTACTTCAGTTACAGAGTTTACATTCTGTGTCTTTCACATTTAGACACTCTTCACAACTTCATTAACAGCAATTAAACACCACAGCTTATCAGTGTAAATGTTGCTCCCTAGCTATGATCACAGCTAGTTAGTCTTTTACACTTCATGGCAGCATGGCTACCTGTTATGACAGTTTTCTACAGTTATGGATGGATGTCCAGAGCCGGGTGAAACCCCACCAGTGGAGCAGAAGCATTTCCGCACACTGACTGTCAAAGCATCCTAGTTCGTGCAGAAAGGATTCTGTTAGACTGATGGGGGGGCAGGCAGGTTGGTTGGTCACACTGTGGATCTTTCAGGCAGACGCCCGCCTTTTATTTACTTGGTGAGATTCTTCACCAGCTCCAGCTCCTGCACTGGTTTCCACTGCTGATTGATGGTGATGAGCTGCAGCAAAATGCCAGATAGAAAAATTAGGTTTCACATGACGTATTTGCACGTTACATCAACTAAAAGTGACATGTCACACGAGTAGCGTGTACCAACATGTATTGTAACATAAACATCATCAATCTTTTGTCACAACAGCAGGCGGATACCAATTTGATAACATTTCCTCCTCAGTGACTCAGCAGTTTGCAGCTGCGCACTCCCAGATTCTGCTCGTATCTCAGTGCCAAGACATAAAAAAGCTTATCAAGCTCATTAAAAACTATACATGGATTATAAAATGTTGCATAATCTTAGATGTTACCTTTTGAGGTTTTGATGGGTCCACTCTCTCCCATGGTTCTGGGTTTCTGGTCTTATTCAAACTAAAAACAATGAATGAAAATGTTGCATCACTTGAGACTGATAGAAGTCAGGTTCAAGTATGAGAACAGGTGTAGAGTTCAGTGCAATTTAAAGCACTTTATTAGAGTGCAATGTAAAAAGTGCAATAACACTCACATAACATCAGGTTTAGTAAACAGAAAGTAGATAGCAGCAGAGGTTGCTCCTGTTGCAGCAAAAGCCATGAACCCTATGAGAGGGATCAGCTGAAACGCACATGTAAAAATGAGTTTTAAATAATCACCATAATAGAAAAATATATAAATAAAAATTCAATAACCAGACAACACAAAATAATTTTGAACATCATAAAAATGACGTCTCACCTCCTTTTTCTTCCTCAACATTTGGAAAAACCCAACCATTTTTGCGAATGTCTCAAGTACCTAAAAGAGAAATGGATCACATTTCCACTCAACAATGAGTCCGATGGTCCATTCAGTAAATTAAAGTCAACAAGTCACAGAGGCAGCTGTGTGGAAGGTCTCACCTGTGGTTGCCGAGAAGTCCTTAACGTCTCTCAGCTCAGCATCCTGTGAGGCTGTCTGATGTATGCTGGATGAGGGGTTAGTACGAGGTGAAAGGCACGTAGACAGACACAGCTTCCTCTGCTCAACTGCACCAGTGGAGTTCAATTCGTCCACACATCTAATTTGACGATCAATAAATTTTGAGTGTGGAGCCCCCTCTTGTGGCCACATTTGAGAACTGAAGGTCAGTTGCTGGAGGATGTTTTGGAGCACAGATCTCAGACATTGTAAGATTTTAAGTGCTTGTCAGTGACAGAAAACACAAGAAAATACCAGGAAACAGGGTCAGGTTTTACCTTTGCCTTTTTTTATTTCAAAGCATATTTGGTGTAATAATACAAGTCAAAGGACGTTTGTGCTTTGTCATCTGGGAGGTGTTTGATATGCATGGATCTGCTGGGCAGTGAGAGAGGGGCTCATTTTGCTGAGGGACCGGAGGAAGTGTGTGTGTTCGATGACAGACGCCTCCATGTTTTCATCTTGTAGCGCCAACAGAGCCGCCTGGAAACAAAAAAACACATTTCAATTAATTTATGTAGCACAATTCATATCCGAAGGCAACCCACAGTGTTTTACAGATTAGTCAAGTTCATTGTAGCCCAATTACTCGGCATGCCTCAAAAGGCTGTGCAAATAGTAACTTCAATTTAATTTCAATTTCAAGATCTGTAAAGTCCAATATCACAAATCACAATTAGCCTCAGAGGACTTTACAGCATATGACATCCCTCTGTCCTTGGACTGTCACAGCGAATAAGTAAAAACTCCCCTATAAAATGGTAGAAACCTATTTTTGAAAATGTGGCCTTCACATTACCTCTTTACACAGGTTTTCCAGGTCAGCTCCAGAGTAAAGCTCGGTCTTTGCTGCCAGGTCCTCCAGACACACATCAGCACCCACAGGCATCGACTGTGTGGACACCTTCAGGATGCAGAGACGAGCCTAAACACATGGACATCCAAGGTAAGTTAAAGGTTAGTGAATCAAAGATACGCCAATACAAAGAGGCACAACTATCTTTTAAATCGGTTCTCTCTGATGATCAAAGAGGTGCCCACTCATTTTGAGTTGTACTGGATGTACAGTAATAGACTGAGATGACTTTTCTCACATTTTTTGGGATTAAACTACAGGTTTATAGGGAGAAGGTTAAAAAAGGGAAATAGAAGAATCCTGAACTTGGAACCACATTAGTTGATTTTGAGCAAAGCATATCTACGGGGGGTGGAGAAAAATAAATAATACATGCTCAGAGCACTTATGTTAATAGCCAAAGAAATTATTACAATGAACTAGATTAACCCCGACCCTCCTACCCTGGATCAACAGACCTTAACACTTGAGGCTGCGATCTGTTTTTAAAAACATAACCACGATACTGCATCTCCAGATGGACATGTATTTAGACAGATGGTCTTCTATTATTTTGTACTTTGATGCTAAAAGTATGTTTAACCTGCCTTATATCTTCTTACTATTGTGTGTTTTTTCTTATACCAGTGTGATTTGTGTGTGGTCAGTTGTGTGAGAATTACTGTTGAGGAACTTAAAACTTTAATAAATATTAAAAAGAAAAAAAAAAAAAGTCTCTAAAAATATCATACAAGATTTCTGTATGACTTCAGATTTAATTTCCTTTGGACAAACAGCTTACCTGCTCGTCAGGTGGTGGGACATAGATGATGTGGTCCAGCCTGCCAGGTCTGAGGAGGGCACTGTCTAAGCAGTCAGGTCGGTTTGTAGCAGCTACAACCATCACCTCTTTGTTGCATACTTCCTGGCAGTCCAACTGTCAGAGAGCAAAAACAGGTTACAGCATAAAGTGTTGATGTATTCACCTCATTACGATCAAATGTGGTGTTAATAGATGCAGTGACAGCCTCAAACATGTTTCCGTAACATCTGACCTTTTCCTGCGTGTGCTTCTCCTCCATTCCCTCCGCCTGGGGGATCTTCTCTGTCCCTCTCCTCTCCAGCGTCTTCAGGCCGACCCCATCCATCTCATTTAGGAGCACAGACAGGAGGCGGGTCTGAACGCTGTTCGGCATCTGACTGTTTGACCACGAGCCAATCAGAGAGTCAATCTCATCAAGGAACAGGATGCAGGGAGCACAGGCGCGGGCCTGGCGAAACAGCTACGCGTGGACAGACAAGTGAAGATGTTTATTGATTAAACAGAAGGATAAGAACACAGCAGCCACTGATAAGTGTTTTTGAAGAAAAGAAAGTACCAGCGCTAAAGCCTTCTCTGAGTCTCCCACATAGGGAGAGTAGAGGTCAGCACCACTGACAGACAGGAAGGCACAGTGAGACGAGCTGGCTGCGGCCTTGACGAGTGTAGTCTTTGCACATCCTGGAGGTCCGTAGAGCAGCACGCCACGGGGTCGACACAGACCCAGACGAACAAACGCCTCGGGGTATAACATCGGCCACTCGATACTCTTTGATGTTCAGACAGGAGAGAGAGGAAGGATGGAAGGAAGAGAGAATCTATGAAGTATTTTTTTCTGTATCAGTCTTAATTGGTAAACATGTTCAGATGACGACTCTTTGTGGTTTACATTGCTATAATTCAAACACTGCTGCACAGTCACCTGTCTTAGCTTGAGTTTGACCTCATCCAGGCCTCCTATCTGCTCCCATGACACCGGAGAGAGCTCCGTCCTGCCCAGGCTGCTCCGCAGGCAGGAGGGACGCACCACCTTCAGGGCCTCCTGGAAGTGTTTCATACCCACCGCCTGCTCTCCTGAACCCTGCAGATATCACAACACAAGAAAAAAAAAAGCAATCATGACTTTGAGGAATCAACGCTCTAAAGCCATTATAGCAGCTTTTACATTTAAATTACAATTTACTTTATTTTATAAGGATGACTCATGCAGACTGTGTGAAAGGACGCAGACTGTGCATCTTTGCTGTGACACATTTGCTTATTCAGCTTGACTAGGTGTTTCTAGAAGCTTGCTATGTTTGATTTTATGTATCAACAAACTTTTATATGTATGTATGTATGAAAATTTTGAGCAATGTGTTGGGTTGTGGTGAGGATCAAAACAAACAGAACACCAGCACTCACAGATAAACTTACTTATTTACATAGCATATTTGCAAAGCAAAGCATGGAGGTAAAAAGCCCAAGACAAATTTCCCTCTCTGTTGGACAATATCTTAATTTTGACAATAATCTAATCAGTATTCTTTAGTGTCAAGTCAGGATCACCATTAGTTGTTACCGCTGTAGCGACTACTCTTCCTGCGGTCCACACCAAAAACAAGACAAAATATTAAAATATGACATCGTAGACAATGTCAATACAACCCATGACCCAGGCTCACAGAATTATATGTACTACATGTACTGCATGTACTAAATGTGACTGCACAAAACATGGTTGTACACTGAGGCATCACCCAAGTGAGCGCTACGAATATGCAAAACCTTCACAAACATCACATCATATGCTGGTAAAACAGATTGTTTTTTTTGATAGTTGCTGTTCGTACTGGTCATTAGTAAGGGTAGCATAAAGCTTTCCATGCAGGCATGTCTGCGTTCATGATGGTGTCTATCAGTACCGTGAGTTATCTTTGAATAAAGGTGGGTAGGTTTTCCCCCTCCACACTGTTCCTCATAGAGCAGTGAGGAACAGTGTGGAGGGGGTGCGTGCCAGCCTGTTCCTCACAGAGCAGTGAGGGACAATACTAACATCAATACTATCAATACTAATTTCCAGGGTGTCCTGGGGAAATATATGTCAAATAAACAATAAGCAAAATGCATCTTTAGCAATGCAATCCAACTGTGTGTCAGTGCAAACCACATTTTGTGAACTGTAGCATAAATGCAAGTGCATCTTTTTAGTGGAGGACCGAATCGACTTTATGGAACACATACAGCACAACACATTTCCTAGATCGCTGATTTGACTGTGCCAAATCAGATAAGAAGAAACTCAAACTAGCATTAATGAGTGGAAGAGGCAAAGGAGGAAAAGGACTCAGTATAGGAGGTGCTAAGCGTCACTGTAAAGTTCTCAGTGATAACATCTGGGAATCACCGAGCCGTCTGGCTCATAGTGAAGCATATCTCTGGTCCAAGGAGACCCACGGTGTGTTCAAGGTCTTCCTAAAGAATGTTATCTGTGATGCCATCACTTACACCGAGCACACCAAGAGGAAGACTGTGACTGCCATGGATGTAGTTTATGCTCTGAAGAGGCAGGGACGCACTCTGTACGGCTCGGTGGTTAAATACAAACAACTCACTACTTTTAATACGCGTACACAAGTTGGGTTGCCACAAACCCACCATAGTACTCTTCTCAAGCTTAAAAGCTGAGCACTTACGTGATTTTTTCCTGTTGAGCCCACATATAAAATCAAATATGAGTGAAGCGGCAAAATACGATCCTGAGTCATATGAGACCTACTGTGTGAAATACAATACAATCTGAATATATCCTGACAGAAGGTACTACATGTATCTCTTTTATTTATGAAATGTTGCTTGATTGCTGTATTTACCTTTGAGTTTTCCCGTATAGCGAGCATGGCAGCCTCTCTGCACAGGGCGCTGAGGTCCGCTCCTACATATCCTGTGGTTCTCTGTGCCAGCTCAGCTAAGTCCACACTGGGACACACCTGCATCCTCTCACACAGAACACACAAGATGGCTTTTCTTTGCTGCAAGGTGGGAGCTCCGATAATAACCTGAACGAGAGACGTAAAAATTCAGGGCCTCAAAGATGTTTTTACATTTGTCATTATGTATTGAGTTATATATGTCTGATCTGCACCTCTCTGTCAAATCTTCCAGGCCTGCGCAGTGCCGGGTCTAAGCTGTCCGGCTGGTTGGTGGCTCCGACGATGAGGAAGCGATCGGACTGATTCATTCCGTCCATCAGTGTGAGGAGCTGAGCAACCAGGCGGTTCTCTGGTGCCGACGAGCCGGTCCTCCTTGGACACAGAGAGTCTAACTCATCTAAGAACAGCACACACGGACCCTCTTCAGCTGCAGATTGAGCCTGCTCAAACACAGCACGCAACTTCTCCTCACTCTCACCCGGCCGTGATCCCACCACCTGAAACAATTATTTACAATTATTATTTATGATATACAGTAATATTAAAAAGCTGTGTTGATACAAAAATGCTACACACAGTGCTTTACAATATAAAAAGTAAGTAAATGTGTTTATGTTAAATGTAAAATGATAGTGTCCCAGCTTGGTTGAATTTGGATCTGTAATGGTTGAAGCCGCTAAAGTAGTGTAGTCATTTTAATCAATCTCAGTCTATCATCCAAAATGTACAACATCAACAGATCTCTGGTACAACTCCTTGTAGCACGTAATGCAAAAAATGCCAAACAAAAAAACAAGGTCACATTAAGATACTTGAAAATGTGAGGATGGACTGCTTTCAAGGAAAACTGACTTTCCAACAGCCAGAAATGGACAAATCTTCTTGTTATTTGTTCTGGGACAGATGTTCTGCTGTGACAGTAGATGATTAAACACAATGATGACAGGTGTTAAATCACATATATTGATATAACAATATATCTGCTTGTTTATGATATTCTGGTACTCTCCTGCCTCTGAATTAGGGTAGGCTAATATAATGACCATATGAACCCTGAAACAGTATTAAAATGCCAACCACCAGAGCTTTGGCCTTACCGAATGTTTAGCCTTTAAAGTCAAACTTCACCCACAACACGTCAATTTGTAAATCATGCTGTGTTACCTTGAATTCAGAGAGAAAACACTGTTTTTCTTGCATGCCCTCACGAAAAGTGACGATTGTATTGAGTTACTACGTTTAACAACAGCAAAACTATATTAAAACATCTGTTTACAAACTCTCACACAACTTGTGCAGTATAATCCAAGTCTCATTTATCCAGCCGTATGCTCTATACTTGTCAAAGAGTTGCATTTTCACTAAAAACCTTAGTCTGGCTTTGAGGAGAGTATAGAAAATTTTCACTTTAAGTTCAGTTTTTAGCAAAAATGCATGTGTTTGAGAAGTACTGAGCATACAGCTGGATAAATGAGACGGATTATACAACACGAGTTGTGTGAGAGTTTGTGACAAATTGATTTACAAATGGTCATTTATTGGGTGAAGTATTCCTTTAATATCTGTGGTTTTATGGGGCAACTGTAGGCAATGTTGCAAATAAAAAAGAAAAGGCTTTATGTCAATATTGTATTCAGAGGACTGTTGCCTCAGTGTAAGGAAGTGCCTTGAATAGTTTCAACAGTCTAACAACTTCTCACCTGAGATCAGACAATTTGCTACATCATAATGAACATGGGTTTTTACAAAAACACAGTTACACATAAACAGACTGAAATGTTAAACATATTTACCTCTGGCCCTCTAACCACCACCAGGCTGGCTCCCACCTCCCCCACCACTCTGCGGACCAGCAGGGTCTTGCCCACACCTGGAGGCCCCACCAGGAGCACACCTCTGGGACATGACACACCAAGAGAGGTCAGGGTGTCTGGATAGAACAGAGGCAGCTGCAGCATCTCTCTCAAGGAGACACTAACCTAAAATACAGTAAAACAAAAAACAAATTTAGGTGTCACATGGTGGGATTACACACTATGGATGAATACTTAGAAATGTCATTACAGTAAATATATGCTGACCTCCTCCAGACCCCCCAGTGGTGGCACCTGCTGGCCCTGTAGATGACTCCTGTAATGTCGGACAGTCTGGATGCCAGTTATCTCCACACCAGTTTTTGAAGTGATTAATCCAGCACTGGCAGAGTCCAGATTGATGCTTTCAATAACAACATATCTAATCTCTGTATCAAAATCCTCCAGGTTTATCACATGCCCCTTGTGGACATATACACCTTTCAGCATGTCTTTCACAAGCTCATGAACAAGGCGAGGAGATGTGTGTCTCTTAAAATCAGCACTCTGGACCACCACAGTTATTTTGACACCTTTCAGTTTGGGGCAGGGCACAGGTGTGAGCTGTTCGGGGTCCAGGTGGAGATGAGCAGGTGGGTGAGAGATGAGACTGGGAGAGGAACACTTCAGGTCCATCTGCAGGAAGCCCTCTGCCAGGTCAGGCCGGGGCCAGGCGGTGCAGAGGCAGCTCCCCCCGGGGACTGACACCAGCAGAGGGGAGCCCAGACTCAGACCCAGCGCTGACATCAAGCCTGGACCCAGCCTGCATCTCTGAGAGCCCCGGTCTGATGGATCCACTGACAGCAGCCGCAGAGACATTATCGTCCTTCAGCGGTCTCACACACTGTCAGCAAAATAAAGAAAGGTAAGCAGATACCGTTGTTTCTTCATTACAGTGCGACAAACAGACACAGCAGTGAAGCTCGTGCCATCACTTTAGCTACAGTGTAAACTTTAGCTAGGCTACATGCTGCTAACATTAGCTGCTAGCTACAATTTTATTCTTAGCTGCCCTAAATACTTTTTAACAATAAACTGAGACCGTTACATACCAGATAATGTGTGACACCGGTGAATGGTGGCTAAAATACTTTAAGTGTCAGCGGTGCCGATTCATCAGGCCAACTAGTGTTTACAAAAATCCACGCGGCATTGATAGAAGATGGTCAACCAAAACATTTCCCTGCGCGAGACGAGACGTTGAAGCTGGTTTCCGTTTTATTTCCGCTTCCGCTTAGTTACAATTATTATGATTAAAAATAAATAATGAATATATATATATATATATATATATATATATATATATATATATATATATATATATATATTCATGTTTTTGTTTGACTTATCTCAGTATCTATTGATTGATTATTATTATTCCATCCTTCTATCCATCAATTTTCATCCGCTTATCCGGGGCCAGGTCTCAGGGGCAGCAGGCTGAGCAAAGTGTTCCAGACGTATCTCCCCAGCAACACTTTCCAGCTCCTCCTGGGGGACCCCAAGGCGTTCCCAGGCCAGATGAGATATGTAATCCCTCCACACTCTCAACTGTGCAGCTGTAAAAGTTGCTGAGGATATTGGTTGGCATGCCAGGTTTCCTCAGATTTCTTAAGAAGTACAATCACTGCTGTGATTTCTTGATGATCTGTTGTATGTTGTGAGACCAGGTGAGATCCTCGATGATGTGCATGCCACAAAATTTAAAGGTTTTGACCCTCTCTACCTCTGTCTCATTGATGTGTAGTGGCTATCCTGCCCTTTCCCCCACCTAGGATCAATGACCATCTCCTTGGTCTTATCTGCATTTAGGGAGCGATTGTTCTCCCAGCGCAAGGCCACAAATTCTAGTGTCATTGAGAGACACAAAATGAAGAAAAAAAAAGACGCAAACACACCAAAAGGTCTGTATGTCTTGCACCTATGTAAGAGAGATGGTGGGGCCTTTTGGATATCTGTGCCCAGGGGCCCATTGACTCATGATCATGATCCGTCCATGTACAATGCCACTTTTGTTGGAAATGTCTCCATGATTTAAATAAAATGTATACATGAAAACAGCAAAAAATAAAAATGGAATAATAATAATAATAATAATAATAATAGTGATGGGAATAGTTATGGTTGTCCAACCATTTTTAACTTTTGCACTTGTCTCTGGTGCTCTGGCGTCACCCTGCGTGCAAAAACTAAAATGCAGTACGCCGAAAAAAATTTAAACACACACACAGTTTGCCCAATACGTGTCCCCAATTCAAGTGTGTGCTTGTAACTTTAACATCATTTTTTTATTTTAGAGCTGCGTAGGAAGCAACAGAGACACTCTCGACACCGTCCATGTAAGCATACCTTCTTAAAAAATATATTTACCAGAGACTATTTGTGATAAACATGTTAATCCAGCCTTTAAATCGCAGGTTAGTCTGGCAGCAGCGGGTGCAGACAGTTTATCTGCTCTAGTGGTGGTCAGGAGTGAAGTCACATGACTTGCTATTTATATATAAATAGTGCAGCAGTGATATCGAAACTGCGGAAGGTCGTCTGTCTGTCCCTGCGAGCAGACGAGGGAGTTTTATGGTAGGACGTCTGATAGGTGACCCTGCTGCTGAGGGAAAGTTCAACTATTAACCTGCTCTTTCTGGGAATCTGAGAGGCAAGTGTGACAATGATGACGCAAATCCTTCAATTTATGAATGAATTGGTAGCAGGTGGGGGAAGGACACTGATTGACTGTGTGATTCACTGAATGAATGAATGAATGAATGGGAATAAATAGCAAATACAGCTGATCTGACCTAGAAGTCAAAACACCAAGCAGAGGTTTTCCTACATATTTTCACTTTTTGGTGCTAAAATTGTGCATATTTTGTTTTATTTATTTTCAGCATTTGCAGACAGCATTTATTATAATCTTGTTAGTGTAAGAAGGTGTGTGTCTGTGTCCTGAGCCCTGAGCTGTCCTCTCTAGCCCCACCACGTTTTATCTAATTCCCTGCCCTCTTCTCTTTGGTCCTGCTCACAACACCCAGGCCAGACTTGGCACAGTCTCCCCCCCCTGTGCCGTCATAATTCCAGTTCTCGCGAACAAGCAGGGAGTGTAATCAACCCTGGGCCCTGTGTGTGTGTCCTGCAGAGCTGAAATGTCACTTTGCTGTCTGTAGGCCTCGCTGCACAGACAGCCTGAGAGTGTGACCAGACCAGGGGGGCTCAGGACCTACTTGTGGTGGAGGGGGGATTATAATGTGCTTTGTTATTTGACAGCAGGTGCAGAAGTAGTGCTCACTTACCACCTACCTCTGCTTGTTTGTGTTCATCTTCAAGAGCCAGGGCGGACGCTCAGTGGCCATGTCGACCCTCCTGCGCTGCTTCTCCAGCTCCTCTGTCGTCTTGTTCCAGCGAGGGGTCTGTCAGAGGATACCTGGAAGGAGGACTTTCAGGACTTTCCCTGTGTTATGGGACCAAAATGCCCCCAGAGGTAGGAAATGTTCAGCTCTATTAAAAATCTTTCTGCTTAACCTTGCAATATTTTTGTTCACAGAGGACATCCTGGGTCTGCATGCTTTCTTTTGGTTTGGATTTCCTCTGTGTCTGAGTTGAGGAATGAGAGTTCACTCAAGGACAGTTTCCCCCTGGCCAGAAGAGTGGAAAACTCCACAGATCATGAACTGTTTGGAGCAGGTTGCTAGAGATGTTCCCAAAATAGGGAAGGCTGTGGTGAAGCAGGCCGGGGCCGGCTATGCTCACGGTACTCGCTGTGGGAGCTGCTAACATGTGAGAACATATGAGAGGTCAATTAAAGGTGACATGTAAAAGTTTAACTGTGGCCTGGCAGGTCATATTCACAAGGCGTTTGTTTATGGAGCCCGTGGGCAGGGCACATGTCACCGAGTGTTTGTGGGAGTTTTGTGAGTTGCTGAGTGCTTTTTAAGTTTGAATTTTGTCAGCGTGGCAGTGCAGGCCTCTCACTCTCTGTGTGTGCTGGCTCAGAGCCAATCACCTGCTAGTAATGTCTCCATGGTGGCGAGGTCACCACTCCATGTATGGAGAGAAATGTGTAACCTGACACTGTTGCCAGCCACACAATCTCGGCTATACACGCATGCTCTCCTGTGTTGTAGCACAAAAAGATAAAGACACAGAAGGTCCCTGTATTTATCATAAAGTGATGGGGTTTTTTGTATGAAAGTTTTTAGTCAAGTCAATTTTATTTATATACCTCAACATCACAATGTGCCTCAAGAGACTTTATGATCTGTACACCATGCGAGACCCTCTGTTCTTACATCAGTGATACTCAACTTACAGCCTGTGTGCCAATTTTGGCCCGCAATAGGGTGTCCCGCTGACCATTACATGTGCCACTGGAGGGTCCTCCAGCCCCCAAAGACAGAGTTCCGGTCCGAATGTCCTTAAATCCTTGAAACACCCCTGCATACACCTGACATGTGTGGGGCTGGTGCAGCTAGATTTCCCTCTTGGCAAAGATGAGTGAGGTTAGCAGACACGGTAAGCTTGAAAACAGCCATTTCATTTATTGTATACTGATAAATATTAGGGAAGGCTTATTAATTGGCCCCTGGCCTCCTGTCATTTTGCAACACTCCCCCCTGGGCAAAGCAAGCTGAGTTTCCCTGTCTTAGATCCTCACTTCCCCCCCCAAAAAACCTTGATGTGTGTGCAAAATAACCAACAAAATAAAATTACAGTATAGTCAAGCCAAGTGACAAAAATGACAAAAATATACATAGAATGTGAACACACATGACGAAAATGGATCCAGTTGGTATCAGGCAGCTTTCACATGTCACCAAACAGCTGGAGCCTCATGACTTCCTGTCCACCTCTGTAAGAGGACAGGCTACACAAACACACAGGAAACAGAACTGAAGCACATCATTTGCACAGAAACAAGCAGAGGGTTATTGAGATGCAGTGGCTTTCAGAGAGTTAACATTATTCTCGTCAGCAGGCTTCTACGCTTAAAGCGATACTTTGCCGATTTTAAACCAGCTTTGTATCATAGCAACATGGGCAGTATGTGGAAATGAACTGTGGTAAACTTCCTTCCATCTTACCAGCACCCAGATATCCTTGCTCATCTCCCAGCTCAAATCTGCCAGATCATCCAGTGGATTTTGACTAGCTTTAGGGTTGTCACTGTACTGAGGCATTTTCGTATGCCCGTTGCCATGGACACAAAGGGTATAGAAGCAGATCAAGAGAGCCGCCCTTCTCTGTCTCTCTCAAACTCAGGTCAAACTGTAAAACCAGGTAGTGCTGATCAAATATAAACCAAGATTATTTTACTGTATTGCCTATTTCTTGCCTAAAATGTCTTCAGAAAAATATTTTAGTGCATCATTTGGCTGTATCAGGAGAAATTGCGAACACGAAGTGGGCACCATACTGTTTCCTGTATTGTCAAAATGGAGGCTGACAATACTGATGGTGTGTTCATTTTGTACTCGGAGGTCGGAAGTCGGAAGTGGGAATGACGTCACCTCCGAGTTGACAACAGTTTTTGCATTCTAGTTGACAACGGTGAACAAGTTGGGAAAAAAACATGGACACCCGCAAGAAAGCCTTGTTGCCTTTGCACTTTCGGAGTATGGACAGCTTCAAAACCATCATGCACTCCAACTGATGAACGCCGCAGATGAGGCTGACCTAATGTAAAACAAATAAGATAAAATTGCTATAAACAGTATTTTAGCAGAGTGTTTACTCACTATGTATGTGACCGGCAGCCATCTTGAATTCATAAGTCGGGGTTGATGCGGTTGCTCTGAGTTTCCGAGTTGGAAATCTGATCTCAGGGTGCATTCGAGTTTAAACTTCCACCTGGAAACTGGGAATTTCCGACCTCCGAGTACAAAACGAATACAAGATCAAACCACCAGTGCATCCTGGTAGTTGTAGGTTTTCTACGTCTTCAGCAAATGCAAATGCCACAGTCCTTTTCCCCTGTTTTCTCTGGTCATGTAGCACCAATTCCTCCAGTAGTGAATTACTTCTTCAAAGTGACCCACCAACCAGATAATGTTTTTTTGTTTTGTTTTTTAAAGAGAGACCTGTTAATGTAATCCATAGCGTTTTATGTTCTGCTGACTCACTCTCAGCTGGTTTGTGTGTTCAGGTGTGCTCTACAAGGACCTAGTGGTTGGGGTTCCTAAGGAGACGTTACAGAATGAACGTCGAGTGGCGTTGTCTCCCGCTGGGGTGGAGGCGCTGGTCAAACAGGGCTTCCAGGTGCAGGTGGAGAGCGGCGCTGGTGAGGAATCCAAGTTCTCTGACCAGCAATACAGAGATGCTGGAGCCAGCATCACTGACGTTAAAGGAGCCCTTGGCTCAGACTTGGTCCTCAAGGTTTGTACAGGATTTGGTCTGCTAATAAAACAACTGTGTATTGTTAAGTCTAGATGTTACTGAGTTTTTACATCTGTAATGTCCTTTTTCTGCTGTAGGTTCGAGCCCCCAGTCTGACCGAGGCAGACCTCTTGAAGCCAAACTCCACCTTGGTGAGCTTCATCTATCCAGCACAGAACCCAGAGCTGATGAGCAAGCTGTCAGAGAGGCAGAGCAACGTGTTGGCCATGGACCAGGTGCCCAGAGTCACCATCGCACAGGGATACGATGCACTCAGCTCCATGGCTAACATCGCTGGGTAAGAAAAATACTCATGTAAATGCAGATTTCAATGTTTGTTGCTGTTCAGGAGTGTCTGATGACAGTAAGGTTGACTTGATTATTTTGTAGGTACAAGGCTGTGGTTCTGGCTGCTAACCACTTTGGCAGGTTCTTTACTGGTCAGATCACAGCTGCAGGAAAAGTGCCCCCAGCTAAGGTAACTGTTTTTATGCATGTTAGCATGGTTGGTTCATCTTCCCGCAGTCTTTGCTTATTAATGTTTCTGTTGTCCACAGGTCCTGGTTATTGGAGGTGGAGTGGCTGGTTTGGCAGCAGCAGGTGCAGCCAAGTCGATGGGAGCCATAGTCAGAGGATTTGACACCAGGTATGAGACCAAAAGAAAAGATGTTATGTCTCAAACTAATGGTTGTGACGTTGACAATAACCTGATTGTGTCTCGACTGTCAGGCCAGCAGCCCTGGAGCAGTTCAAATCATTCGGGGCAGAGCCTTTAGAAGTTGACATTAAAGAGTCTGGTGAGGGGGTTGGAGGTTACGCCAAAGAGATGTCTCAGGAGTTCATTGATGCTGAGATGGCCCTGTTCGCCAAGCAGTGCAAAGAGGTTGACATTGTCATTAGCACTGCCCTAATTCCAGGTCAGTCGCACTTCTCCCTCTTGTCTTTTAACGTTAACTGTCAAAAGCTGCATTGATCAATATTTTTTGCATAGTAATGGTGAACCAGATGACAAATATATTACCTCAATCTGGTTGAAATCACTGATAAGAGATCCTCTAAGTAGGCAAATAATTTCAAGCACATTAGCCATAAGAACTTGATAAGCTTGTTTTTGATGCTTGTTTAGATGTTTTTCTGCCCCCTTGTGTTTAAAAAATTGATTATTGCAGCTTTAACATGGATTCATTGTTCTCTGATTTTTCCTGTGTTTTAGACTGCATGATAATATGAACATTTGTTGCATCTCACCTGTCTCTGTAGGTGCATTTCCATCCTCCTGAGAGGAAACATAAAAAAAAATATCAAAATATCACAAAATACGACTATGGACCCTTTTGTTGCATTGTTTGTCATTGCTGGTGGAGGTGATCCCAACCTGACATCTGCAGAGCACCATATGGTGACTTTTGCTCTGCTCTTGGCCAGGAGTGACATTTTGCTCAAATGGAAGAATTCTGCCCCGCCCGCATCTGGCCAGTGGCTTCAAGTTAAAAATATTTTTAAATTAAAAAAAAAAAATCACAAAAACAAGCTTATGAATGCACACATGACTGTTACTAGAACTCTTCCAAGAGCACATAGCTGTAATATAGTTGTTAAACTCTCTATTTTAACTGTACAGTATGCTCCATTACTACAACTGTTTTCCTCTGTTTGAGGTTTGACTGGCATTTTTTTTAATCATGTCAGCACATTGACATACATCCTCTTTTGCAGTGGCACCTGAAATAGCCCTAACTGCTACTTATCTTGATGGCCTAACTCCCAGTATTTGCACAACAGTAGTGGATGGAAAAACACAGAAATTTGCATGTTCTCTTTTCAATTTTCTGAAAATTTGATCAAAACCTGCACTACATTTATATGCAACCAATTTGTTTCCTGCTCCCATGCAGGAAAGCGGGCTCCTATTCTGATCAAGAAGGAGTTTGTGGAGTCGATGAAGGACGGCTCTGTGGTGGTGGATCTGGCTGCAGAGGCAGGAGGCAACATTGAGACCACCAAGCCTGGGGAGCTGTATGTTCACAAGGTGAGGTGTCTGTGTAGCCAGCCGATAAGAAACAAAAGAAAGCCTGTCTTTATGTAAAATTCACTGATGATGTACTCTAGGGAGTGACACACATCGGCTACACAGACCTGCCCAGCCGCATGGCCACCCAGGCCAGCACTCTGTATTCAAACAACATCCTGAAGCTGCTGAAGGCCATCAGCCCAGACAAGGAATACTTCCACTACGAGCCCAAAGACGAGTTTGACTATGGAACACTTGACCATGTCATCCGTGGGACTCTTGTTATGAAGGTGGGTTTTCTATTTGTTGTAACTGTCTGCTGGCAGCCTCCGTCTCTGCTGGCACCCCTCCCTCCCTCTCGGCACGAGCTATCAGATTCTGTCATGCTAGGATACTGCGCCAAATGAGTACTAAAAACCCAATCCCAGCTGGGAATAGCTCATGTTGGATCCCGGCAAGAATGTTATGAACGTTTCAAAATATACTTTTCCAGGAATTTTAGCTTTGACACATTGTTTATGGCAGAGAAAGCATGCAACCTCAACAGGACATATCAGTTTACCCCTTGTTAAACTAAGCATTATTCAGGCCCCTTAAAAGAGAATTTATCCTTCAAAACCACTGGTAACTGGTTCGTGATTGCTGTTTGTTCAGTATAATCTCCTATGCGGTCCATGAATTTGTGTTTTGAGTGCTCCCACCATCCAGGCGAGATCTCCCACAATGCAAGTCTTGATGTCTGTTTCTCACGCAAAACTCTGTGGACATCCTCTGTGTTCTCACACTGATCCTCTTGTGTGTGCTCTCTAATGTGTCCAGGACGGCAAGAACATTTTCCCGTCTCCTCTCCCCAAAACAGTCCCCCCACCCCCAGTGAAACAGAAATCAGTCGCAGAGCTGGAGGCTGAGAAAGCAGCAGAGATCTCCCCCTTCAGACGCACCATGACCTCTGCGAGCGTCTACACCGGAGGTCAGACACAAATACACAGATACATGCAGAAATATTAAGATTACTGGACATTTAGTGCAGTTTCATGCGCTATGAAGGCTACGTTCACATTTCAGGGCCTAATGCTCAATCAGATTATTTCCCCTAAGTGCTTTCTGCCTAGACTGTGCACATTCTTGTTTGAAATGACCCATATCTGACATCAGTGTGAATGGGTCTCTGCCCTGAAATGCCTCGTCACACAAATGCACGTTGGGACAACAACAAAAACAACAAAAAATAAATGAATGAATAGTGGTGCCAGCTTCATATCCTGAATGATCACCATATTAGGGAGGTCCAAAGAGTCATTCAGCAAATTAATTAGCCACGTGCTTTTGTTTGGGAGACTGTGCAATGGCCGTTTGTTTTCGGATTAACGGGCTGTCGTACAAGTGGGCTTTCGCAGCATGTAGACAAGCTGTCTCCGTCAGAAAGCATCTGGTAGTTGGGATCTATTGGCTTTCTATTAGTGGTAAGGCTATGGCAGCCTTTTGTAGTTTAAACAGACTGCTCCGAAACAGTATGGTGAGTAATCTGAGCTGTGCAATGCAGTGTGACGTGAAAAAACAACATGATTTTATGGGAAAAACACACATGAATTCTGATATGACTGTTCTCATAGCTGTTGCATAGCCAGTGATTGGACATGTATCTGATTTAGGAGCACATATGAAAGTTGCCCAGAGCAGATTGACAAAAAGTTATTTCTGTGTCCACACTACTGAACACAGCCAAAGTTCTTTTGAATAATATTTTGTACCGTTTTTATTTTCCCCAAATTTTTAAAAAGGTCCTTCTCTTCTGAAGAAAAACCAAAGTTTATATTTAACAATACACTTAACCGTATTCCAACATAATGAAATTAGGCTTTCCAAATAGAGTTGTAACAATTAGTTAACTGGAAAACTGAATCACCTACTATCTTGGTGATAGATTAAGTACATTTTCACGCATGATTTGCTGTCCCTCTGTCATAAATCAAACTATAAACAGAGCATCTTTGGGTTTGGATGTCTTGTTTGGCAAAAAAAAGCAATTGGAAGATATCCCCATGTGCTCAAACAGCTATTCAGAATAACATCAGTTGAATTGGATTTGGCTGATTAATACAAATATTTGACTATTCGTTCCCTTTTTTTTCCATATAGAGTTTGAGAGTTTGAACAGGGTTCAATGGGATGCTCAGGGTGACAGCAACGTTCACGTAACAAATCAAGTTAGCCCTCTGAGCTAATGCTTGCTAACTATGCTAATGCAAAGCCAGGAGCCAGAGACTAGCAGAGATTGTATTATGTTAAGTTGCTTTGAGCTGTAAATTACCCACTTCTGAGAAGAAGGCAGAAGATAACATTATTTTGGAGCCTGACTGGGCAAAGCCTCTCTTCCGCCAGGCAGCTGCCTCCATCTCACTCAGACTCACCCTGGGTCTGAGTCTGCAGCTGCCTGTACCGGAGAGCAGCGTGAGAGCAAGGAGCGCTCACTCGGCAGCTAAATCTCAGGCCTAAATTTTCTCCACAAGCATCCTGCACACAGACTGACAGAAAAAAAGAGACTACTCAACTTGAAGAATCTCAGTCGATTCAGATCTTCAACTCTCGGGGTGCGGCCCTATTATTTTCACTATTTTTCTGATGTAATTTTGACCAAAAGATAAATTCAAAAATCAAGAAAATAATCTGTGATTTAAATGATAATAAAAATGAATGTTAGTTGCAGCCAAAGTTTCAAACAGTATCTTATTTGGAAAGTTTTGGCATTTTTAAAATGAGCTTTTATTGCTCAGAGCACTGAGATCACCAGATCTTAATGGGACTTTTGAATGTAGACGTTATAATTGAGCACAGTGGGGAATACATTTTTCAATAATGTATGACGTATGAGTTCAGCTCTTTGAAGTCTCAGAGAAACTATGAATCATCACACTTGCATAACCTGTTACGAAAGGAGAAGTGTTTGTGTTTTTCCTCTTCAATTATTCCATTGCTTTTATGGTTAAAAAAAGGGACTGGAAAAAAACAACTGCACATTTTTTTCCCACTACATCAATATGGAAAGAGTTGTGCACAACATAACAACACCAACACGTGTCTCTCTGTAGGTGTCTCCACCTGTCTGGCTCTGGGCATCATCTCCCCCAACGCAGCTTTCACTCAGATGGTCACCACCTTCGGCTTGGCTGGGATTGTGGGATACCACACTGTGTGGGGTGTGACCCCCGCTCTGCACTCACCCCTCATGTCTGTCACCAACGCCATCTCAGGTCAGGAGTCATAAGTTGGTTACAGCCAAGTTTAGACACCTGGGACACCTCATGTTTTCCTGATGGCACGTCTAAACCTTTTTTAAATGTGTGGTCTTCTCTCTGGCAGGTCTGACAGCAGTTGGCGGTCTGGTGCTGATGGGTGGAGGCCTCACACCCTCCTCGCTGCCTGAGACTCTCGCTCTTGCTGCTGCCTTTGTTTCCTCCATCAACATTGCTGGTCTGATACTTAAACACAAAAATATCAACAGAGAACAAGATTAACTCCCCGTCCAATCAAATGACAGTTTCTTATTTTCTGTATATATATATATATACAGGTGGTTTCTTGATCACACAGAGGATGTTGGACATGTTCAAGCGTCCCACTGACCCTCCTGAGTACAACTATCTGTACATGCTGCCTGGGGCTGCATTTGTTGGTGGATATGGAGCGTCAGTAGCTGCTGGATACAACATTGAGCAGGTGACAGGATATACATCATATGTATATATATACATATACATATACATACATTTTACTCACATTCTTATTAAGATATATTGTATTAAGTAACTAGTATTAAATTTTCAATAGGTAACTGTCACTATGTTATCATTATACAGAAATGTTTGATACAATACCTTGAAAAAAACTGACATTGAGGGCTGTCAATTAAACAGTTTTTCTTAAAAGATAAGTGAAGCAAGGCTATAACATGATAACCACAACTTTTCTTGGTTAGTAGCAGAGAGCAGCAGAATGACTATAGTAAACATTAACAATAAGACAGAGAGAAATCGCAGCTGGTACTGAGTATCAATACTGCAGAGGATTAGTACGGAAACCACTTTTAAATATTCAGAATTGATATGTATCGATAAATCGCTATTTTGATAACACTATACCCTGGCAAAAAATCATGTTTCTCTGCTCCTGAGTGCTCCTAATCGCATTTGTAAGAATCCACCGTGCCGGAATGACAACCAGTCAGAATCAGGAGGGGTCTCTAACGCAGTGTCGGTACTCATGCACACGCTGCACAGCCCCTCTCCCCTGTGCAACTTCAGTTTTGGATTTGAACCCTTTCAGGTCCTGTGGCTTTCTCCACCACGGAAAAGGTGCTCAGATGTTTACTCTTGTTTTATCTCAGCTTGATTACCCTTTTATGCCTCCGCTTTAGCGATAGCCGTGGCCAAGGACCGAAGAATAAACTGATTAGAATTTTGTGATCAAAGGTCAAGGTCAGTCTGACCTCACAAAATATGTTGATTAAGAATTTATATGTAAATTATGACAAAACTTCACACAAATGTTTAACAGGATAAAATAAGGCCCAAAAGATCAAAGGTCAGCTTTACTGTGACATCATAATGTTCTGCATTTTTCACACTTTTCTGGCCATTATTCAAGGTCATATTTCAGGAACAGAAGGAGAGGCATTTGGTCAGATACTTAATTGTTGACATCAAACCTTGAGACTGTGCTGGTTACATAGATCTTCTGTGCTGCCAGGGGGGTGGGTGTGAATCATCCATGTTAAACTGTAGGAGAAACTTGACTGGTGGAGGCATACAATGGTGGGGCGGTAATTCTAATTCTTTTTGGTTTTTGGTCTTCTTCTATTTACTCGGCTTTGCTGTTTTGTTGGCAGCACACCATGCACTAGTAGTGATTGACACTGTGTCAGAGACAAGTCTGCTCTAAGTGGTTGTTTTCGCTCAGGTGCGATGGATTCTTGTGAATGCTATCAAGAGTGTGGTGGCATTCGTATTTGGGGTTTTTTGCTTGTAAATTGTTTTGGTGAGTACTAGGGTGGCATTGTCTCAAAGACTGCAAAATGTCAGAGAATTGAGAAAAATGTCCCAAAACACCCCCCAAAGATATTCGATCCACTAACATTTAAAGCACAGCCACACAAGAGTGAATTTAAAACTGGAAGTGAAGAGGTGGTGAATATTCACCACTAAATGGGAACCAAGGGCTGAATAAAACATTAACTTCCGGTGGCAAAGCAAATTAGCATCTTAGCATCACGTGGAGTTAAACTCTGGTGAACTCTGAACACTATCTTAACCAATAGCAAAGAGGATTGTTGTCGGGAGACAGGCATGAAATGTAAGAAAATGGAAAATGTACTGAAAAAAATTTCCTGGTGTTTATTAGCCAGCTAGCTAACATTAGCCAGCAAGCAGTAACATTAGGTGCTGCTCACATTCAACATGAATATCACCTCAGCAGGTGGTAGTTACTCGCCTGCATTTGCTCATGTGTACTGTGCCTTTGAGCAGTTTTGCATAAAAATGACTTTAAGTTGCAGTGTTTAGTGGCATTCAGCAGTGAGGTTGCAGATTGCAATCTACTGAATACCTTCCCCTCACCCCTCCCTTTCCAAGCATGTCATAGAACCTAAGGTGGCTTTCAGGTAACGCAAAAATGCGAAAGACCCCGTAGAAACAACATGGCGGACTCCGCATAAGAGGTCCTGCTCCGTATGTACATATAAACGGCTCATTTTAAGGTAATGGAAAACTCAGTGATTTGTAGTTTGATTTGTAGCAGGTGATTATACACTAAAGAATACAAAACTTTAAATATTATATTTCATTTCTGCTAATAGATCCCCTAGATCTTACAAAATGCCCCTTTAAGAATGAATTAACTATGAAAATAGTTGCCAATTTATCTTCTGTGGATCAATTAATCGATTAATCATCAAATCACTTCAGCTCTGAGTATTTTAATAAGATTTTATATTTACCATTACATTTGTTTTATTATTGTTTATTCCTTGATGATTTAAGGAAGATTTTTGAGTGACCTGATTGTGACTAACTGTGATCAAGCGCTTCACAAATAAGTCTGACTTGTGTTTTCCTTTTTTTACCTCAGATGATGTACCTGGGCTCAGGCTTGTGTTGTGTCGGGGCGCTGGCAGGCCTGTCTGCCCAGGGCACCAGTCGCTTGGGGAACGCCCTGGGCATGATCGGAGTAGCGGGGGGCATCGCTGCCACCCTTGGTGCCCTCAAACCCTCACCAGAGCTGCTGTCTCAAATGTCTCTGGCCATGGCCACAGGGGGAACCCTGGGTACGTAGCTGCCTGCTTTTAGGCCCACTCTGGCACTGATAATTGTTTATCGCAGCACAGCCTAATTTAGTTTCAGAGCAAATCTTGTTGTCACTCACTAGCTAAAGCCCCGAGGAAACACGCTGTACTGTATCATGACAAGGAGACTGAGACATCTCTGTTTCAGTCTCCATCTAAAAAGAAACAAAATTAATAAAGCTCCATGGCTGCTTTGAAGTCAAACAGTTTGTTTAGGAAAGTCAAAGACCATCATGAATGAGTTACATGTTATTAACTTTGCATGCGACTGCTCTGCTCTTTGAAGAGTGTGAATTTTTTGCTAATTCATAACAGAACATTAATCATCCCACCCAGACAGAGATGAGTGGAGCTCGTCATCATGTGTGAATGTTGTACATGTTAATAGTAATTAAAGAAAGCAGGATGATAAATGACGTTTTAATCAGCACACACACACACGCAGGCAGGCAGGCAGGCAGGCAGCAGAGCATGAGGGTTTACTCAGTGTTAGATTAGTGACCCACTGTTTTCAGGAAAACAAACCTAACTTAGGACTCATTAGATCGGCTTTGAAGATCAGGCCTTGTTTGTTAGGAGGAAAGTTACTGGAAGCAGGTGTTTGCCTTTTAACCATTTTACTTTTTTTTTTTTTTTAAATAACATTTTTATTTTGTATTCAGTTGTAGCCAACGTGCATGAGAAGTTTGGAGTCTGGTGCTTGACTCAGCCAAACTGTAGTAACTCAGATTTACTGAGATCTGTCGTTTATCGGATCTTCATATCTCCACCGCAGGTCTGACCATTGCCAAGCGTATTGAAATCTCAGACTTGCCGCAGCTGGTGGCAGCCTTCCACAGCCTTGTGGGGCTGGCTGCTGTTCTCACCTGCGTTGCCGAGTTCATGATTGAGTACCCCCACCTGGACGCTCACCCAGCCGCCGGCGTACTCAAGACCGTGGCGTATCTGGGCACCTACATCGGAGGTGTCACTTTCAGTGGCTCACTGGTGGCCTACGGCAAGCTTCAAGGTAATGGTTTCTACTTAAAGGGTGGTTTGGATTTTTTGAAGTGTGATTGTATGGGGTACTTATCCATAGTCAGCATATTACATACAATACAAGGTGGTTGGCACACCCCCAGTTGTGTTTTAGGTGGCTAAAATACATTTTGTTGCTGCCCCGTCCACAGCAGTACATTATATAGCTTCTATATCGTACTCCAGCCTGCTCCAAACCTCCAACCTCCAAACTGGTGGTGTGCCGACTGACTTCTGCTGTATGTAAGACACTGACTACGGAAAGGTACCTCATGCAACCCCGCTTTCAAAGACCCGAACAGTATAAAAGTGCATACACAGTGTGTGTGTGACATGTTTTAAAGTCTGTAGACTGTATCCTTTACTGACTGATCACTGTTCTTCATTTGACACGAACACACTAATATCTACATAAACACACTGAGCTATGCGTCCTCCAGCGCTGATTGTCTCTTTCATCTAGTTAAAGCCAAAGATCCTCTGGTAAATCCAGGCCTGGACTCGGGGGGGTTTGTGTGCATGTGTCAGCAGTCACTAGTTTACATTGCAGTGCGACTCATCAAGAGAACACATGAGAAGCTTTCTGGTAATTTGTTATGGGTAGTGGCTGCGTGGCTGTGGTTGGTGGAGGGCGGCTGTCTGATTTGTGGATGGGACAGACTCTTAGACGGCTGATTAGAGGCCTCCATGGAGACGTCTGAGAGTTCAAAGACACTCGACACTGCTGAGGAGAAAAGTGTGTTTACATGTTTTATCTTGTCAAATTATTCCCCTTCAGCCTTAAAGAAAGAGTGACAATCATTTCTGGCTTCTATGAAAAATATTTGTTGGGAATGTTTTTTCGTTATAGGCCTCCTGAACTCTGCCCCGCTGCTGTTGCCGGGACGACACATGTTAAACGCTGGTCTGATGGCAGCGTCAGTGGGTGGCATGGTGCCCTTTATGCTCAGTTCCAGCTACGGTACAGGCATGGGCTGTCTAATAGGAGTGTCTGGGCTTTCCACTGTTATGGTGAGTTTCAGTGGAGAGCAGGTGAAGCGAAAAACAGATTAAAATAAATGGAAAAGCTTGAAGA